>NC_092051.1:3742692-4068153 GCF_003086295.3 Arachis hypogaea
CTCATGAATTAATGCAAAGTACTACTATTTTTCTATTCAATTCAACTTATTCCGCTTCTAAGATATCCATTCGCACCCAAGAACATGATGAATGTGATGATTATGTGACGCTCATCATCATTCTCACTTATGAACGCGTGCCTGACAAACACTTCTGTTCTACATGCAACAAGGCAGAATGAATATCTCTTAGATTACTAATACAGGGGACCGAGTCCGAGATATTAGGATCTTCGTAGTATAAGCTAGATTGATGGCGGTATTCATAAGAATCTGGAAAGTCTAAACCTTGTCTGTGGTATTCCGAGTAGGATTCAGGGATTGAATGACTGTGACGAGCTTCAAACTCGCAAGTGCTGGGCGTAGTGACAGACGCAAAAGGATAGTAAATCCTATTCCAGTATGATCGAGAACCTCCAGATGATTAGCCATGCAGTGACAGCGCATCGGACCATTTTCACAGAGAGGATGAGAAGTAGCCATTGACAACAGTGATGCCCTACATAAAGCTTGCCATGGAAAGGAGTAGGATTGATTGGATGAAGACAGCAGGAAAGCAGAGGTTCAGAGGGACGAACGCATCTCTATCATTATTTTATGTTTATTTATTTATTATTTATTTTTGAAAACTCCATAATCAATTATTATCCGCCTAACTGAGATTTACAAGATGACCATAGCTTGCTTCATACCAACAATCTCCGTGGGATCGACCCTTACTCACGTAAGGTTTTATTACTTGGACGACCCAGTGCACTTACTGGTTAGTTGTATCGAAGTTGTGAATGACAAAAGAATTTAAGATTAATAACGTGCACCAAGTTGGCGCCGTTGTCGGGGATTGTTCGAGTAACAATTTCGCCCAGGGATCACAATTTCGTGCACTAAGTTTTTGGCACTGTTGCCGGGGATTGTTCGAGTTTGGACAACTGACGGTTCATCTTGTTGCTCAGATTAGGTAACTTTATTTTAATTTTAAGTTTTTGTTTTTACTCTTTTAATTTTCGAAAAAGTTCCAAAAAAAAATATACAAATTAATTTATGTTCTTCAGAATTTTTAAGAATGAAGTCTAGTGTTTCATGAAGCATGTTGAAGCCTGGCTGGCTGTAAAGCCATGTCTAATTCTTGGACTGAGGCTTCCACTTATCAGTATATGAAGTTAGATGAAGTATCAGCTGTTATATGCCTGATAGGTATCTTCTAAAGCTTCGCTGGCCATTGGCCATGTCTAGTGTTTTGGACCGGAGCTTTCACTGAGAGCTTGGCTGGCTAGTGAGCCATGTCTAATTCCTGGACTGAAGCTTTAGACTATGAGTGCAAGATTCCTGGAATTCATATTAAAAATTTTGAAATCCTTATTTTTCTTTTTCAAATAATTTTCGAAAAAAAAATACCAAAAAAAATTCATAAAATCATAAAATCAAAAATATTTTTGTGTTTCTTGTTTGAGTCTTGAGTCAAATCTTAAGTTTGGTGTCAAGTGCATGTTTTTATTCTTCTTGCATTAATTTCGAAAATCATGTTCATGTGTTCTTCATGATCTTCAAGTTGTTCTTGGTAAGTCTTCTTGTTTGATCTTTGCATTTTCTTGTTTTATGTCTTTTCTTGTTTTTCATATGCATTTTTCGTTTGTTAGAGTCCAAGCATTAAAGATTTCTAAGTTTGGTGTCTTTCATGTTTTCTTTTCTTGAAAACTTTTCAAAAATAAGTCTTGATGTTCATCTTGATCTTCAAAGTGTTCTTGGTGTTCATCTTGACATTCATAGTGTTCTTGCATGCATCATTAGTTTTGATCCAAAATTTTCATGCATTGAGTCTTTTCATTGTTTTTCTCTTTCATCATTAAAAAGTTAAAAATAAAAAAAAAATATATTTTCCTTTTTCTTCTCATAAATTTCGAAAATTTGGATTGACTTTTTCAAAAATTTTTAAAATCTAGTTGTTTCTTATGAGTCAAATCAAATTTTCAATTTGAAAATCTTATCTTTTTCAAAATCTTTTTCAAAAATCAAATCTTTTTCATTTTTCTTATTTATTTTCGAAAATTTTAAAAATATTTTTCAAAAAATCTTTTTCTTATCTTTATCTCATAATTTTCAAAAATAATATCAACAATTAATGTTTTGATTCAAAAATTTCAAGTTTGTTACTTGCTTGTTAAGAAAGATTCAAACTTTAAGTTCTATAATCATATCTTGTGATTACTTGTGAGTCAAGTCATTAATTTTGATTTTAAAATTCAAATCTTTTTCAAACTAATTCTAATCATATCTTTCTATTATATCTTTTTAAACCTTATCTTTTTCACAAATTTGATTTTAAAATATCTATTCTAACTTCTTATCTTCTTATCTTTTCAAAATTGATTTTAACTAATTGACTTTTTGTTTGTTTCTTATCTTTTTCAAAACCACCTAACTAACTCTCTCTCACTAATTTTCGAAAATACTTCCCTCTTTTTCAAATTTCCTTTTTAATTAACTAATTGTTTTAATTTTAATTTAATTTCAAATTTAATTTTCGAAATTTAACTTTAAATTTTATTTTTTTTATTTATTAATTTTCAAAATTCCCTCTCTCTCATCTCCTTCTATTTATTTATTCATCTACTAACACTTCTCTTCCACCCAAAAATTCGAACCCCATCTCCCTCTCTGTGTTCGAATTTTCCTCTTCTCCTTCTTATATTCTTCTCTTCCTATACTTGCATAAGGAATCTCTATACTGTGACATAGAGGATTCCATATTTTCTTTTGTGTTCTCTTCTTTTTCATATGAGCAGGAGCAAGGACAAGAACATTCTTGTTGAAACAGACCTTGAACCTGAAAGGACTCTGAAGAGGAAACTAAGAGAAGCTAAATTACAACAATCCAGAGACAACCTTACAGAAATTTTCGAAAAGGAAGAGGAGATGGAAGCCAAAAATAATAATGCAAGGAGGATGCTTGGTGATTATACTACACCTACTTTCAAGTTTGATGGTAGAAGCATCTCAATCCTTACCATTGGAGCAAACAATTTTGAGCTAAAACCTCAATTAGTTGCTCTAATGCAACAGAACTGCAAATTCCATGGACTTCCATCAGAAGATCCGTATCATTTTTTAATTGAGTTCTTGCAGATCTGTGAGACTGTTAAGACTAATGGAGTAGATCCTGAAGTCTACAGGCTCATGCTTTTCCCTTTTGCTGTAAGAGACAGAGCTAGAACATGGTTGGACTCTCAACCTAAAAATAGCCTGAACTCTTGGGATAAGCTGGTCACGGCCTTCTTGGCTAAGTTCTTTCCTCCTCAAAAGCTGAGCAAGCTTAGAGTGGATGTTCAAACCTTCAAGCAAAAAGATGGTGAATCCCTCTATGAAGCTTGGGAAAGATACAAGCAGATGACCAAAAGATGTCCTCCTGACATGCTTTCAGAATGGACCATTCTGGATATATTCTATTATGGTCTGTCTGAGTTCTCAAAGATGTCACTGGACCAGTCTGCAGGTGGATCCATTCACCTAAAGAAAATGCCTACAGAAGCTCAAGAACTTATTGACATGGTTGCTAATAACCAGTTTATGTACACTTCTGAGAGGAATCCTGTAAATAATGGGACGCCTCAAAAGAAGAAAGTTCTTGAAATTGATGCTCTGAATGCCATATTGGCTCAGAACAAAGTGTTGACTCAGCAAGTCAACATGATTTCCCAAAGTCTGAATGGATGGCAAAATGCATCCAACAGTACTAAAGAGGCATCTTCTGAAGAAGAAGCTTATGATCCTGAGAACCCTGCAATAGCAGAGGTAAATTATCTGGGTGAACCTTATGGAAACACCTATAATTCATCATGGAGAAATCATCCAAATTTCTCATGGAAGGATCAAAAAAAGCCTCAACAAGGCTTTAACAATGGTGGAAGAAACAGGTTTATCAATAGTAAGCCTTTTCCATCATCCACTCAGCAACAGACAGAGAATTCTGAACAAAATACCTCTAATTTAGCAAACTTAGTCTCTGATCTGTCCAAGGCCACTTTAAGTTTCATGAATGAAACAAGGTCCTCCATTAGAAATTTGGAGGCGCAAGTGGGCCAGCTGAGTAAAAAGATCACTGAAATCCCTCCTAGTACTCTCCCAAGCAATACAGAAGAGAATCCAAAAAGAGAGTGCAAGGCCATTGATATAACTAAAATGGCCGAACCTACAAGGGAGGAGGAGGACGTGAATCCCAGTGAGGAAGACCTCCTGGGACGTCCAGTGATCAACAAGGAGTTTCCCTTTGAGGAACCAAAGGACTCTGAGGCTCATCTAGAGACCATAGAGATTCCATTTAACCTCCTTATGCCCTTCATGAGCTCTGATGAGTATTCTTCTTCTGAAGAGAATGAGGATGTTACTGAAGAGCAAGTTGCCAAGTACCTTGGTGCAATCATGAAGCTGAATGCCAAATTATTTGGCAATGAGACTTGGAAAGATGAACCTCCCTTGCTCATCAATGAACTGAGTGATCTGGATCAACTGACATTGCCTCAGAAGAAACAGGATCCTGGAAAGTTCTTAATGCCTTGTACCATAGGCACCATGACCTTTGAGAAGGCCCTGTGTGACCTTGGGTCAGGGATAAACCTCATGCCACTCTCTGTAATGGAGAAACTAAGAACCCTTGAGGTATAGGAGGCCAATTTCTCATTAGAGATGGCAAACAAATCCATGAAAATAGCTTATGGACAAGTAGAGGACATGTTAGTGAAGGTTGAAGGCCTTTACATCCCTGCTGATTTCATAATCCTGGATACTGGGAAGGATGAGGATGAATCCATCATCCTTGGAAGACCCTTCCTAGCCACAGCAAGAGCTGTGATTGATGTGGACAGAAAAGAATTGATCCTTCAAATAAATGAGGACAACCTTGTGTTTAAAACTCAAGGATCTCTCTCTGTACCCATGGAGAGGAAGCATAAAAAGCTTCTCTCACTGCAGAGTCAACCAAAGCCCCCACAGTCAAACTCTAAGTTTGGTGTTGGGAGGCCACAACCAAATTCTAAGTTTGGTGTTGAACCCCCATATCCAAACTCTAAGTTTGGTGTTGGGTGATCTCAACAATGCTCTGAACATCTGTGAGGCTCCATGAGAGCCCACTGTCAAGCTATTGACATTAAAGAAGCGCTTGTTGGGAGGCAACCCAATTTTTATTTATCTAATTTTATTTTTATTTTTATTATTTTTCATGTTTTATTAGGTTCATGATCATGTGGAGTCACAAAATAAAGACAAAAATTAAAAACAGAATCAAAAATAGCAGAAGAAAAATCACACCTTGGAGGAAAGACTTACTGGCGTTTAAACGCCAGTAAGGAGCATCTGGCTGGCGTTCAACGCCAGAACAGAGCATGGATCTGGCGTTGAACGCCAGAAACAAGCAGCATCCTGGCGTTCAGACGCCAGAAATGCACACTGAGGAAAGCTGGCGCTGAACGCCAGAAACAAGCATGAAACTGGCGTTCAACGCCAGAAACATGCTGCATCTGGGCGTTGAACGCCCAGAACAAGCATCAATTCGGCGTTTAAACGCCAGAATTGCATGCAAAGGCATTTTACATGCCTAAATGGTATAGGGATGTGAATCCTTGACACCTCAGGATCTGTGGACCCCAACAGGATCATCTTAGCATCTGTGGACCCCACAGGATCCCCACCTACCTCCACTTATATTCTTCCCTCTTCTCAACACTCACCCTTCCCAATACACACCCTTTCCCAAAACCCTTCACCAATCACTTCAATCTCTCTTCCCTATCACCACTTCACCACTCACATCCATCCACTCTTCCCCATAAACCTACCTCATAAACCCCACCCACCTTCAAAATTCAAAAACACTTTCCCACACAAACCCACCCCATATGGCCGAAACTTAACCCCCCTCCCTCCACTATATAAACCCCTCCATTCTTCTTCAAATTCACACAACACAACCCTCTCTTTCCCTTCTTAGCCGAACCACAACCCACTTTCCCTCTCTTCCATATCTTCTTCTTCTTCTTCTTTTCTTTCTTCTCTTGCTCGAGGGCGAGCAATATTCTAAGTTTGGTGTGGTAAAAGCATAAGATTTTTGTTTTTTCATTACCATTGATGGCACCTAAGACCGGAGAAACCTCTAGAAAAGGGAAAGGGAAGACAAAAGCTTCCACCTCCGAGTCATGAGAGATGGAAAGATTCATCTCCAAAAGCCATCAAGACCACTTCTATGATGTTGTGGCCAAGAAGAAGGTGATCCCCGAGGTCCCTTTCAAACTCAAGAGAAATGAGTATCCGGATATCCGACATGAGATCTAAAGAAGAGGTTGGGAAGTTCTAACTAACCCCATTCAACAAGTCAGAATCCTAATGGTTCAAGAGTTCTATGCAAACGCATGGATCACTAAGAATCATTATCAAAGTAAGAACCCGAATCCAAAGAGTTATTTCACCATGGTTTGGGGGAAATACTTAGATTTTAGTCCGAAAAATGTAAGGCTAGCGTTCAACTTGCTAATGATGGAAGAAAACGCACGCCCCTACACAAGAAGAGTCAACTTTGAACAAAGGTTGGACCAAGTCCTCATGGACATATGTGTGGAAGGAGCTCAATGGAAGATTGACTCAAAAGGCAAACCGGTTCAACTGAGAAGACTGGACCTTAAGCCTGTAGCTAGAGGATGGTTGGAGTTCATTCAACGCTCAATCATTCCTACTAGCAACCGGTCTGAAGTTACTATAGACCGGGCCATCATGATCCATAGCATCATGATTGGAGAGGAAGTGGAGGTTCATGAGATTATACATCAAGAACTCTACAAGGTGGCTGACAAGTCATCCACTATGGCAAGGTTAGCCTTCCCTCCCCTCATTTGCCATCTATGCAATTCGGCTGGGATTGACATAGAGGGAGATATCCTCATTGATGAGGACAAGCCCATCACTAGGAAAAGGATGGAGCAAACAAGAGAGCCTATTCAAGGATCTCAAGAGACGCATGAAGCTCATCACCATGAGATCCCTGAGATGCCTCAAATGCACTTTCCTCCATAGAATTATTGGGAGCAAATCAACACCTCCCTAGGAGAATTAAGTTCCAACATGGGACAATTAAGGGTGGAACATCAAGAGCACTCAATCATCCTCCATGAAATTAGAGAAGATCAAAGAGAAATGAGGGAGGAACAACAAAGACAAGGAAGAGACCTAGAAGAGCTCAAGGACATCATTGGTTCTTCAAGAAGAAAACGCCACCATCACTAAGGTGGACTCATTCCTTGTTCTTAAGTTTTCTGTTTTTCATTTTCTATGTTAAATGTTTATCCATGTTTGTGTCTTCATTACATGATCATTAGTATTTAGTAACTATGTCTTAAAGTTATGAATGTCCTATGAATCCATCACCTCTCTTAAATGAAAAATGTTTTAATTACAAAAGAACAAGAAGTACATGAGTTTCGAATTTATCCTTGAATTTAGCTTAATTATGTTGATGTGGTGACAATACTTTTTCTTTTCTGAATGAATGCTTGAACAGTGCATATGTCTTTTGAAGTTGTTGTTTAAGAATGTTAAATATGTTGGCTCTTGAAAGAATGATGACAAGAAGACATGTTATCTGATAATCTAAAAAATCATAAAAATGATTCTTGAAGCAAGAAAAACAGTGAATACAAGGCTTGCAGAAAAAAATAGAAAGAAAAAGAAAAAACAAGCAGAAAAAGCCAATATCCCTTAAAACCAAAAGGCAAGGGTAATAAAAAGGATCCAAGGCTTTGAGCGTCAGTTGATAGGAGGGCCTAAAGGAATCAAATCCTGGCCTAAGCGGCTAAACCAAGCTGTTCCTAACCATGTGCTTGTGGCGTGAAGGTGTCAAGTGAAAACTTGAGACTGAGCGGTTAAAGTCAAGGTCCAAAGCAAAAAGAAGAGTGTGCTTAAGAACCCTCGACACCTCTAATTGGGGACTTTAACAAAGCTGAGTTACAATCTAAAAAGGTTCACCCAATTATGTGTCTGTGGCATTTATGTATCTGGTGGTAATACTGGAAAACAAAGTGCTTAGGGCCACGGCCAAGACTCATAAAGTAGCTGTGTTCAAGAATCAACATACTGAACTAGGAGAATCAATAACACTATCTGAACTCTGAGTTCCTATAGATGCCAATCATTCTGAACTTCAATGGATAAAGTGAGATGCCAAAACTATTCAAGAGGCAAAAAGCTACAAGTCCCGCTCATCTGATTGGAGCTAAGCTTCATTGATAGTTTGGAATTTATAGTATATTCTCTTCTTTTTATCCTATTTGATTTTCAGTTGCTTGGGGACAAGCAACAATTTAAGTTTGGTGTTGTGATGAGCAGATAATTTATACACTTTTTGGCATTGTTTTTAGTATGTTTTTAGTAGGATATAGTTACTTTTAGGGATATTTTTATTAGTTTTTATCTTAAATTCACATTTCTAGACTTTACTATGAGTTTGTGTGTTTTTCTGTGATTTCAGGTATTTTCTGGCTGAAATTGAGGGACTTGAACAAAAATCAGATTCAGAGGTTGAAGAAGGACTGCTGATGCTGTTGGATTCTGACCTCTCTGCACTCAAAGTGGATTTTCTGGAGCTACAGAACTCCAAATGGCGAGCTCTCAATGGCGTTAGAAAGTAGACATCCAGGGCTTTTGATGAGCGGATAATTTATACGCTTTTTGACATTGTTTTTAGTATGTTTTTAGTAGAATCTAGTTACTTTTAGGGATGTTTTCATTAGTTTTTATGTTAAATTCACATTTCTAGACTTTACTATGAGTTTGTGTGTTTTTCTGTGATTTCAGGTATTTTCTGGCTTAAATTGAGGGACTTGAGCAAAAATCAGATTCAGAGGTTGAAGAAGGACTGCTGATGCTGTTGGATTCTGACCTCCCTGCACTCAAAGAGGATTTTCTGGAGCTACAGAACTCGAAATGGCGCGCTTCCAATTGCGTTGGAAAGTAGACATCCTGGGCTTTCCAGCATTATATAATAGTCCATACTTTGGCCAATAATAGACGACGCAAACTGGCGTTCAACGCCAGCTCTCTGCCCAAATCTGGCTTCCAGCGCCAGAAAAGGATCCAAAACCAGAGTTGAACGCCCAAACTGGCACAAAAACTGGCGTTCAACTCCAAGAAAGACCTCTACACGTGCAACACTCAAGCTCAGCCCAAGCACACACCAAGTGGGCCCCGGAAGTGGATTTATGCATCAATTACTTACTCATGTAAACCCTAGTAGCTAGTTTATTATAAATAGGACCTTTTACTGGTCTTTTTGACCATCTTTGGATTATCTTTTGATCCTTTGATCATCTTGGAACGCATTGTTCTTAGACCATGGGGGCTGGCCACACGGCCATGCCTGGACCTTCACTTATGTATTTTCATACGGTAGAGTTTCTACACTCCATAGATTAAGGTGTGGAGCTCTGCTGTTCCTCAAAGATTAATGCAAAGTACTACTATTTTCTATTCAATTCATCTTATTTCACTTCTAAGATATCCATTCACACCCAAGAACGTGATGAAGGTGATGATTATGTGTGACGCTCATCACCATTCTCCCCTATGAACACGTGCCTGACAAACACTTCCGTTCTACATGAAATAAGCTAGAATGAATATCTCTTAGATCTCTTAATCAGAATATTCGTGGCGTACGCTAGAATGATGGCGGCATTCAAGAGAATCCGGAAAGTCTAAACCTTGTCTGTCGTATTCCGAGTAGGATTCAATGATTGAATGACTGTGACGAGCTTCAAATTCGCGATTGTTGGGCGTTAGTGACAGACGCAAAAGGAGGGTGAATCCTATTCCAGCATGATCGAGAACCGACAGATGATTAGCCGTGCTGTGACAGAGCATGTGAGCATATTTTTCACTGAGAGGAGGGGATGTAGCCACTGACAACGGTGATGCCCTTGCATAAAGCCAGCCATGGAAAGGAGTAAGACTGATTGGATGAAGATAGCAGAAAAGCAGAGGTTCAGAGGAACGATTGCATCTCCATACGCTTATCTGAAATTCTCACCAGTGAATTACATAAGTATTTCTATCCCTATTTTATTAATTAAATTCGAAAACTCCATAACTGTTTTATATCTGCCTAACTGAGATTTGCAAGGTGACCATAGCTTGCTTCATACCAACAATCTCCGTGGGATTCGACCCTTACTCACGTAAGGTATTACTTGGACGACCCAGTGCACTTGCTGGTTAGTTGTATCGAAGTTGTGAACCATGGTATTGGCACCATGTTCTTGGCGCCACTGCCAGGGAAAGAAAGAGCCATGAATTTTACATAATTAAAGTGTAATCACGATTACGCGTACCAAGTTGCTCACGTTGCCAGGGATTGTTTGAGCCTGGACATCACAATTTCGTGTACCAAGTTTTTGGCGCCGTTGCTGGGAATTGTTCGAGTTTGGACAACTGACGGTTCATCTTGTTGCTCAGATTAGGTAATTTTCTTTTTGTTTTATTTTCAAAAAATTTTCAAAAATCTTTCAAAATTTTCTCACCTGTTTTCGAAAAAAAAAATTTTATTCAAAAATTTTTAAAGAATGAATTCTAGTGTTTCATAAAGCATGTGAAGCCTGGCTGGCTGTAAAGCCATGTCTAAATTCTTTTGGACTGAGGCTTCCTAATCATCATCACAAGAGCAAGCTAGTTGTTGCCAATAAAATTTGCTGTTGTATGCATGAGAGGTATCTACTGAAGCTTGGCTGGCCATTGGCCATGTCTAGTGTTTTGGACCGGAGCTTTCATTGAAAGCTTGGCTGGCTAGTGAGCCATGTCTAATTCCTGGACTGAAGCTTTAGACTAAGATCATCAAGATCAAACAAGAAGACTTACCAAGAACAACTTGAAGATTATGAAGAACACTATGAATGCATGAAATTTTTGAAAAATGCAAGATGCACATGCAATTGTGTCTTTTCATGTTTATCATATGCATTCTTGAATTCTTAGTGTCTAAGCATTAAAGAATTCTAAGTTTGGTGTCTTGCATGTTTTCTTTGCATTAAAAATTTTTCAAAATTGTGTCTATGATGTTCATCTTGACATTCATAGTGTTCTTGGTGTTCATCTTGACATTCATAGCATTCTTGCATGCATCACATGTTTTGATCTAAAAATTTCATGCATTGCATCATTTTAGTGTTTTTCTCTTGCATCATAAAAATTCAAAAATAAAAAAAAAATATCTTTCCCTTTTTCTCTCATCAAATTCGAAAATTTGGGTTGACTTTTTCAAAAATTTTTAAAATCAAGTTGTTTCTTATGAGTCAAATCAAATTTTCAATTTGAAAATCTTATCTTTTTCAAAATCTTTTTCAAAAATCAAATCTTTTTCAAAATTCTTAGTTATTTTCGAAAATTCCAAAAATATTTTTCAAAAATCTTTTTCTTATTTTTATATCAAATTTTCGAAAATAACATAATCAATTAATATTTTGATTCAAAAATTTGAAGTTTTTAACTTGCTTGTTAAGAAAGATTCAAACTTTAAGTTCTAGAATCATATCTTGTGATTTCTTATGAATCAAGTCATTAATTGAGATTTTAAAAATCAAATCTTTTTCAAAACTAATTTCTAAAATATCTTCTTATCTTACCTTTTTCAAAAATTTGATTTCAAAATATCTTTTCTAACCTCCTAACTTCTTATCTTTTCAAAATTTGTTTCAACTAACTAACTAACTTTTTGTTTGTTTCTTAACTTTTTCAAAACTACCTAACTAACTCTCTCTCTAATTTTCGAAAATATCTTCCCTCTTTTTCAAAAATTTCTTTTTAATTAACTAATTATTCTTATTTTTATTTTTGATTTTAAAAATTTTCGAAAAATACTAACATTTTTCAAAAACCATTTTCGAAAATCACTAACTCTTTTTCAAAAATATTTTTCGAAAATTCTCCCTCTCTCATCTCATTCTATTTATTTATTCATCTACTAACATCTCATCTCACATCTCTACCCTCCTCACAGTTGTGTTTCTTCCATTCCATTACATTCTTTATCTTCCACTTTTCTTTCACTCACAAAGGAATCCCTATACTGTGGTATAAAGGATCTCTATTATTATTATTTTTTTGTGCCCTCTTCTTTGTCATATGAGCAGGAGCAAGGACAAGAATATTCTTGTTGAAGCAGATCCAGAACCTGAAAGGACTCTGAAGAAAAAATTAAGAGAAGCTAAAATACAACAATCCAGAGATAACCTTTCAGAAATTTTCGAACAAGAAGAGGAGATGGCAGCTGAAAATAATAATAATGTAAGGAAGATGCTTGGTGACTTTACTGCACCTAATTCCAATTTACATGGAAGAAGCATCTTCATTCCTGCCATTGGAGCAAACAACTTTTAGCTGAAACCTCAATTAGTTTCTCTGATGCAGCAGAACTGCAAGTTTCATGGACTTCCATCTGAAGATCCTTTTCAGTTCTTAACTGAATTCTTGCAGATATGTAATACTGTTAAGACTAATGGAGTAGATCCTGAAGTCTACAGGCTCATGCTTTTCCCTTTTGCTGTAAGAGACAGAGCTAGATTATGGTTGGATTCTCAACCCAAAGACAGCCTGAACTCTTGGGATAAGCTGGTCACGGCTTTCTTAGCCAAGTACTTTCCTCCTCAAAAGCTGAGCAAGCTTAGAGCTGATGTTCAAACCTTCAGACAGAAAGAAGGTGAATCCCTCTATGAAGCTTGGGAAAGATACAAACAGTTGACCAAAAAGTGTCCTTCTGACATGCTTTCAGAATGGACCATCCTGGATATATTCTATGATGGTTTATCTGAGTTATCAAAGATGTCATTGGATACCTCTGCAGGTGGATCCATTCACCTAAAGAAAACGCCTGCAGAAGCGCAAGAACTCATTGACATGGTTGCTAATAACCAGTTCATGTACACTTCTGAAAGGAACCCTGTGAATAATGGGACGCCTATGAAGAAGGGAGTTCTTGAAGTTGATACTCTGAATGCCATATTGGCTCAGAATAAAATATTGACTCAGCAAGTCAATATGATCTCTCAGAGTCTGCATGGAATGCAAGCTGCATCCAACAGTACTCAAGAGGCTTCTTATGAAGAAGAAGCTTATGATCCTGAGAACCCTGCAATAGCAGAGGTGAATTACTTAGGTGAACCTTATGGAAACACCTATAACTCATCATGGAGAAATCATCCAAATTTCTCATGGAAGGATCAAAAGCCTCAACAAGGCTTTAATAATGGTGGAAGAAACAGGTTCAACAATAATAAACCTTTTCCATCATCCACTCAGCAACAGACAGAGAACTCTGAACAAAATGCTTCTAATTTAGCAAATCTAGTCTCTGATCTGTCCAAGGCCACTGTGAGTTTCATGAATGAAACAAGGTCTTCCATTAGAAATTTAGAAGCACAAGTGGGCCAACTGAGTAAAAGGATCACTGAAATCCCTCCCAGTACTCTCCCAAGCAATACAGAAGAGAATCCAAAAGGAGAGTGCAAGGCCATTGACATAAGCAAAATGGCCAAACCCAATGAGGGAGAGGAGGACGTGAATCCCAAGGAGGAAGACCTCCTGGGACGTCCAGTGACCAATAAGGAGCTTCCCTCTGAGGAACCAAAGGACTCTGAGGCTCATCTAGAGACCATAGAGATTCCATTGAACCTCCTTATGCCCTTCATGAGCTCTGATGAGTATTCCTCTTCTGAAGAGAATGAGGATGTTACTGAAGAGCAAACTGCCAAGTTTCTTGGTGCAATCATGAAGCTGAATGCCAAATTATTTGGCATTGATACTTGGGAAGTTGAACCTCCCTTGTTCATCAATGAACTAAGTGATCTGGATCAACTGGCATTGCCTTAGAAGAGACAGGATCCTGGAAAGTTCATAATACCTTGTACTATAGGCACCATGATCTTTAAGGCTCTGTGTGACCTTGGTTCAGGGATAAACCTCATGCCTCTCTCTGTTATAGAGAAACTGGGAATTTATGGGGTGCAAGCTGCTAAAATCTCATTAGAGATGGCAGACAGTTCAAGAAAACAGGCTTATGGACAAGTAGAGGACGTGTTAGTAAAGGTTGAAGGCCTTTACATCCCTGCTGATTTCATAGTCCTGGATACTGGAAAGGAAGAGGATGAATCCATCATCCTAGGAAGACCTTTCCTGGCCACAGCAAGAGCTGTGATTAATGTTGACAGAGGTGAAATAGTCCTTCAATGGAATGAGGACTCCCTTGTGTTTAAAACTCAAGGATCTCCCTCTGCAACCATGGAGAGGAAGCAGAAAAAGCTTCTCTCAAAGCAGAGTCAACCCAAGCCCCCACAGTCAAACTCTAAGTTTGGTGTTGGGAGGCCACAACCAAACTCTAAGTTTGGTGTTGAACTCCCATATCCAAACTCTAAGTTTGGTGTTGGAGAGTTTCAACAATGCTCTGCATATCTGTGAGGCTCCATGAGAGCCCACTGTCAAGCTATTGACATAAAAGAAGCGCTTGTTGGGAGGCAACCCAATTTTTATTTATCTAACTATATTTTTCTTAGTTATATGTATTTGTAGGTTCATGATCATGTGGAGTCACAAAATAAATATAAAAAAATTGAAAACGGAATCAAAAACAGCAGAAGAAAAATCACACCCTGGAGGAGCATCTGTCTGGCGTTCAGCCCCAAAACAGAGCATGGTGCTGGCGCTGAACGCCCAAAATGGGCAGCTTCTGGGCGCTGAACGCCAGAACAGGCATGGTTCTGGCGTTCAACGCCAGAAATAGCACACAAATGGGCGTTGAACGCCCAAAATGGCCACCAACCTGGCGCTGAACGCCCAGAGTTGTGTGCAAAGGCATTTTTACATGCCTAATGGGTGCAGGGATGTAAATCCTTAAACACCTCAGGATCTGTGGACCCCACAGGATCCACTCAGGATTTGTGGACCCCACAGGATCCCCACCTACCTCCACTCACTTCTTCTCACCACTTTCTTTCACACAACCCCATAAACACTCTTCCCCAAAAACCCTTCACCAATCACCTCAAACTCTCTTCCCCATCACCTCTTCACCACTCACATCCATCCACTCTTCCCCATAAACCTACCTCATAAACTCCACCCACCTTCAAAAATTCAAAACCAATTTCCCACCCAAACCCACCCATATGGCCAAAACCTTTCCCCCCCTCCCTTCCCTATATAAAGACCTCCATTCTTCATCAAATTCACACAACACACCCCTCTACACTCCTCTTGGCCGAAACCACATCTCCCTCTCCCTCTCTATATTTCTTCTTCTTCTTCTTCTATTCTTTTGTTTATTGCTCGAGGGCGAGCAATATTCTAAGTTTGGTGTGGTGAAAGCATAAGCTTTTTGTTTTTCCATTACCATTGATGGCACCTAAGACCGGAGAATCCTCTAGAAAGGGGAAGGGGAAGACAAAAGCTTCCACCTCCGAGTCATGGGAGATGGAAAGGTTCATCTCCAAAGCCCATCAAGACCACTTCTATGATGTTGTGGCCAAGAAGAAGGTGATCCCCGAGGTCCCTATCAAACTCAAAAGAAATGAGTATCCGGAGATCCGACATGAAATTCAAAGAAGAGGTTGGGAAGTTCTAACAAATCCCATCCAACAAGTCGGCATCCTAATGGTTCAAGAGTTCTATGCTAATGCATGGATCACCAAGAACCATGATCAAAGTAAGAACCCGGATCCAAAGAACTACGTTACAATGGTTCGGGGGAAATACTTGGATTTTAGTCCGGAAAATGTGAGGCTGGTGTTCAACTTGCCAAACATGGAAGAGAACGCACGCCCCTACACAAGGAGAGTCAACTTTGATCAAAGGTTGGACCAAGTCCTTATGGACATATGTGTAGAAGGAGCTCAATGGAAGGTTGACTCCAAAGGCAAGCCGGTTCAACTAAGAAGATTAGACCTCAAGCCTATAGCTAGAGGATGGTTGGAGTTCATTCAATGCTCAATCATTCCCACTAGCAACCGGTCTGAAGTTACTATAGACCGGGCCATCATGATCCATAGCATCATGATTGGAGAAGAGGTGGAAGTTCATGAGATTATACCTCAAGAACTCTACAAGGTGGCTGACAAGTCCTCCACTATGGCAAGGTTAGCCTTTCCTCACCTCATCTGCCACCTATGCAATTCGACTGGGATTGACATAGAGGGAGATATCCTCATTAAAGAGGACAAGCCCATCACTAAGAAGAAGATGGAGCAAGCAAGAGAGCCCATTCATGGAGCTCAAGAGGCGTATGAAGCTCATCACCATGAGATCCCGGAGATGCCTCAAATGCACTTTCCTCCACAAAACTATTGGGAGCAAATCAACACCTCCCTAGGAGAATTGAGTTCCAATATGGGACAACTAAGGGTGGAACATCAAGAGCACTCCATCATGCTTCATGAAATAAGAGAAGATCAAAAAAGCAATGAGGGAGGAGCAACAAAGACAAGGAAGAAACATAGAAGAGCTCAAGGACATAATTGGTTCCTCAAGAAGGAAACGCCACCATCACTAAGGTGGATTCATTCCTTGTTCTTATTTCTTCTGTTTTTCGTTTTCTGTGTTATGTGCTTATCTATGTTTGTGTCTTCATTACATGATCATTAGTAGTTAGTAACTGTGTCTTAAAGTTATGAATGTCCTATGAATCCATCACCTCTCTTAAATGAAAAATGTTTTAATTCAAAAGAACAAGAAGTACATGAGTTTCGAATTTATCCTTGAACTTAGCTTAATTATATTGATGTGGTGACAATGCTTCTTGTTTTCTGAATGTATGCTTGAACAGTGCATATGTCATTTGAAGTTGTTGTTTAAGAATGTTAAATATGTTGGCTCTTGAAAGAATGATGACTAGGAGACATGTTATTTGATAATCTGAAAAATCATAAAAATGATTCTTGAAGCAAGAAAAAGCAGCAAAGAGCAAAGCTTGCAGAAAAAAAAATAGGCGAAAAAAATTAGAAAGAAAAAGCAAGCAGAAAAAGCCAAAAGCTCTTAAAACCAAGAGGCAAGAGCAAAAAGCCAACAACCCTTAAAACCAAAAGGCAAGGGCAAATAAAAAGGATCCTAAGGCTTTGAGCATCAGTGGATAGGAGGGCCTAAAGGAATAAAATCCTGGTCTAAGCGGCTAAACCAAGCTGTCCCTAACCATGTGCTTGTGGCGCGTAGGTGTCAAGTGAAAACTTGAGACTGAGCGGTTAAAGTCAAGGTCCAAAGCAAAAAAAGAGTGTGCTTAAGAACCCTGGACACCTCTAATTGGGGACTCTAGCAAAGCTGAGTCACAATCTGAAAAGGTTCACCCAATTATGTGTCTGTGGCATTTATGTATCCGGTGGTAATACTGGAAAACAAAGTGCTTAGGGCCACGGCCAAGACTCATAAAGAAGCTGTGTTCAAGAATCATCATACTGAACTAGGAGAATCAATAACACTATCTGAACTCTGAGTTCCTATAGATGCCAATCATTCTGAACCTCAATGGATAAAGTGAGATGCCAAAACTATTCAAGAGGCAAAAAGCTATAAGTCCCGCTCATATGATTGCAGCTATGTTCATTGATAGTTTGGAATTTATAGTATATTCTCTTCTTTTTATCCTATTTGATTTTCAGTTGCTTGCGGACAAGCAACAATTTAAGTTTGGTGTTGTGATGAGCGGATAATTTATACGCTTTTTGACATTGTTTTTAGTATGTTTTTAGTCGAAACTAGTTACTTTTAGGGATGTTTTCATTAGTTTTTATGTTAAATTCACATTTCTGGACTTTACTATGAGTTTGTGTGTTTTTCTGTGATTTCAGGTATTTTCTGGCTGAAATTGAGGGACTTGAGCAAAAATCAGATTCAGAGGTTGAAGAAGGACTGCTGATGCTGTTGGATTCTGACCTCCCAGCACTCAAAGTGGATTTTCTGGAGCTACAGAACTCGAAATGGCGCGCTTCCAATTGCGTTGGAAAGTAGACGACGCAAACTGGCGTTCAACGCCAGCTCTCTGCCCAAATCTGGCTTCCAGCGCCAGAAAAGGATCCAAAACCAGAGTTGAACGCCCAAACTGGTACAAAAACTGGCGTTCAACTCCAAGAAGGACCTCTACACGTGCAACACTCAAGCTCAGCCCAAGCACACACCAAGTGGGCCCCGAAAGTGGATTTATGCATCAATTACTTACTCATGTAAACCCTAGTAGCTAGTTTATTATAAATAGGACCTTTTACTGGTCTTTTTGACCATCTTTGGATTATCTTTTGATCCTTTGATCATCTTGGAACGCATTGTTCTTAGACCATGGGGGCTGGCCACACGGCCATGCCTGGACCTTCACTTATATTTTTTCATACGGTAGAGTTTCTACACTCCATAGATTAAGGTGTGGAGCTCTGCTGTTCCTCAAAGATTAATGCAAAGTACTACTGTTTTCTATTCAATTCATCTTATTTCACTTCTAAGATATCCATTCACACCCAAGAACGTGATGAAGGTGATGATTATGTGTGACGCTCATCACCATTCTCCCCTATGAACACGTGCCTGACAAACACTTCCGTTCTACATGAAATAAGCTAGAATGAATATCTCTTAGATCTCTTAATCAGAATATTCGTGGCGTACGCTAGAATGATGGCGGCATTCAAGAGAATCCGGAAAGTCTAAACCTTGTCTGTGGTATTCCGAGTAGGATTCAATGATTGAATGACTGTGACGAGCTTCAAACTCGCGATTGTTGGGCGTTAGTGACCGACGCAAAAGGAGGGTGAATCCTATTCCAACATGATCGAGAACCGACAGATGATTAGCCGTGCTATGACAGAGCATGTGAGCATATTTTTCACTGAGAGGAGGGGATGTAGCCACTGATAACGGTGATGCCCTTGCATAAAGCCAGCCATGGAAAGGAGTAAGACTGATTGGATGAAGATAGCAGAAAAGCAGAGGTTCAGAGGAACGATTGCATCTCCATACGCTTATCTGAAATTCTCACCAGTGAATTACATAAGTACTTCTATCCCTATTTTATTAATTAAATTCGAAAACTCCATAACTGTTTTATATCTTCCTAACTGAGATTTGCAAGGTGACCATAGCTTGCTTCATACCAACAATCTCCGTGGGATTCGACCCTTACTCACGTAAGGTATTACTTGGATGACCCAGTGCACTTGCTGGTTAGTTGTATCGAAGTTGTGAACCATGGTATTGGCACATGTTCTTGGCGCCACTGCCAGGGAAAGAAAGAGCCATGAATTTTACATAATTAAAGTGTAATCACGATTACGCCTACCAAGTTGCTCACGTTGCCAGGGATTGTTTGAGCCTGGACATCACAATTTCGTGCACCAGCTTTCCAGCAATATATAATAGTCCATACTTTGCCCGAGTTTAGACGACGCAAAAGGGCATTGAATGCCAGTTCTACGCTGCAGTCTGGAGTTAAATGCCAAAAACACGTCACGAACCAGAGTTGAACGCCAAAAACATGTTACAACTTGGCGTTCAACTCCAAAAGAAGCCTCTGCACGTGTAAACTTCAAGCTCAGCCCAAGCACACACCGAGTGGGCCCCGAAAGTGGATTTATGCATTAATTACTTACTTTTGTAAACCCTAGTAGCTAGTCTAGTATAAATAGGACTTTTTACTATTGTATGGTCGTCTTTTGGACCATCTTATGATTTTGAGTTCTTCTTCTGATCATATAGATCACGTTTAGGGGCTAGCCATTCGGCCATGCCTGAACCTTCATCACTTATGTATTTTCAACGTTAGAGTTTCTGCACTCCATAGATTAAGGTGTGGAGCTCTGCTATTCCTCATGAATTAATGCAAAGTACTACTGTTTTTCTATTCAATTCAACTTATTCCGCTTCTAAGATATCCATTCGCACCCAAGAACATGATGAATGTGATGATTATGTGACGCTCATCATCATTCTCACTTATGAACGCGTGCTTGACAAACACTTCTGTTCTACATGCAACAAGGCAGAATGAATATCTCTTAGATTACTAATACAGGGAACCGAGTCCGAGAAATTAGGATCTTCAAGGTATAAGCTAGATTGATGGCGCTATTCATGAGAATCCGGAAAGTCTAAACCTTGTCTGTGGTATTCCGAGTAGGATTCAGGGATTGAATGACTGTGACGAGCTTCAAACTCGCGAGTGCTGGGCGTAGTGACAGACGCAAAAGGATAGTAAATCCTATTCCAGTATGATCGAGAACCTCCAGATGATTAGCCATGCAGTGACAGCGCATCAGACCATTTTCACAGAGAGGATGGGAAGTAGCCATTGACAACGGTGATGCCCTACATAAAGCTTGCCATGAAAAGGAATAGGATTGATTGGATGAAGACAGCAGGAAAGCAGAGGTTCAGAGGGACGAACGCATCTCTATCATTATTTTATGTTTATTTATTTATTATTTATTTTCGAAAACTCTATAATCAATTATTATCCGCCTAACTGAGATTTACAAGATGACCATAGCTTGCTTCATACCAACAATCTCCGTGGGATCGACCCTTACTCACGTAAGGTTTTATTACTTGGACGACCCAGTGCACTTGCTGGTTAGTTGTATCGAAGTCGTGAATGACAAAAGAATTTAAGATTAATAACGTGCACCAAGTTGGCGCCGTTGCCGGGGATTGTTCGAGTAACAATTTCGCCCAGGGATCACAATTTCGTGCACCAGTAGCGTGCATCATTAAGGCAATCAATCAAATCAATTGCTATTTCTCTCTCATGGTTCCAATGCAATTAATGTTAGTTAAATAAATTTGAAATCCACCACATGATGAAAGTGACATTCGTTGGAAGGATGCAACAAAACATTTGATTTCTCTCTTTTCTTCATTTCGGACCAAGCTAGTTGGTATCCAACCAAAATTAAATTGGGCTAATAATAATGTTTAAAGAATCTGGCCCAATAACAAGATATTGCTTCAGCCATAACACTTAAACATTTTGAATAAGGCTGAATGTTTACATTCACATTGGGCTTGCAATTTTTTCTTTTCTTTTCAGCCCAATAATAAAATCTGCATAACATAAAATTATTGTTTAGCAAATATGTATTAAGGATCAAGTTAATAATTTTGCATTTAATTATTTTAATAATGTTTGATCATCATCAATTTAAATTGGAGTTTTCCAAACTCATCAAGGGTGATTGTCATGGGTCACCCTCAATTCATAAGATGAAGAATGAGGTTGCATAAGAGAATAGAATTAGACATATTGAGATAGAACAGTAATATTATTATTCCATGAAACTCAGCAGAGCTCCTAACCTTAACCTTAGGAGGTTAGTGACTCATACTGTACAAAAGTTGTAAAGTATTCGAAGGGGGGGAAGAAGATCCTAAACATGGGTGAACTTCTCCTACATATACTAATCTAATAACTAAGGATTACAGAAATAATATAAACTAGTTTTATACTGTGAAAATCCACTTTTGGGGCCCACTTGGTGAGTGTTTGGGCTGAGCTTGAGTGTCTCCCACGAGCTAGTACTCCTTAGGGGCGTTGAACGCCACCCTGGGACTCCCTTTTAGGTGTTGGGATGCCAGCTACTCCCCTGTAGGCGTTGAACGCTAGGAATGGGGGTGGTGACTGGCGTTGAACGCCAGTTTTGGGCCTTCATTTCTAAAGCAAAGTATGAACTAATATATTTCTAGAAAGCCCTGGATGTTAGCTTTCCATAGCCATTGAAAATGCACCATTTGGATTATTGTAGCTCCAGAAAAGCTCCTTCGAATGCACAGAGGTTAGATCCTAATAGCATCTGCAGTCCTTTCTCTGTCTCTAAATCAGACTTTTGCTCAAGCTCCTCAATTTCAGTAAGAAAATACCAGAAATCACCATAAAACATACAAACTCAAAGTAGAATCCAAAAATATGAATCTTTCACTAAAACCTATGAAAATATAATAAAACTTAAACAAAACATAATGAAAACTATATGAAAATGATGCCAAAAAGCATATAAAATATCCGTTCATTAGCAAGCATAAAAAGTAAAAAAAAAACACCAACCTTGATCAAAACAAGAAGTGAAAAAAGTGTGTGTGCAAATGCACGTTTCGCAAAAGATTTTCAAGAGAGCTCCAATGAGCCAAGATGGAGAAATCTTGAAAGTATGGTTACGATGGAGAAGACAAAAATCTTGAAGAGAGGAAAAAGAAACGTAAAGGGTTTCAAAAGAAGAAAAAAGAAGAGATAGAAAAAAAGAGGAGTATTTATAAGATATTAGGGGCAAAATAGTAAGTCCACTCCTTCCTCATTAATGATGTGCACGGTTACCGAAGTAACCGTTAAAACATGTGCGACATGACTGCTGAAAAGACGCACCATATCAGCATTCAAAACACGTCGAGTACCTGACTTAAGGTGGGTACCCGACGTGTAAATTGACGATTCAAGATGGGCTATACATGGATGCTTGAACTCGACCTAAATGAAGCTCGGCCTCAAGTACGGACACTGTTCATACCCTGACCCAAAACATGGCCAGGCCCAAAATGAATAAAAGCCCAATCTAAGGATGATACTCATTCGACACACACCCGACCTCAGAGAAGTCGGGCTCGACGTCAACATCTCTAATGTACTTATCTAAATAAGTAACTAAGTCCAAAGATATTTCCTACCATCTAGAAGGGAGATTTCAACTACTTCCTAGATAAAAGGAAACTACTACCCACTACTAAAAGTGGAACGACTCTAGAAAGTGGTTATTGATCTTATATCTACATCTATAAATACCCTGACACTTCTCAGGTATATTCAGATCCAATCTACTATAAATCTGCTTAAACCCTTTTTAACTTAAGTATCGAGGTCCCTTGCAGATACCACCCACACCTCCTCACGAGGAACTCGAACGGCAGCACCTTGGTACCTTCAGAAGTCGGACGCTACCCAATAAGGAGTTTGGACCTCACGTCTATGCTCAAAAGTAACTCAGTTTCAGGTAATCCTAGAAACAAAAACTATGTCTAATTTACTTGTGTTGAAAGTTGTTATTGTAAAATTATTGCTAAATTGGTTATAAATATTTTAAAAAATTAGCCGTTAAGGATATATTTGAAGCAAATCAAAAATTTTTGGGACAAAATTGAGATAAATTAAAACTTAGGAGTATTTTCAAAACTTTTAGCAAACTTCAGAGACAAAAAGTATATTTCACCCAAATTTTTAATTATTGAAAATAACTTTATTAAATTTGACTTTTGAAAAATATCTGTTTAAAAATTGTAGCACCTATATTTGATAATTAAACTAAAAATAAATTAAATAATTTTCCATAAGAACAAAAAATAAAAATTATTTAGCAAAAATAATTTTTAAAATTTAAGAAAACCATAATAGATATAAATATTAAATTTTACTTCTAATTGTTTTGAAAGTAAAGTATTGTTGACTTTTAAAAAAATAATTTATTTTTAATAAAATATTTTTTAAAAGATATATCTAAACATATTAAAATTTAATAAAAGTACTTTATAATTTATTAAAAAATATATATTTTTTAAAAATATCAATATCCAACTAAACACTTATTTTTCTTTAGTTTACTCAATGTATTAAATATTAGAAAAATATCTTTTTTTTAAATGAAGAGAATTATAAAATGACAAAATAAAAAATTAATCACTATTAAATTTATAATTTTTATCACGTGTAAATCTTACTACTTTGATTCAAGAGTAATTAGACTCTCAAATTTTTTTTAGTAACTTTCTTATTTTATATAATCTTAATCCTTAAGTTAATATTATTGTTTTTAATAGTTATAAATAAGCTAAAAAAGAAATCATACTTGCATTATATGTAATGAGGTTTCTTTCTTAAATTATAGTATTTAAATACAGCATAATATATCATTTTTAAAATATTTTTATAATTTATTATTAAAATTTGTCTCTCACTAAATCTAATTGTATATTTTTAAAATTGGATTTTTTTTTCAGCATAGCTGACATTGTATGTTCTTAAAGGTATTTCTTAATTTATTTATTTATTTATTTGAGTTATTTAAATACATTAATTAATTAATCATTTATTTAATTTGATTGAGATCAATTTCAAATTATTTAATAATTTATTTGACCATATTAACTATAACTAATTAATTATATTAATTATTTGATTTGACTAAAAAAATGAATTTATTTTCTTTTAATTTGCATTAATTTTTTCGTCTTATGTAATTTGATTCATGATTTTTAAGAGTGTCATAATTATGGATTTTTTTAAATAAATAAAAAATTATTTACGAAAATATGTAATTTGTAGCATTTTTATCAATTTGCGTTCTATTACTTATTTCGTTTAAAGTGTAAATGAAATAACATTGTGTATATCTCGCTTACACTGTAAACAAGATAAGACACAATATGTGAAACGTGTATATCTCGTGGTGTATATCTCGTTTACAGTGTAAACGAGATATACACAATCTTATTTCGTTTATAGTATAAACGAGATATACGATAAGTTATAACATTTAAACTGTAAACGAGATATGGTATGACAAATTTTTAGCATCTATAAAAAGATCTACAATTAGTTGTATGATGAGCGGATAATTTATACGCTTTTTGGCATTGTTTTTAGTATGTTTTTAGTAGGATCTAGTTACTTTTAGGGATGTTTTCATTAGTTTTTATGTTAAATTCACATTTCTGGACTTTACTATGAGTTTGTGTGTTTTTTTGTGATTTCAGGTATTTTCTGGCTGAAATTGAGGGACTTGAGCAGAAATCAGATTCAGAGGATGAAGAAGGACTGGTGATGCTGTTGGATTCTGACCTCCCTGCACTCAAAGTGGATTTTCTGGAGCTACAGAACTCGAAATGGCGCGCTTTCAATTGTGTCGGAAAGTAGACATCCAGGGCTTTCCAACAATATATAATAGTCCATACTTTGGCCAAGAATTGACGACGTAAACTGGCGTTCAACGCCAGCTTTCTGCCCAAATCTGGCGTCCAGCGCCAGAAAAGGATCAAAAACCAGAGTTGAACGCCCAAACTGGCACAGAAACTGGCGTTCAACTCCACAAATGGCCTCTGCACGTGCAACACTCAGGCTCAGCCCAAACACACACCAAGTGGGCCCCGGAAGTGGATTTATGCATCAATTACTTACTCAGGTAAACCCTAGTAGCTAGTTTATTATAAATAGGACCTTTTACTATTGTATTAGGCATCTTTTGATCAGCTTTTGATCTTTTGATCAGTTATATGCTATCTTAGATCACAATAGGGGGCTGGCCATCTCGGCCATGCCTGAACCTTCACTTATGTATTTTTAACGGTAGAGTTTCTACACTCCATAGATTAAGGTGTGGAGCTCTGCTGTTCCTCAAAGATTAATGCAAAGTACTACTGTTTTCTATTCAATTCTTCTTATTTCGCTTCTAAGATATCTATTCGCACCCAAGAACGTGATGAAGGTAATGATTATGTGTGACGCTCATCACCATTCTCCCCTATGAACGCGTGCCTGACAAACACTTATGTTCTACATGAAATAAGCTAGAATGAATATCTCTTAGATCTCCTAACCAGAATCTTCGTAGCGTACGCTAGAATGATGGCGGCATTCAAGAGAATCCAGAAGGTCTAAACCTTGTCTGTGGTATTCTGAGTAGGATTCAATGATTGAATGACTGTGACAAGCTTCAAACTCGCGATTGTTGGGCGTTAGTGACAGACGCAAAAGGAGGGTGAATCCTATTCCAGCATGATCGGGAACCGACAGATGAATAGCCGTGCCTTGACAGGGTGCGTGAGCATATTATTCACTGAGAGGAGGGGATGTAGCCACTGACAACGGTGATGCCCCTGCATAAAGCCAGCCATGGAAAGGAGTAAGACTGATTGGATGAAGATAGCAGGAAAGCAGAGGTTCAGAGGAACGAAAAGCATTTCCATTCTCTTATCTGAAATTCTCACCAATGAATTACATAAGTATCTCTATCCCTATTTTATTACATAATATTCGAAAACTCCATTATCACTTTATATCTGCCTGACTGAGATTTACAAGGTGACCATAGCTTGCTTCATACCAACAATCTCCGTGGGATTCGACCCTTACTCACGTAAGGTATTACTTGGACGACCCAGTGCACTTGCTGGTTAGTTGTATCGAAGTTGTGACAATCATGAATTTAGATCAAAGCACCAAGCTTTGGAGCCATTACCGGGGATTGTTTGAGCCTGGACATCACAATTTCGTGCACCAAGTTTTTGGCGCCGTTGCCGGGGATTGTTCGAGTTTGGACAACTGAAGGTTCATCTTGTTGCTCAGATTAGGTAATTTTCTTTTTAAAAAAAAAAATTTTTCAAAAATCACTCATCTGTTTTCGAAAAAAATAAAAATGTTTTCAAAAATTTTATTCAAGATTTTTAAGAATGAATTCTAGTGTTTCATAAAGCATGTGAAGCCTGGCTGGCTGTAAAGCCATGTCTAAATTCTTTTGGACTGAGGCTTCCAAACTATCAGAGGTAAGTTACATACTTGGTAAATGATGAGCAGCAATTTGCTATCAAGATCAATATACTCTGGTGTTAAATGCTAAAGCTTGGCTGGCCTTTGGCCATGTCTAGTGTTTTGGACTGGAGCTTTCATTGAAAGCTTGGCTGGCTAGTGAGCCATGTCTAATTCCTGGACTGAAGCTTTAGACTAACATGGCAAGATTCTTGGAATTCATATTAAAAATTTTGGAATCCTTATTTTTCCTTTTAATTTTCGAAAAATATAAAATAAAAATCCAAAAAAATTAGAAAATCATAAAAAGCAAAAATATTTCATGTTTCTTGTTTGAGTCGTGAGTCATGTTATAAGTTTGGTGTCACTTGCATATGCATATTGCATTTTTCGAAAATTCATGCATTCATAGTGTTCTTCATGATCTTCAAGTTGTTCTTGGTAAGTCTTCTTGTTTGATCTTGATGAATTTTTGTTTTATGTTGAGTGTTTTTCATATGCATTCTTGAATTCTTGGTGTCTAAGCATTAAAGAATTCTAAGTTTGGTGTCTTGCATGTTTTCTTTGCATTAAAATTTTTCAAAATATGTTCTTGATGTTCATCATAATCTTCATAGTGTTCTTGGTGTTCATCTTGACATTCATAGCATTCTTGCATGCATTCATTGTTTTGATCTAAAAATTTCATGCATTGCATATTTTTCATGTTTTCATAAAAATTCAAAAAAAAAAAAGTCAAAAATCAAAAAAATATCTTTCTCTTTTTCTCTCATCAAATTCGAAAATTTGAATTGACTTTTTCAAAAATTTTTAAAATCAAGTTGCTTTGATGAGTCAAATCAAATTTTCAATTTGAAAATCTTATCTTTTCCAAAATCTTTTTCAAAAATCAAATCTTTTTCAAAATTCTTAGTTATTTTCGAAAATTCCAAAAATATTTTTCAAAAATCTTTTTCTTATTTTTATATCAAATTTTCGAAAATAACATAAACAATTAATGTTTTGATTCAAAAATTTCAAGTTTGTTACTTGCTTGTTAAGAAAGATTCGAACTTTAAGTTCTAGAATCATATCTTATGATTTCTTGTGAATCAAGTCATTAATTGTGATTTTAAAAATCAAATCTTTTTTAAAACTAATTTCTATCATATCTTTTCAAAAATATCTTCTTATCTTATCTTTTTCAAAAATTTGATTTCAAAATATCTTCTCCAACCTCCCAACTTATCTTTTCAAATTTGTTTCAACTAACTAACTAACTTTTTGTTTGTTTCTTAACTTTTTCAAAACCACCTAACTAACTCTCTCTCTCTAATTTTCGAAAATATCTTCCCTCTTTTTCAAAAATTTCTTTTTAATTAACTAATTATTTTTATTTTCTGTTTTTGATTTCAAAAATTTTCGAAAATTACTAACATTTTTCAAAAACCATTTTTCAAAAATCACTAACTCTTTTTCAAAATAATTTTCAAAAATTTCCCCTCCCCCATCTTACTCTATTTATTCATTCATATCCTAACATCTCATCTCACATCTCTTCCATTCGTACAGTTGTGTTTCTTCCTCTACATCACATTCTTTATCTCCCCCTCTTCTTCTACTCATACAGGGATCCCCTTACTGTGGTATAAAGGATCTCTATTATTATTATTATTTTTCTGTGCCTTCTTCTTTGTCATATGAGCAGGAGCAAGGATAAGAACATTCTTGTGGAAGCAGATCCAGAACCTGAAAGGACTCTGAAGAAAAAATTAAGAGAAGCTAAAATACAACAATCCAGAGATAACCTTTTAGAAATTTTCGAACAAGAAAAGGAGATGGCAGCCGAAAATAATAATAATGTAAGGAAGATGCTTGGTGACTTCACTGCACCTAATTCCAATTTACATGGAAGAAGCATCTCCATTCCTGCCATTGGAGCAAACAACTTTGAGTTGAAACCTCAATTAGTTTCTCTGATGCAGCAGAACTGCAAGTTTCATGGACTTCCATCTGAAGATCCTTTTCAGTTCTTAACTGAATTCTTGCAGATATGTGATACTGTTAAGACTAATGGAGTAGATCCTGAAGCCTACAGGCTCATGCTTTTCCCTTTTGCTGTAAGAGACAAAGCTAGATTATGGTTGGATTCCCAACCCAAAGACAGCCTAAACTCTTGGGATAAGCTGGTCACGGCTTTCTTAGCCAAGTACTTTCCTCCTCAAAAGCTGAGCAAGCTTAGAGCTGATGTTCAAACCTTCAGACAGAAAGAAGGTGAATCCCTCTATGAAGCTTGGGAAAGATACAAACAGTTGACCAAAAAGTGTCCTTCTGACATGCTTTCAGAATGGACCATCCTGGATATATTCTATGATGGTTTATCTGAGCTATCAAAGATGTCACTGGACACTTCTGCAGGTGGATCCATTCACCTAAAGAAAACGCCTGCAGAAGCTCAAGAACTCATTGACATGGTTGCTAACAACCAGTTCATGTACACTTCTGAAAGAAATCCTGTGAATAATGGGACGCCTATGAAGAAGGGAGTTCTTGAAGTTGATACTCTGAATGCCATATTGGCTCAGAATAAAATATTGACTCAGCAAGTCAATATGATCTCTCAGAGTCTGCATGGAATGCAAGCTGCATCCAACAGTACTCAAGAGGCTTCTTATGAAGAAGAAGCTTATGATCCTGAGAACCCTGCAATAGCAGAGGTAAATTACTTAGGTGAACCTTATGGAAACACCTATAACTCAACATGGAGAAATCATCCAAATTTCTCATGGAAGGATCAAAAGCCCCAACAAGGCTTTAATAATGGTGGAAGAAACAGGTTTAGCAATAGCAAGCCTTTTCCATCATCCACTCAGCAACAGACAGAGAACTCTGAACAAAATGCTTCTAATTTAGCAAATCTAGTCTCTGATCTATCTAAAGCCACTGTAAGTTTCATGAATGAAACAAGGTCTTCCATTAGAAATCTGGAAGCACAAGTGGGCCAACTGAGTAAAAGGATCACTGAAATCCCTCCTAGTACTCTCCCAAGCAATACAGAAGAGAATCCAAAAGGAGAGTGCAAGGCCATTGACATAAGCGCCATGGCCGAACCTGTGAGGAGAGGAGAGGACGTGAATCCCAAGGAGGAAGACCTCCTGGGACGTCCAGTGGTCAATAAGGAGCTTCCCTCTGAGGAACCAAAGGACTCTGAGGCTCATCTAAAGACCATAGAGATTCCATTGAACCTCCTTAGGCCCTTCATGAGCTCTGATGAGTATTCCTCTTCTGAAGAGAATGAGGATGTCACTGAAGAGCAAACTGCCAAGTTTCTTGGTGCAATCATGAAGCTGAATGCCAAATTATTTGGCATTGATGCTTGGGAAGTTGAACCTCCCTTGTTCATCAATGAACTAAGTGATCTGGATCAACTGACATTGCCTCAGAAGAGACAGGATCCTGGAAAGTTCATATTACCTTGTACCATAGGCACCATGATCTTTAAAGCTCTGTGTGACCTTGGCTCAGGGATAAACCTCATGCCCCTCTCTGTAATAGAGAAACTGGGAATCTATGGGGTGCAAGCTGCTAAAATCTCACTGGAGATGGCAGACAGCTCAAGAAAACAGGCTTATGGACAAGTAGAAGATGTATTAGTAAAGGTTGAGGGCCTTTACATACCTACTGATTTCATAGTCCTGGATACTGGAAAGGAAGAGGATGAATCCATCATCCTAGGAAGACCTTTCCTAGCCACAGCAAGAGCTGTGATTGATGTTGACAGAGGTGAAATAGTCCTTCAATGGAATAAGGACTCCCTTGTGTTTAAAATTCAAGGATCTCCCTCTGCAACCATGGAGAGGAAGCAGAAAAAGCTTCTCTCCAAGCAGAGTCAACCAGAGCCCCCACAGTCAAACTCTAAGTTTGGTGTTGGGAGGCCACAACCAAACTCTAAGTTTGGTGTTGAACTCCCATATCCAAACTCTAAGTTTGGTGTTGGAGAGTCTCAACAAAGCTCTGCACATCTGTGAGGCTCCATGAGAGCCCACTGTCAAGCTACTGACATTAAAGAAACGCTTGTTGGGAGGCAACCCAATGTTTATCTAATTATTATTTTTATTGTTTTTCATGTTTTCTTAGGTTCATGATCATGTGGAGTCACAAAATAAATATAAAAATTGAAAACGGAATCAAAAACAGCAGAAGAAAAATCACACCCTGGAGGAGCATCTGTCTGGCGTTCAGCGCCAGAACAGAGCATGGTTCTGGCGCTGAACGCCCAAAATGGGCAGCTTTTGGGCGCTGAACGCCAGAACAGGCATGGTTCTGGCGTTCAACGCCAGAAATGGCACACAAATGGGCGTTGAACGCCCAAAATGACCACCAACCTGGCGCTGAACGCCCAGAGTTGGATACAAAGGCATTTTTACATGCCTAATGGGTGCAGGGATGTAAATCCTTGAACACCTCAGGATCTGTGGACCCCACAGGATCCCGACCTACCTCCACTCACTTTCTTCTCTCTTCTCAATCATCCTCTCTTCCCAATAAACACTCTTCCCCAAAACCCATCACCTCCATCCCTCTTCCCTATTAAACCTTCACCACTCACATCCACCCACTCTTCCCAATAAACCTACCTCATAAACTCCACCTACCTTCAAAATTCAAAACCAATTTCCCACCCAAACCCACCTATATGGCCGAACCAATACCCCCCCTCCCTTCCCTATATAGAGCCCCCCATTCTTCATCAAATTCACACAACACACCCCTCTACACCCTTCTTGGCCGAAACACATCTCCCTCTCCCTCTCCATATTTCTTCTTCTTCTCCTTCTATTCTTTTGTTTATTGCTCGAGGGCGAGCAATATTCTAAGTTTGGTGTGGTAAAAGCATAGCTTTTTTTTGTTTTTCCATTACCATTGATGGCACCTAAGACCGGAGAATCCTCTAGAAAAGGGAAAGGGAAGATAAAAGCTTCCACATCCGAGTCATGGGAGATGGAAAGGTTCATCTCCAAAGCCCATCAAGACCACTTCTATGATGTTGTGGCCAAGAAGAAGGTGATCCCTGAGGTCCCTTTTAAACTCAAAAGAAATGAGTATCCGGAGATCCGACATGAAATTCAAAGAAGAGGTTGGGAAGTTCTAACAAATCCCATCCAACAAGTCGGCATCCTAATGGTTCAAGAGTTCTATGCCAATGCATGGATCACCAAGAACCATGATCAAAGTAAGAACCCAGATCCAAAGAACTATGTTACAATGGTTCGGGGGAAATACTTAGATTTTAGTCCGGAGAATGTGAGGTTGGCGTTCAACTTGCCATACATGGAAGAAAACGCACGCCCCTACACAAGGAGAGTCAACTTTGATCAAAGGTAGGACCAAGTCCTTATGGACATATGTGTAGAAGGAGCTCAATGGAAGATTGACTCCAAAGGCAAGCCGGTTCAACTAAGAAGATTGGACCTCAAGCCTATTGCTAGAGGATGGTTGGAGTTTATTCAATGCTCAATCATTCCCACTAGCAACCGGTCTGAAGTTACTATAGACCGGGCCATCATGATCCATAGCATCATGATTGGAGAAGAGGTGGAAGTTCATGAGATTATACCTCAAGAACTCTACAAGGTAGCTGACAAGTCCTCCACCATGGCAAGGTTAGCCTTTCCTCACCTCATTTGCCACCTATGCAATTCAGCTGGGATTGACATAGAGGGAGATATCCTCATTAAAGAGGACAAGCCCATCACTAAGAAAAAGATGGAGCAAGCAAGAGAGCCCAGTCATGGAGCTCAAGAGGCGCAATAAGCTCATTTCCATGAGATTCCGGAGATGCCTCAAATGCACTTTCCTCCACAAAACTATTGGGAGCAAGTCAACACCTCCCTAGGAGAATTGAGTTCCAATATGAGACAACAAAGGGTGGAACATCAAGAGCACTCCATCATGCTTCATGAGATAAGAGAAGATCAAAAAGCAATGAGGGAGGAGCAACAAAGACAAGGAAGAGACATAGAAGAGCTCAAGGACATCATTGGTTCCTCAAGAAGGAAACACCACCATCACTAAGGTGGATTCATTCCTTGTTCTTATTTCTTCTGTTTTTCATTTTCTATGTTATGTGCTTATCTATGTTTGTGTCTTCATTACATGATCATTAGTAGTTAGTAACTTTGTCTTAAAGTTATGAATGTCCTATGAATCCATCACCTCTCTTAAATGAAAAATTGTTTTAATTCAAAAGAACAAGAAGTACATGAGTTTTGAATTTATCCTTGAACTTAGCTTAATTATATTGGTGTGGTGACAATGCTTCTTGTTTTCTGAATGTATGCTTAAACAGTGCATATGTCTTTTGAAGTTGTTGTTTAAGAATGTTAAATATGTTGGCTCTTGAAAGAATGATGACTAGGAGACATGTTATTTGATAATCTGAAAAATCATAAAAATGATTCTTGAAGCAAAGAACAAAGCTTGCAGAAAAAAAAAATTTTATAGAAAGAAAAAGCAAGCAGAAAAAGCCAAAAGCTCTTAAAACCAAGAGGCAAGAGCAAAATGCCAATAACCCTTAAAACCAAAAGGCAAGGGCAAATAAAAAGGATCCCAAGGCTTTGAGCATCAGTGGATAGGAGGGCCTAAAGGAATAAAATCCTGGTCTAAGCGGCTAAACCAAGCTGTCCCTAACCATGTGCTTGTGGCGTGTAGGTGTCAAGTGAAAACTTGAGACTGAGCGGTTAAAGTCAAGGTCCAAGGCAAAAGAAGAGTGTGCTTAAGAACCCTGGACACCTCTAATTGGGGACTTTAGCAAAGCTGAGTCACAATCTGAAAAGGTTCACCCAATTATGTGTCTGTGGCATTTATGTATCCGGTGGTAATACTGGAAAACAAAGTGCTTAGGGCCACGGCCAAGACTCATAAAGAAGCTGTGTTCAAGAATCATCATACTGAACTAGGAGAGTCAATAACACTATTCGAAATCTGAAGTTCCTATAGATGCCAATCATTCTAAACTTCAATGGATAAAGTGAGATGCCAAAACTATTCAAGAGGCAAAAAGCTATAAGTCCCGCTCATTTGATTGAAGCTATGTTTCATTGATAGTTTGGAATTTATAGTATATTCTCTTCTTTTTATCCTATTTGATTTTCAGTTGCTTGGGGACAAGCAACAATTTAAGTTTGGTGTTGTGATGAGCGGATAATTTATACGCTTTTTGGCATTGTTTTTAGTATGTTTTTAGTAGGATCTAGTTACTTTTAGGGATGTTTTCATTAGTTTTTATGTTAAATTCACATTTCTGGACTTTACTATGAGTTTGTGTGTTTTTCTGTGATTTCAGGTATTTTCTGGCTGAAATTGAGGGACTTGAGCAGAAATCAGATTCAGAGGATGAAGAAGGACTGCTGATGCTGTTGGATTCTGACCTCCCTGCACTCAAAGTGGATTTTCTGGAGCTACAGAACTCGAAATGGCGCGCTTCCAATTGCGTTGGAAAGTAGACATCCAGGGCTTTCCAGCAATATATAATAATCCATACTTTGGCCAAGAATTGACGACGTAAACTGGCGTTCAACGCCAGCTTTCTGCCCAAATCTGGCGTCCAGCGCCAGAAAAGGATCCAAAACCAGAGTTGAACGCCCAAACTGGCACAGAAACTGGCGTTCAACTCCACAAATGGCCTCTGCACGTGCAACACTCAGGCTCAGCCCAAACACACACCAAGTGGGCCCCGGAAGTGGATTTATGCATCAATTACTTACTCATGTAAACCCTAGTAGCTAGTTTATTATAAATAGGACCTTTTACTATTGTATTAGGCATCTTTTGATTAGCTTTTGATCTTTTGATCAGTTATATGCTATCTTAGATCACAATAGGGGGCTGGCCATCTCGGCCATGCCTGAACCTTCACTTATGTATTTTTAACGGTAGAGTTTCTACACTCCATAGATTAAGGTGTGGAGCTCTGCTGTTCCTCAAAGATTAATGCAAAGTACTACTGTTTTCTATTCAATTCTTCTTATTTCGCTTCTAAGATATCCATTCGCACCCAAGAACGTGATGAAGGTGATGATTATGTGTGACGCTCATCACCATTCTCCCCTATGAATGCGTGCCTGACAAACACTTATGTTCTACATGAAATAAGCTAGAATGAATATCTCTTAGATCTCCTAACCAGAATCTTCGTGGCGTACGCTAGAATGATGGCGGCATTCAAGAGAATCCGGAAGGTCTAAACCTTGTCTGTGGTATTCTGAGTAGGATTCAATGATTGAATGACTGTGACGAGCTTCAAACTCGCGATTGTTGGGCGTTAGTGACAGACGCAAAAGGAGGGTGAATCCTATTCCAGCATGATCGGGAACCGACAGATGAATAGCCGTGCCGTAACAGGGTGCGTGAGCATATTATTCACTGAGAGGAGGGGATGTAGCCACTGACAACGGTGATGCCCCTGCATAAAGCCAGCCATGGAAAGGAGTAAGACTGATTGGATGAAGATAGCAGGAAAGCAGAGGTTCAGAGGAACGAAAAGCATTTCCATTCTCTTATCTGAAATTCTCACCAATGAATTACATAAGTATCTCTATCCCTATTTTATTACATAATATTCGAAAACTCCATTATCACTTTATATCTGCCTGACTGAGATTTACAAGGTGACCATAGCTTGCTTCATACCAACAATCTCCGTGGGATTCGACCCTTACTCACGTAAGGTATTACTTGGATGACCCAGTGCACTTGCTGGTTAGTTGTATCGAAGTTGTGACAATCATGAATTTAGATCAAAGCACCAAGCTTTGGAGCCATTATCGGGAATTGTTTGAGCCTGGACATCACAATTTCGTGCACCATTGTACTCTCCACAAACATTTCACTTCTTCTTCTCTTCCATTTTTCTTCCAAAAATTAAGCAAAAATGTCTAGTAGTAGTGGATATGTGGTTGTAAGTGTGTATCCCAATTATCATATGAGAAATAGTAACACTGGGGTGATGTTTGAGTTGATAATCCCATTCTATTGTGCACTCAGCAAGTAAATTCTTGGTCCGAGCTAATGAGTCAGATATTGAGGAGCATTGGTGCTAAACGGGAGAAAAGAGGTTAGAAGGATTTGGTATAGGTTGCTAGCACTAATCGAAAATGGAGTTTTTCGATTTTTTTTTTCTATGGCAACGAGCATGTGCGTCTCATTTGACATTCATGGGAGAATCATAGCGGAACAAGTGATGGAGCTTTTTACAGAGGTTGGTAATATTGGTGGCGGTGGATCTGGCCACTCGAATTTTGTGCAGGATGACCCACCTCTTGCACCACTACGCTACATTCTGCTAGTCTAATGAAAGACATGGATGTGGATGGTGAGGAGTCCGATGAGGAATATGTTGTCGATAGCAACGATAGTGGTTTTTCTAAAGATGATGAGGAGGAGGAGTTTGTACCAAAGACGCCGGTCGACGCATCAGTTTGGTATTTTCTGCCTGCCCCGCACCCAATTTTGACCTTATCAATTGTATCCAGTCACTATCATACATTGGATCTAGACGCGATGCATGAGAAAACTCCATTTTCCAACATGGATGGAAACGATTACAACATAGGCAGAGGTGTGGAGTTTGGAGCAGATAGGCAGTAATGCAAGGTGTAAAGAATTACAACATTCATAGAAGTGTTGAGTGCCAAGTTGTGGAGTTGGACCGATTAGAGTACCATGTGCATTGCCAGCAATTTACAGCAGGATGTCCTTGGAGTCTCCGCGTTGTCCTCTGACAGAATCTCGGATATTGGTGAGGTCAAGTTTAATTGTCGTGTATTTTCTTATTTACCATTATTATATTTATTATAAATGCCTTCCATGTATATTTTATTTGTTAGGGAGGCGCATAGGTTTGGAGGTGCGCATACGTGTTTAGTCCCACCATGTCTCAAGACCATCGACGGGTAGACAGTAACCTCATCTGTAGTGTCATCCTACCCTTGATAAAGTCCAGTCCATCCGTCAATATCCCTGTTCTACAAGATGCAGTTAAGCAAATCTATCACTTCAAATCCTCGTACAGGAGGGTCTGAATGGTGAAGCAAAAGGCAATTGCACAAATATATAGTGATTGGGAGGAGTCATACAATAAGGTTTCGAGGTTGCTCCAAGCAATGCAGAGTTGTTGTCCCGAAATAATATGTGATTTCAGGGTCGTACCGTACTATGATGGGTACTTAGTGGTACGCGACTGTAGCAAATTTGATAAGGTATTTTGGGCGTTTTCTGCCTATGTGGAGGCTTTCAAGTATTACAAGCCCTTCGTCTCTGTCGATGACACATATCTGTATGGCAAATATGGTGGTGTGTTTCTTATTAGAGTGGCACAAGACAGTAACAGTGATATCCTTCCTCTGGCATTTGCAATTGTTGAGTCTGAGACTACGGAGTCGTGGTCGTTCTTCCTTACCAAGTTGAGATGACATGTTGATTATATCTAATAGATACCAGGCATAACTTGGTAAGGAAGAACGACCACGACTCCGTAGTCTCAGACTCAACAATTGCAAATGCCAGAGGAAGGATATCACTGTTGGCACCCTCCTAGAGCGTTCCATGCTTATTGTGTCAGGCACATGGCCGCAAACTTCATGTCTCGTTTCAAATATGCCGAGGACAAGAGTTATCTCATAAATGCTGCTTATAGTCCAAGCAAGGTTGGGGTACGAGTGATACATGAATTCCTTGAGAGGTTTCTCGCATGAGATGGAGAACTGGGCCGGTAGATTCAACAAGGAAATATGGTTACAACACTACGACAGCGGTTGCTGGTTTGGCCACATGAAAACGAACTTGTCCGGATGCATGAATGCAGTACTTAAGGGTTACCAATTTCAGCCATCATGCGATGCACTTACGAGAGGCTGTAGCAGCTGTTCATCAGAAAGGGCAGGGAGGCACAGACACAGCTGGTAGAGGAGAATCAATTTTCCCAATGGCTAGTAGTTACTGTTGAAAAGAATAAGGAGGAAATCTCGAAGATGCGTGTTACTCACTACAACAGAAGGGCTTTAGTGTTTGTAGTGGAGGAGTTGGAGTCTTTCGGGGGTTGGTCTCAAGGTTCTCTCCTGATCGGCCTCTGAGTGTCGAGTCGAACCTCACTAGCACACCGACGACAATCAGGGACGTCCCGGGGAAGGTGAAGAACGTCCCTAGGCTGGTTGGCAGTATGCTGGATGTCACCCGATAAATCAAATAGTCTGGGGTCCTCAAGCACCTCCTGACCTAACAGATGTCTAACGCGGCAAGCCTACCAGAACCAGGCCCAATACTCCTACGTAGGCTGGTAGTTTGTGAACAGTTGAATAGATATCCGATAGCCATATTGAAATCGAGCCCTCCAGCCATCATACCATTGCTCATGACGAGTAGGCCACCAAACTTCCTCATCCTGTCCTGTGGTGGTCAGGAACCTGTCGACATTGACTGGGGCCCTAAGCACTGGCTGCTTGCTACCAAACTGACGTTTCACCCGATCAATGTGGTGAAACTCAACAATGTTGAAACAGACGAGGGGAACAACAGACATCCATGTCCCCCACTCTGCCTCCTCATTCAACCATAAGATGTAATATAATCATCAGTAATAGTTACTTATAATTACACTGGATATGTAATTTATTTAGTTGTAACTAAGTGAAAGGATTTCACTTACCTCATGTAACTGTAACTGATCCAATGCCAAATGCCATCAAAGGACTCTTTGTTCGTGTTGGTCCTTATTTTGCTGGGCCATACCTATCAACCTGTGGACATATACGACAATAACAGTGTATCAATTTATTTAAGAGGATCTTCAATTACATAAATGAAGAAGAAGAAAACCATAAGTACTAATAGTTACCTCACAGCCATGGGATACGTCAGAACATGTCTCTCAGGTAGACACCACTGAGGAAATCTATGGTATATCCAAGAGACTACAAGAGGAGTGCATCCAACAATGTCTATGGTGTCTTGATGTGCTGCAGAGAATACGGAGTCGTAGGATAATGGTGTCGATTGCCCAGCGATATGGCACGTCGCGTTTAGGAGATTGATGTCCTCATTTCATGCATCTGCGCGCATCATAATTTTCGAGTACCTCGATAATATGATTAGAAAAAGCTAGAAATGAGAGAAAAAACTAGATAAGTACATTACACACTACATGTACAAACGTGATACGTGCACGTTGTATCGTGTCTTATCTCGTTTATATTATTTTATTTATACGGTAAACGAGATAAGTAAAAGAGTGCAAATCAGTAAAAAACGCTATAAATTATATATTTTTTTAAATAAAAGATTTTTTTATTTATTTAAATAAAGCTCATAATTAATTATTTATTTAATTTGATTGAGATAAATATCAACTTATTTAATATTTTGTTTGAGCATATTAATTATAATTAATTAATTATATTAATTATTTGATTTGACTTAAATGAATAAACTAATTTTATTTTAATTTTTATTAATTTTTTGTCTTTTTTTTATTAAAGATAGAAAAACTCGAAGGTGCGACTTCTAAATGAATATGAGAGACTAGGTCAGTATTATGATTTTTAAAAGTATTATAATTTTATTTATTTTTATATTAACTATACTTTTTTCATTTAATACAAAAAGTTTTCTAATATGATTTGGATAAATTTAAAAGATAAGACTTGAAAGAGGGGGGAGGGGCGGAAATTGAAATTTGAAATCCCCGAATAGGTTTAAAAGAGAGAGGAGGGGGGGGGTGCGGAATTTGAAAATCCAATTCCAATTCTTTGATTCCTAACTGTATCATATCCTATATCTTCATTCGCCGCCGACATGAGCAACGAGTATCGGCAGTTGTTGAACCCGGAAACGGTGCTGTCAATCCCACTGAAGAAGACTGATCCGGTGGAGCTGTACCTGCCGTTACGCAAGTTGGTAGCCTCAAAATACTCGGAGAGCGATGCACAAAAAGTTGAAAGCGTTCTGGAAACCCTAAACAAATGCCGCAGGGACATGGTGGAGCGTAGAGGGGACCTCTCCCTTCCGATGCAACGTGACTGCCTCATCCACTACTTCAAATGCCTTTGCATGGTTGAGCCACTCTTTACCTCTCTCTCCTACGACGCCGACACCGACCCCATCATCTTTGTCTGGTACGACGCCTTCAACCCTGAGCATGAGGATGGGGTCTCCTCAGAGCGCAACGCCATCCAATTGGAGAAGGCCGCTGTTGTCTTCAACCTTGGAGCCATCTGCAGCCAGATTGCTGCCTCTTGCGACCGTACAACCGCCCTTGGCCGTCACCTTTCAATGGAAGCCTTCAAAGTTGCCGCCAATTTCTTCTTCAAACTCTGGAAGGCTCTTGCCAAGGACGTGGTCTCCGCCACCCTCGATTTGACTCTCCTCTTCGCGGAGTTTCTGCACCTCCTCTTCTCCGCTCAGGCTTCCGAGCTCGAATTACAGCAACAACTCAACAACAACGACGCCAGTTACGCTCTCCAACAACACCGATGTGCCTTATCGTTTATATCGGTCAGTCTTCACTCTTGAATTCTTGATTGATTTTACATTTATTTTTTCATTCTAGTGATGATGATGATGATGATGATGATGATGTAGGTTTATGAGCTTTATCATAGAGCATATGAACTGATACCTACTGATTCGGCTGCACGGAAACATGTCTACTCTTTTGACCAAACCTGGGTAACTCATCTTTACCAGAAGGTGACATTCTTTCAGGAGGAGGCTCGTCAGAGGGAATCATCCATCTTACCCGAATCCGAGCAACCCGATGTATTCTCATCGGTCATATCTTGTGCTCTTGATCATGATGCAGAATGTGTCACTGAGATATTAGTTAAAGGGATTTGCAGGCGCTTGATACTCAAGCCACAACAAATATACGTTGACCTTATCCTCTCGGAGTACAATCCTTTCAAGATTCTGAAGGATGGAAAGTTGGTGGCTTCCCATGGGACATGTCTCCCCCTTATCAAACAAATTCGGCAATCCTCTCATCTTCTTTGTCTTCTTCGCCGCTCTCACATATTCTTGCATTCCTTCCTTTGAAGAAGAGTGAGCCCCTGAATCTCTATGAGTCTCTGCGCAGTTACTTTGTCCTCAAATACTCTGAGAACGTGGCAAAGAGAGTAGAAGGCCTTTTCGAAAAGCTACACAAATTGCGCAACGAGATGCTGTGTGATGACCTTTCTCTACCCTTTCGCCGTGACTGCCTCATCCGTTATTTCAGATGCCTTTGCATGATTGAGCCTTTCTTCCCACTGAATGCCTCACCCAACCCACCTATCTTTGTTTGGTACAATGCCATCAACCCGCAACAGGATTCTTCTCAGCCTAACATCCATTTGGAGAAGGCCTCTGTTCTCTTCAACCTGGCAGCCCTCTGCACCCATATTGCTGTCTCTTGCGATCTCACCACCATCCATGGCCATCGCCTTGCCATGGACGCCTTAAATGATGCTTTACATTGGCTCTCTCTACTGCGGTTTGAGTCTTACAACAAGGCATGTGGCACGATTGACTTGTCAGAACAATACACCCGTATGATAAAGAATGGGATTGCCAGCTTGAAGTTGAAGTTTCCTCATCCCCAATCTGTATGTATAATCATCTACCTTTTCAGTAGATCTTCTCTTAGTACAATTGATTGATGTCAATCTTGATTTGTTAAATTGTTTGATTTGGATGATTCAGGTTACACCTTATGATCGGTCGAGATCTGGGCCTTTAGCTGAGATGAGGCCTCAATATCATAAGTCGAAGATGAAAACCTGCCATGTTGAAACAGGTCCGAGTGATGTCATTAGACAATTTCTTTTAGGGTATAGTAAGGCTCACTCCATGCTTCAAATGGTATGTGAAGCACCATGCTTGGACCTTCTCTCTGAGGTTAGCCCTGTCAAGATTAAGGATGGAAATCTTGTGGCCAATGCAACTTTAGAGGCACCAAATTTGGCAATGGGAGAACACGAGCTTGCAGGAGACACAGCAGTAACATTTCTAAACAAGCTTTAGGAATGAACCTGTTTACTTTTTAAAATTGGATGTTGGAACTTTGTTTGTTGATGCTAGAACTCTCTTTGTGAAATATTATCCTTGTGATTTTGTTTGTTGATGTATGAATATATTCCTTCTTATTCATCACCAATTTGTAGTGATTTGTATGCTTTTGATATGATCTCGTAGCTATTGCTAGTTATTTGTGGTATATTGGTAATTTGAACTTATTCAGTGTTTCCAATCTCTTGAGGACTTCTGAAGGACTAGCATAAACCATAGGAATCTCTTGAGGAGTAACCTTGCCACATTGCAAAATGTATTGTGAAACAGGCATGATGTTCTAGCCGCATTTCTCTTGAGGAGTACACCAATTTGTTGATTAAAGTCCTTGTAGGAAAGAACCTGCATTGAAAAGATCCTTCAATTTCGGAATTGGCTTTGATTTCATCCTAAAAAAAAACATTGTTGAAATGACTAATACGAGTGTTTTTGCATTGTTGGTGTACTCTTCAAGGCCCTCTATGACTTCCTCCTCCTCTGCCATTTTTGGTTGCTGATTCATTTCACCATTACATAATGTCACACTGGTTCAGATTAAGAGATAGAGAGAATATTATTTAAGATAATCAAGTTGACCATTAGTTAATAAAGCCGATTTTTTTATCAATATTATCTTTTCAGGTGTGCAAATAATATTACAATACTAACTATGTGTAAATATATTTAGAATATATGCGCACATTGAATGCAATTTATGAAGTAAATAAATGCATCCTAGAAAAGTAGAAAATACATTTTGATTGAAATTTTTTTGTCGGTCAGTACAATATAAGATAGAAATTTTTTTTGTCTTATTGTTAACTTGGTTAGACTTGGTTTATGAAATGATTTGTAGTGAGTCTATCTTTTTTATTAAGGACGACAATAAATAGGTTGTTCAATAATTCAATTAAATTTTAACATTTAACTCAATCGAGTGATTTGTTTGTTTATAAACTTAAAATAAGTATAAAATGTTTAAATTATGTATGTAATAATTTATTAGTCAATTCAGATTCAAGAGATATTTAATCTTCAATTATAAATATATGAACATAGTTCTTGATATATTAAATATATTTTTAATTATTCAATTTGCAAAAAAAATATAAGACAAATGGCATCATTTACTTTTATAAATAACTAAAATAGAGGAGATGGTGGTGAATTGTTTATCACGATTTTTTATCATTAAATTTTTTTTTTCTAAACAACGAGCTGTTAATTAATTATATTATGAATAATACTACACATTTAAGTCTTTTTATGAACTAGTTCAATCAAGTTAAACAATAAGATTTAGAATAATATTAGCTATAACTAATTCTTGTTATGTTAAATCAATTTATTTAAACTTAGTTAATAAAAAAACTTGAATAGTTGGATATGTAGTATTATTCTTATATTATATCATTCTTAATTTCTTATGTTCTATAGAATTTGTGTCGTGGGGCAAAGTTCCACAAATTAAGGAGACATGTTAATGAAACTAATTATTTTAGTATTTTGTGGAAATTTGCAATTCTACGTTGATGCCTTTGCATGAATAACGAATTCAGCAACAAAGCAATGATTATGGCTAAAACTAGTTTATTCAATCATCAACTTGCATGTTTATTTCATCAATATTCCTATGCATTAATGGCAGCTTGTAATTCTTCAAGACTTTTCCCCTTAGTTTCTGGCACCCCTACAATTATAAACACTATGGCCGCTGCATTGATTGCAGCATAAACAATGATGGTACCTGAAAATATCACACACAACAAGAGCACTTCAAATATTGTATAGCCTTTATGTAGTTTTCTTGAGAAAAAAAACATAGGTTTTCCAAGAATTGGTGAATAAGTTAAAAGTAGGAACTTGAAGGCAAGCATATATTACTGTTCCAGCAAAGACAGAAAATCTTATGACATAATGAAATTCAGATATTATTCAAAATAAAACAAAAATTTTAGGATGTGCTTGGTTTGTGTTTTTATTTTCTGTTTTTATTTTCAGTGTTTTCTGTTTTCTGAATTTTATGAAGAAAAAATAGCAAAAACAATAAAATCATGTTTTCTGTTTTTACTTTTTCCTTCACAAAATTCAGAAAACAGAAAATACTGAAAATAAAAACAAAAAATAAAAATGCAAACCAAACATACCTTCTTCGCTTCCAGAAGCTTATTCAACATTCCAATCATGCTTTCAAAAAAGCAAAAGAATATTAAAGTATTATAAATATAGTTTAGTGTGAGAGCACAAATATCTTGTCTAAAACAATTTCAACAGCTTTGGTTTTGGGAGCTGTTCTAAACTTGTTATATAATCTTGTGTAGCAATGATACACACCCTCTTAAAAATTGCATAATCTTTAAATATAAGCAAAGTCACAGAATTTTTGTTAAAGCATATAGGGACTTGGATTTCATTAGCCACTTGAGATATATCAGTATCCTTTCCACGAAGCGTCCTCAACGCTGCTTGGAATTCTTTTCCTCGCCCTCTCTTTGCCTGCATTTGATTTTCAGTTAGTATTCTATGGTGTTTCCCACTTTAGAATAACAATACAAATGTAAATTAATTTCTTACCAGCCATCTAGGAGAGTCTGAAATGATGAAAAGACCCAAAAGCAACACACAAGTGGGTATGAGGCCTGCAAAAAAGTGCAAACACTAACCTATTGAATCTTCCAGCATTGTATCTTTAATTTCAGTTTTTAATCTTGGAATTAACATTCGAATTGGGAAGTAAACTAACCAATTAAAGCTAAAGTCCTCTATGAGAGTACATTTCCAATTACAAATGAAACAACTACTACATCACAAATCCTAAACTACAATGTGGAGAAAAAAAGATTAGACATAATTACTAACTTTGCTCAAGACCTAAAGTATTATTACATGGAAATTCTTCAAAATGTACCTGGTTTAGTAGAGTGAGAGCACCTCAGAGTTCTTTTGGTGCAATCTATGCTATAAAGACAGGAACTTTACATAATATAATCCATGAAACATATGTGATCAAAATATAGTTTAATAATTTGAACATGCAGTAGCATCAAATGATGACATTGCAGTTCTCTTTATGTGTCACTTCACTTTTTTGTACATCCTTGGATCGATGTATCTAAATACAAATTTGCATTGATCCAAGAATGTACCAAAAAGTGACAATCACAAGTAAAAGAGAATGAATGTGAGTGAAACCAACCACATGAAAAAGATTCCATATCCAGTTGCTAGCCTCCCTATATCTAAAGTATTGGAACCTGCATGGAAGTTAAAAAAAAAGACGTGTTAAATTAGTTGAAAAAAGTTGTGTTAACAAAATGTGTAAAAGCTTTGTAAGAAGAAAAAAGAACCTCGGAAAAGAAAATAATAAGCCAACCTGCAACACAGAAGGCACTTGACACCCTCATTACCTGAAAAATATTCTGCACATAAACAACTTGAACAACTTGAATGCCAAAACATCCATAAAAAAAGATCACTTTATTTATCCTCTCAGAATAGAAATATATCTCTTTTACTTAGAATTTATTTTGTCTTGAGGCACTTATTAAACATGAGTCTAAATTATGCAATTGAACTTCTCATTATGCCAAGGTTTAGTAATCGCCTCGGGATAGAAATATAACACGTTTCTGCAGACAGAGAGACAAATGTTCTGTCTTTGAATTTTGTCTTGAGATACTTGCTAAACACTAAGATAAATATTATGTTCAAGTTTACTTTGTTATAATAATGTATTGTACATTGTTTTTGTGCAGAGAATTTGATTGGGAAGGGTGGTTATGTTGAGGTTTACAAAGGGTGTTTGCCAAATCATCAGCTAGTAGCAGTTAAAAGGCTAACAAGAGGAACAACTGATGAAACTATAGGTGATTTCTTATCAGAACTTGGAATCATGGCACATGTAAACCACACCAACACTTTAAAATTGGTTGGTTATGGTGTGGAAGGTGGAATGCATCTGGTTCTTGAATTGTCGGAAAAAGGAAGCCTAGCTTCAGTTCTTTATGGTAATGGAGGATTAATTGTTTAACCTTTCCAAAATTTTCATGTGTTTTAATTTCTTGTGATTGTTATTAGGGTCCAAGGAGAAGCTTCCCTAGTCTATTAGGCAGAGAATTGCATTAGGAGCAGCAGAGAGAATATTATATCTTCATGAAGGTTGTCAAAGAAGAATTATCAATAGAGATATAAAAACTGCAAATATCTTACTCACTGATGACTTTGAGCTTTAGGTATATACAGCTATATCTTACTAAATTAAAATAAATGTGAAAAAAATATATAGAAAGAAAATAAATGTAAAAATTGAGTATAAACACATAAAATAGGTTTAAACACTATTTAAAGCTGTCCCCAACAATAATAGGCCATCAGGTACGGAAAAATGTTGTTCATTAACCGCGTCCACCGACGAAGCTGTCATACCTTGTGTTAAAAAGCCAGGTAATCCAGAAATTACGAGCTTGACAAACTCCATAGTGGTAGACTACTAGACTGGGTAATCACAAACTATGTCGGGTATCCATCAGGAATAACCACACGTAGGTATACCATGGTGTACTTGTAAATTCATGCATTTTACCAACTTTACTATGAGGAATAATATTAATCTTATCTTCTTCTTTTTTTGTGTTTTGAGTTGAATATATCTTATTTAAGAAGAACATAATTTTGGTTGAATATTGAATAAGTTAAGAAGTATTAAAACATACAAGAGTTTATTTTCAATTTTAATGATGTTCTTCAATAAATATATATATATATATATATATATATATATATATATATATATATATTGTATCGTACTCTATAATTCGGAATTAACGACTTATACTTTGGTCACGTTAGAAAATTCGAAATTGCAGATAAACATGACCTTATCACGTAAACAGTACTCCCCAAGAATCTCGGCTGGGGCCGAGATTCGCTCAACAAGCCACTGAATAGTTCAAACACTAAAAGCCTATAAAATGGCAGCAACATCAATAGTCTAGCACACAAGTCATACAATAGCAACTCGATTATATACATAAGTTTTAAGAGATTTTCTGCTGACTTGAGCGCCAGAGTCCTTTTTGCAGGTACCACACTTGGGTCCGAGTTCAAGGAGGATACTTCAAACGACGAGCAAAGTTATCTCTTGCCGTCAACATCCAGGATCTGACGTAATGCGCAGAGAAGAATATCCTTACCAGAACATTTGGCGCCCACTGTGGGGCCAAGCCTCGCATTTTAAGTACTGACTTGACGAGTATTTGCTTTTCTTGTACCTTTTCTTTTTCTTTTTCTTTCTCTTTCTCTTCGCAGGAACACAGCCGAATCATGACAGATCACTCAGTAACCCCGCAGCACAACCTTTCTAATGCCGAACTCTTGGCAGCTAACGCAGCCTTGTTAGCAGAGAATCAACGTATGGCCGAGTTACTGGCGACAAGGCAAAACAATGATGACGAGTAGAATGACAAAAAGAAGGCCAACAACAATCCCCATGGAGACCACCAAGCAGAATCGAATGCGAAAATAGGGAAAACGCCTCCGAAAGGGGAAAGATGACGAATAGGACCTTTTTCCAAAGAAATTATGGATTTTGAAATGCCTAAGAATTTTACTCTCCCAATGAAATTGGCACCGTATAAGGGGATTGGAGACCCTAAAATTCATGTTACAAAATTCGAGTCTATGATGTTTTTTAACAGTGACTCCGATCCCATCTTGTGCCGGTCATTCCCTACCTTTTTAGACGGTGCGCATTATTGTGGTTCTCTAATTTAACCGCAGGTTCCATTTCGAGCTTTGAAGAATTTGCAAAACTATTTATTAACCATTTTGCAGCTTCCAAAATCTATGTAAGAGATTCCGACTATCTCAACACAATCAAGCAGGGACAGCATGAAAGCTTAAAGGAGTATATGATGCATTTTACGGAAGCAGCCATAGAGATCCCTGACCTAAATCCAGAAGTACAGCTACACGCCATAAAGAGTGGACTTCGGCCTGGGAAATTCCAAGAAGCGATAGCAGTGGAAAAACCAAAAACGCTAGAAGAGTTCCGAGAAAAAGTAACAGGGCAAATAGAAAAGCTCGGAGGAGCGAAAAGCCACCTAGAAGAGAAGAAGAAAAGTCTCACCGACCCTAAAACAAAGATTTCAAGAAACCATTCAAGTTGGCACCAAAGTTCGATTCATACACCAAGTTCAACACAAAAAGAGAAGATATAATTAAAGAAATCCTGCAGAACAAGCTGATAAAACCGCCGAGTAGAGTAGGTTCATACCAGGATAAAAAATATGTAGATAGAAGCAAACACTGCGCTTTCCACCAGAAATTTGGCCATACTATAGATGAGTGTGTAGTGGCCAAAGAATTGTTGAAAAGATTGGCAAGGCAAGGCCTCCTAGACAAATACATTACCTCTAGGAAACAAAAGGAAGCAACATGAGACACAGACAAGGAAAAAGAACCATGGTATAGGCCGGTGGAGACACCTCCCTCTAAGGGAATAATAAATTACATTTCAGGTGGCTTTGCAGGTGGCGAAGCAACTACCTCGGCTAGGAAAAGAAATTACCGAGCCATGATGACGATGGAAGGATCTTGTCCAGGTCTACACACTTCGGCCCCAACTTCCCATATCGCCTTTAGCACGGCCGACTTCAAATCATCTTGTCCGAACTTAAATGACCCCGTCGTAATTTTAGTCCATATGGGAGAATTGACAGTAAAGAATGTCCTGCTAGATCCAGGGAGTAGTGCCGACGTCCTATTCTACTCAACATTCCAAAAGATGCACCTCAGTGACAACGCATTGCAACCCTCACCCGGGGAATTGGTAGGGTTCTTCGGGGAAAGGGTACCGGTATCAGGTTATGTTTGGCTAAGAACAACACTAGGGGAGCCTCCGAGCTCCAAAAGTTTAGACATTAATTTTCTAGTAGTGAATTGTGTTAGTCCTTATAACATTATTCTAGGACGACCATCACTTAACGCCATTGGGGCCATCGTTTTGATGGTCTATATTTGTGTAAAATTTCCTTTGCAGGACAACATGGGTAGGAATAGTGTATGCTGATCATAAAGAGGCTAGGCAATGCTACAACACGAACCTAAAAGCAACCACAAAGAAGAACATACCTCAGGTTCATTCGGTGTACAATTCAGAAAGCATTCCTACTTTGGCCGAACTGGACCCATAAGTAACAACCCTAATTTCTAGAAGATTAAGCACAAAAAAAATGCATGTTTTCACATTTAGGTTCAACTTAGGGATGAAACACAAAAGTATGCTATTTTGGTGATTAAGTGTGAGTTTATGTAATGAGATCCATTCAAATCAAGCCAAAATATATCGTCAAATATGGACTCATCAGTCGATCCCATGGAGATTGTTGATTTGAGCAAGCAGTGGTTATCTTGCAGATCTTAGTTAGGTGGATAGAAAATATAGTTTGTCACAGAAAACACATAAAACAGATAAATAAATAAAATGTTACTAGATAAGTATGAAATCAATGGTGATAGAACGGTTGAGGCCTCGGAGATGCTTTGTCTTTCCGGATTAACTTTTCTTACTGTCTTCCTCAATAACTTTCTGATTCCTTCAATGGCAGGCGTAAGTGATTAACTCATGTCCTCTCATCAAGTTAACCTCCTCTACTGCAGCAATCCACCATGTTGAAGTGACTCATGTCCTCTCATCAAGCCACCTCTAGGTTTTCCACTGTAGCAGAAGATGAAGCTCTAAGCAATCCACTCCCCTTCACGATCCTACTCAAGGTGCCACAGACAAGGCAGATCTTCCAGATCAAAAAGTGCTGCTTTTCTGACTCTAGCCTTAACGCCACAGAGACCTCATGCACCCATAGTCAACGGGATTTCATGTCACGTATCCAAAGTTGCTCAGATGCTCTATTGGAATCTGCAATGTAATCTCTAGCTTTAGTTCAACACTATCCGGGTCAAGACTCGCACGGAACCCAAGTAGAACAAGGGTGATTGTCATGGGTCACCCTCAATTCATAAGATGAAGAATGAGGTTGTATAAGAGAATAGAATCAGACATATTGAGATAGAACAATAATATTATTATTCCATGAAACTCAGCAGAGCTCCTAACCTTAACCTTAGGAGGTTAGTGACTCATACTGTACAAAAGTGGTAAAGTACTCGAATGGGGGAGGGGGGAGAAGATCCTAAACATGGGTGAACTTCTCCTATATATACTAATCTAATAACTAAGGATTATAGAAATAAGATAAACTAGTCTTATAATGCAAAAATTCACTTCTGGGACTCACTTGGTGAGTGTTTGGGATGAGCTTGAGTGTCTCCCACGAGCTAGTACTCCTTAGGGGCGTTGAACACCACCTTGGGACTCCCTTTTATGCGTTGGGACGCCAGCTACTCCCCTGTGGGCATTGAACGCCAGGAATGGGGCTGGTGGCTGGACTTGAACGCTAGTTTTGGGCTTTCATTTCTGAAGCAAAGTATGAACTAATATATATTTCTGGAAACCCTGGATGTTAGCTTTCCATAGCCGTTGAGAGCACACCATTTGGACTTCTGCAGCTCCAGAAAAGCTCCTTCGAGTGCACGGAGGTCAGATCCTGACAGCATCTGCAGTCCTTTCTCTGTCTCTGAATCAGACTTTTGCTCAAGCTCCTCAATTTCAGTCAGAAAATACCTGAAATCACCATAAAACTCACAAACACAAAGTAGAATCCAAAAATATTAATTTTGCACTAAAACCTATGAAAATATAATAAAACTTAAACAAAACATAATGAAAACTATATGAAAATGATGCCAAAAAGCGTATAAAATATCTGCTCATAAGAACACCAAACTTAAATGGTTGCTTGTCCCTAAGCAACCAAAAAAAAAGTAGGATAAAAAGAAGAGAAGGATACAATGAATCTCAAAGTTTTCAATGAAGCTCAGTTTCAATTAGATGAGCGGGACTAGTAGCGTTTTGCTTCTGAATAGTTTTGGCATCTCACTTTCCATTGAAGCTCAGAATAGTTGGCATCTTTAGGAACTCAGAATTCAGATAATATTATTGACTCTCGTAGTTTAGTTCTTTTTTATTCTTGAACACAACTTCTTTAGAGTCTTGGTCGTGACCCTAAGCACTTTGTTTTCTAGTATTACCACCAGATACATAAATGCCACAGACACTTAACTGGGTGAACCCGTTAGGATTGTGATTCAGCTTTGCTAGAATTCTCAGCCAGTGGTGTCCAGAGTTCTTAAGCACACTCTTTGCTTTGGACCACGTCTTTAACTGCTCATTCTCAAGCTTTTCACTTGACACCTTCACACCAAAGCATATAGTTAGGGAAGCAGCTCATTTGAACTATTTAGGCTAAAATTTTAATTTTTTTAGGCCCTCTTAACCATTGATGCTCAAAGCCTTGGATCCTTGCTCTTGCCTTTTGGTTTAAAGAGCTATTGGCTTTTTGCTCTTGCCTTTTGGTTTAAAGAGCTACTGGCTTTTTCTTTTTCTTTTTATTTATTTCTTTTTTTGCTTGCTTCTCTCTTTTTTTCGCATATATATTTTTTATTTTTGCTTTTTGCTGCTTTTTCTTGCTTCAAGAATCAATTTTTGGATTTTTCAGATTACCAATAATACTTCACTTTTATCATCATTTTTTCAAGAGCCAATATTCTTAACTCCAACATTAAATATGCACTATTCGTTCATGCATTCAGAAAACAAAAGCAATGCCACCACATCAAAATAATTAAACTATTCTTAATATATAACTCGAAATTCATGCATCTTACTTCTCTTTTTCAATTAAATTTTTCTTTTAAGCAAGGTGAGAGATGCATGGAATATTTCATAACTTTAAGGCATAAGACAAAGATGATCATGCACTAGAAATAGATAATAAAACAAAATACATGGAAAACAGAAAAATAACATGGGAAACAGGGGATTAAGAGAACGAATCCACTTTAGTGATGGCGGCTACTACTCTTTTTGGAGGGTCCAATGGAGTGCTTGATTTCTTCTATGTCACGCCCCTGCCTCTGTTGTTCTTCCCTCATGGTTCTTTGTTCTTCCCTCATGGCCCTTTGATCTTCTCTTATGTCATGGAGGATGGTGGAATATTCTTGATGTCCCATCCTTAGTTGATCCATGCTGGAGCTTAATTCTCCTAGAGAAGTGTGTAATTGGTCCCAATAGCCTTGGGGAGGAAAATGCATCCCTTGAGGCATCTCAGGGATTTCTTGTTGAGGCAGCTCCATATGGTCTTGCTGTGGTCCATGTGTTGGCTCTCTAGTTTGCTCCATCTTTCTTTTAGTGATGGGCTTGTCCTCTTCAATGGAGATGTCTCCTTCTATGACAATTCCAGCTGAATTGCATAGGTAACAGATAAAGTGGGGAAAAGCCAACCTTGCTAAGGTGGAAGGCTTTTCAGCTTTCTTGTATAACTCTTGAGGTATTACCTCATGTACCTCCACCTCACTTCCAATCATGATGCAATGAATCATGATGGCTCTGTCAATGGTCATTTCTGACCGATTTTTAGTAGGGATGACAGAACTTTGGATGAATTCTAACCATCCTCTAGCTACAGGCTTGAGGTCAAGCCTTCTCAATTAGATAGGTTTGCCTTGACCATCCCTCTTCCACTGAGCTCATTTCACACAAATGTTTGAAAGGACTTGGTCCAGCCTCTGATCAAAATTGACTCTTCTAGTGTAAGGACGTGGGTCTCCTTGCATCATTGGCAAATGGAGCGCCAAGCTTACACTTTCTGGGCTGAAATCAAAGGGTCGCCCTCGGACCATGGTGCTCCAATTTTTGGGATGTGGGTTCACACTAGTGTCATGGTTTTTAGTAACCCATGCATTAGCATATAACTCTTGTACCATCAAGATCCCAACTTCCAGGATAGGATTGGTTAGGACTTTCCAACCTCTCCTCCGGATTTCTCTTCAGATCTCTAGATACTCATTCTTTTTTAGCCTAAAGGGGACTTCAGGAATCACCATTTTCTTTGCCACTACTTCATAGAAGTGGTCTTGATGAGCTTTGGTGATGAATCTTTCCATCTCCCAAGATTCGGAGGTGGAAGTGATGAATCCATATTTGATGATGATTTTTGGGTAGAATTGGATGGATTTCATCACATAAACTTGCACTTATTCCCTTGAATAGCATGCTTTTGAACGTTCCTCCCAAATTGTGCTTGATTATGAAAATATGCTCTTTTGTGTTTGATTTGATCTATTTTTATTCTATTTACCTTCTATTCGATGCCTTGATGTGGTTGTGAGTGATTTCAGGTGTATAAGGTAGGAATGGATTGGAGAAAATGGAAGAAGAGCATGCAAAGTGGAGGAAACATGAAGAATCAAAGGAGATGAGTTCAGAGACTTGTGCGTGCGCACAGCCTCTTGTGCGTCCGCACAGGAGCCCAAGCAGAGCGCGTGGATTAATCTGAGCGTGTCGCGCATCCAGCCAAGCATCGCCTAGTGTGCGTGCACACACATACTTATGCGTACGCACAGGAAGGAAATTCCGCAAAGTGTGCGGACGCACACGCCTGTGCGTCCGCACAGGTGGCCGCACATGACTTCATTAAAATAGCACGTGACTCGCGATTTGGGGACTTTGGAGGCCCAATTCTATAGCCTCTTAGCTCATATTGAAGGGGAAATGAAGAGGAGAACATAGCATATCATTAGTATAGTTTTAGGAGTAGTAGTAGGAAGTTTTAGTTTAGTTTTCTCTTAGTTTTTCATCATCTCTACTAGGGTTCTATTAGGATTTTACATTCCAAGTGCCATTTCCAATTTTGATATAGGATTTTGCTAATCTCATTGTAAGTATTCTCTCATTTTTACTCTTTATAGTTACATTGTCATTACTCTTTCTTCCATTTCAAGTAATAGTTCAATTTTACTTCTCTTTAGCAATTTCAATTTCTTGTTGATGAATTTGATGTTTGATGCTTGCTTTATGATTTCTTGTGCTATTCTTGTTGATTGAGATCAATTGTTGCTTTTTGTTTCAAGTCTTTTCTCATTTTCTTCATGTTTGAGCTTTATGCCCACAAGGTGTTTGACAAAATGTCAAACATGGTTTTAGGCTAAATTTTTTGTCTCTTGGCTTGGGTAAAGTGAGCCATTGGGTTCCTAGAGTTGGAATGTATGAAATTTAGTGTCAATTCTTGGATTGTTAATTGTGCTTGTTCCCACTAACGCTAATTTGTTGCTAAGGCAATTAGCAAGCAATTTAGGATTTGTGGGTTAAGGACACTTATGCTCATTGAACTTACTTTCCGATGTGAGAGTTGATCAAGTGAGACTAATCCATCATAATTGTCATAGTTGTGGTTCCAACAAGGAAAGGACCCTTAGCTCACTCCAAGCCAAGACCCCTTTTTATGCTGTCAATCCTTTAGATATTTCCATGTTGATCTCTTTTATACTTTACTTGTTCATATTACATAGTCGGTTCTTTCGTCTCTTCATTAGTTCAATTGTTACAATTTTGCATGTTCTTTTATTGCTTTATATGTTCATTTCTTCATTCACAACCCCCTGATCACTCCAACCGGAATTTGCACATTCATTACCCTCAAGTGAATTTCCTTGGGAGACGACCCGGGAGCTAAATACTCTCGGTTTTGAAATTGGTTTTGGGTTGTGACGCATCTTGTGAATTTCTAATTTGATCGAGAGAGTTCATTGTTGGTTTGGACTATGCTACCAACGAAGTGATTCTTGTTTTGATCAATTCTAGATTAACAATAATTCTCTCCCGCTATCATAGTTTTTAGCGCCGTTGCCGGGGATCACAATTGGTGTTATACCTTAGGTTGTTGTGAATATGTGGATAGTGTAAATAGCACTTTTTGGTTGTTTGTTTGCTTTTGTTATTAGGTTTTTGCTTATATTTTCCTTATGAGTTTTTCACACTATCACCATAATGCACCCCAATGGAGCCCAAACACTTACCTTTCTAGTCACCAATCTTACACACCATCACCCCACTACATACACAATCAAGACCTTTACCCTCATGAGCTTAATTGTCAAACTTCGTCTTCATATGCGGATCAAACCACACAAGAAGTGTTTTTCATGCTCATTCAAGAACAACAAGAGTTCCGGAAGAAGCAAGAGCAATCATGTCAACCTTAGCGGAAACGCTTGACCGGTTAGCTTCATTGTGTTCATGCCATAAGCAAGAAATACTAGTGAATGAATGTGCGTATCCAAGTGAGAAGTGTGGAGCGCAAGAAGGATTGCAAATCTAAGAAGATGATGTCAAGTCACAACATGAATTAGAAAAGGAGCCAAGTGAATAGTTGGTAGGAATTGATCAAGAGGATTCTATCATCCAAAATTTTTTGTCCAACTTGGGGAGTTCCTTCAATGACTTTCATGAGCCTTCTTTGTTAGATAAGGAAGGAGATGTTGATGTGGACTTCACACAACCTCCAATCTTTGACTTGAGTGATGATGAGGAAGATTCTGGTTACCAAGAAGTGAAGGAGATTGCCCAAGAGCGAATTGAGTGGAAGAAGAACTCTTTAACAAGCTTTCTATCCCCACATCAATATGCCGTATTAGAAACGGATGGTTAACTTCGAACCTTTCTTGGAGTAGTGGATGGTGAAGAGAAGAATGTTAATTGGCAAAGGAATGGAAAGCTCATTAAAGAACCCAATTTGACATTCGGAGCTCAATTTTGGTGCAAGAATCAATTTAGTGGAATCCGGGAAGTGCACAAGTGTGTCAACGGTGATAGAGGAACTCAAGTATGGGATCCAGAAACTAATTTCAAGAGTCAACACTTATGGATTCCAATCGCTAGCTTGAAATCTCTTAGAAGTTTGATAGAATTCATTTGGGACCCCAGAGGTCAAATCAAGAACAAAATTGGTTGGAGATCCAAGGAAGAGTGGAAGCATAAGCCACCCTAGCAAGGATCTCCTCTCCAAGTCCAACTTAGGACTATAAACCGAAGTGCTAGGTGGGAGACACCCCACCATGGTAATATCCTTCTAACCTTCTCTCTTTTATCTTCTTGTTGCATGAATAATTAGTTAGAGTGCTTGGTTGGTTAGATTTATTTTGACGTTTGTTAAGTAATTTTCATAAAATAATGTGTTTTGGGAGTTTTATGTTGTTTTGGGGATTGAAAACCTGTTTTGCATGTTAAGTTTGATGCCTTGGAGGCATAATTGTTGTTGCAGGAACAGAGACCTGTGCGTGCGCATAGCCTTGTGCGTCCACACAAGTCCCCTGTTTCCCAGTTCCTGTGCGTGCGCACAGCCTCGTGCGCGCGCACAGCCTCGTGCGCGCGCACACCATCAAACACCCTCTCTGTCCTCAGCGAGCGCACAGCTTGTGCGTGGGGACTCCTTCTTTTCATGTACCTGTGCGTCTGCACACCATGCATGCGGTCGCACACACTCTCCCTCTCTCAAAAAGAAAAAAATCCCATCTGTGCGTGCGCACAGGCTTGAGCGCATGCACAAGTTGTGGAAGCACTCTGGTCACAGCGCACGCACAGGCTGTGCGTGTGCACCTATAGCCCTTTTTCCCTTCTGTGCGAGCGCACACCCACTTGTGCGTCCACACAGGTTGCGTTGCATCTCTGCTCGCAGCGTCCGCACGACCTTGTGCGTACGCATAACCCTTCTTTTCTTTCATTGTGCGTGTGCACAAACCCTTAGTTTCCCTCGTGTGCATTTGCACATGAGCCTGTGCGTCTGCACAGGCCCCTTTTCGAATGTTAATTCGAAAGGGGTGAGGGTCGCGCTTCAGTTTCCCAAACACCCCACCCCTCCCCTATCTCTCTTTCTCTCCTCCTCTCCACTCTCTCTCTCACCACTTTTCTCCCTCCGTCGCGACCACCATCGCCGGCGACAACACTGTCGCTACCACCGCCGTCGTCTCTCTCTCTCTCTCTCTCTCTCTCTCTCTCTCTCTCTCCTCCCTTCTCCTTCTTTGTCTCTCTTACATTTCCTCCTCCTTCTCTGTCCCTGTTTTTGCCGCCTGCCCCTGCGCCAGCAAGCCTCGCCGCGCCTCCTCCAGTCCGGCGCTCTCGCCAGCGGTGGCAAGCCTCTGCGCCGCCGCAGCTATAATTGCTTCTTCTCCTCCACCTGCGTTCTTCCCTTCCTTTCCCCTACATTCCAGGTTTTTTATTCTCCCCTATTTTTTCTTTTCTGTTTCACTTTTACTGCTTCTGTTAATTCAGCTTTAATTCTGCTTTAGCAACTAGGTGGTATTAGAATTAGATGACTTGTGATTTTTGTATTGAATATATAATGCTGGCTGATATCATTGGATTGATTGCTGAGACTGAGTAATGTAATGTTGCTGTGTCTGAACTGAATTCTGTTGTTGATGATTGAACTATGGATGTTGCCTTTGTTGAACTGTGTTTGATGCCTGAAAATGTCGCACAATTCATGTTTGTAAAAATGTCCAAATGAATTTTTGAACTAAATTCTATGCCTGATCAACATAGCGTTTTGCCTTTTCTTCCCTTTGGAATTGCTACTAATGTGCTTTGGTTTTGTGCACTTTTCGGCTGATTTGAATTGCTGCCTGAGATGATTAATGCACTCTGTTTTCATGCTGGAACATCAAACTAAATTTCTTCTCTTTTTGCTTTGTGATTCCCTTGTTTGATATTAATCCTACTGTGCTTATCATCCTATGTTAATTAACCCGTACCTATGCACTTGTTTTTGTTTTTGACACCAAATTGGATCAAAGGTTGTTGCTATTATCATTTTATTTGGTACTTTCAAGTGCATAGCATGCGGATTCACTGCATTATATGTTGACTTCCAAACTATTTTGTTTTAAACCCAAACTAGCTTGAATATTATCAATCTTCAATCCTGTTTGGCGCTTCTCACAGTAGTACATATAATGTTTGTTTGGTGAATTAACTAATTGCTTATTCATGTGTTCTTGAACATAAATGATCATGTACAATTACTTGTCCTTTGTAACTGTTTTTGAGCAATGAATTTGATTTCAACTGACATTGCTTTTGGGAACAATGTTTGATTATGTGGCCATTTCACTCCTTTGTTCCATGAGTAAGCAGGTGCTTTACATTGTTAAGTTGATCATTGCCTTCTGTGCCAATTTTTACAAACTTTTTCAATGCTCAAGGCACAATCGCAATAAATCAATTTCTTTTAATTTAATTCACTCACATGATGCACCTAAGACATACACATGCTTGCATTGTTTGTTCACTCATTCAATTGATGCTTAGGTTGCTGTAGCTTGGGAAACATATTTCCTTTGAATCTTTAACTGCTTTATACATGTTATCCCTTGATTTTGCATATGTTTATCTGATTGGCTCTCACCTGAATTGTTTGATTATTTCCTCTAACTTTTGTGTATTCTATCTGCTTTTCCTGAGTTGTACTCTATTTTTGTCTTTTTTAGGATGGGTCGAAAGGGGAAGGAGAAAGCCAACCCTTTGGCTCGTGCACCTCCTACACCCCCCAGCACTTAACCAGAAACATTCATAAACTCTGAGGCCCAAGAACAATACAAGAAAATAGAAAACAAGGCCTTTCACTATGAGCGAAAGCTCAACTTGCCTGAGAAATATGCGGATCAAATTTTGGATAGATTGAACTTTTATCAATGAAATTTCGTAAAATCTGACCCGGTGGAAGTTAATGAACACCAGGTCAAGGAATTTTACGCAAATATCCTTCACAGAGAGTCTTTCTCAGAGGTGTAACTCTGGACACCTCTGATACTGCTTTAGAGGCCCTCTTAGAGATTCCGCATATTCCTAAGGCTCGTGATGCTTATCCTAAGATAGTGAAGGACTTGTTATCAGGCGAGCTATCTCTCGACGTTGTCCTGAGGAAGATTGGCACACCTGAAGCCAAATGGGAGTACACCAGGGGAGACAATGCGGTCCCGCAAAGCATTGCGTGCGCGGATCTCAACCCGTAGGCGAGGATCTGGCAACAGATCCTCGCCGATTACATTCTTACGATCACACATGCCACGCACATCCGAGTCCGAGTGGCAGTCCTCCTTTGGGCCATTCTAGAGGGGAAGATGATCTCTGTTCTTCCCCTCATTAGAGATTCGATGTGGAAGGTGACACAGCAACTAAAATACAACAATCCCTTCCCATCATTGATCATCAGATTGGCCACCCTCTCTTGGGTGGAGAAACATCCGACTAACCGGATGTCTGTCCTGATCAGCAAGTAGCCATTCCTTCCGTACGGCGACTACGACGGACCACCACAGAAGAAGAGAAAGACTATTGAGCCATCCTCCTCATCAGCCGAGCCATCAGCACCTCCTGCGCCTCCTGTTCCTACACCTCGACCTCAGACACCGTATGAGCAGGGTCAGGTGATTATACAGCTCCTTCACCGTATTGAGCGCTGCAAAGCTCGCTGCTTTCAGTGGATAGTGGTGAAGTTTGACGGTCGTGATCCTGGACCACCTCCTCCGGACACACCACCAGAGCCCGAGCCCCACCCTGAGGAGCCGGCATCTGAGGAGCCAGTAGCTGAAGCTGGCCAGGCAGAGGAGCCCGTTGAGCATAGAGGAGCAGAGACCGCAGTGGATGAGCCTACAGACTATATGGTTGAGGAGCCGGCAGATGAGTCTGAGTAGACTCCTGAGGCAGCATCAGAGCCAGTTGGTCATACATCTGAGGAGCACAGACTGGATCTCACCAGGAGTCCTTCCAGTGCCATCATCGTTTACCAGCGCGATTGCCACCCACCTCCCTAGAGTTGAGTCCCCCCCGGTTCATTTTAGGCACGGAGGACCGTGCATCATCTAAGTGTGGGGGATATATTCTATTTGGGTATAAATATTCTCTCTTCCAAACATTTGTCATTTAGTTACTTTTAGTCTTTATTATGCTTTTGTGGATATTTTTATTATTTCGGCTTATGCACTTTTTACTTTGGTATATATATATATATTAGTGTTCATGTTTATAGTAGTATTGCATTTTTATTCTGGTAAATAGATATATGCTGCATGGTATATAGTATAGATATGGATTGTGATTGGATGATGTGAATAGATTGCACCTAGCTCATTTTTTATCCTAATTGTTCATGTTACTTTTTGCTCGTTGAAAATTAAGAGAAAAAAAAACTAGGAAATTTTGAAAAATTTTGCATCCATCACAACATACATACATATATATATATATATATACATACATATATATATATATATATATAGGAAATAATTTTGGTAAAAAACAACAAGAATTTCCAAGAATTTTGGGCTTTCTATGGAATTGATTGGAAAATTTCGTTTCAAACTTGCTTGAATGAACTTCTTTGGAACATAGAAGAGTAATGAACAAACACCTTGTGAGTTTTTGAGCTATATTGAGTGGTTACATATTTTAACCGCTAATTTTGTTTATTGTGTGATATATCTCTTCTATGATTGTAATCTTGGTTTTGCTTGATTCTTTATTTCCTATGATTGATGTTTTGAATTGCATTGAGCATGATTGAGGCCATCTTTGAATTAAAGCTTACTTTTTCCATATAGCCTACCCTTTGTATTTACCATTGTTAAACCCCTTTGATCTTTATTTACCCCATTGTTCTTGATTCTAGCACATTACAACTTTAAATGGAAAACTATGAATCACCTTGGACTGCATCCTTGATTAGCTTAGGTTGAAAGAGTGTGTTACATTTAAGTGTGGGGGAGATCTTTTGGGAAACTTTGGTAGTGAAGGGAAGTATTTAATTTGGGTATTCATTGAAAATTTTGGAAAATGGGAACATTCATGTATGAACTATTGAATCATATGCAATTTTGTGAAAAAAAACTCTCTCCATCAACAAAAGGGTACAAAGCCACCCTAAGGAGAAAACAAATGAATAAAGAATTGCATATGTGATGGTTTTGTGAGAAGCATACATGAATGTTAGTAAATTGAAGTGATGGAAGGTTAGGATTGCATTTTGTTTTGAATTGGTTGATATAGGTTGACGTGAAAACTTAATCTAATCAAGGATACAATCGCATTACTCCACTTGACCATATCAATCCCACCTTTACCCAAATCCCATTACAACCATGTGAAGTACTCATGATAATTGCATTTATGCATCACTTGTTTGTTGATTTGATAAACCACTATTTTATGGTTTATCTTGTGCTCAATTGAGTAGATTTTATCAACTCTTTACTCACTTATTCATACTATTTGCATGGTTTTACATTTACCTTCCTAATTATGTGCTTTGATTGAAAGCATACTTCTTTGGTCTTAATTTTGATATATTTAATCCTCTCTTATCACCATTAGATGTCTTGATATGTGTGTTAAGTGATTTAAGAGATTACAGGGCAGGAATCGCTCAAAGGATGAAAAGGAAGCATGCAAAAGTGGAAGGAATACAAGAAGTTGGAGAAATTGCTAAGCTGTCCAGCCTGATCTCTTTTCACTCAAACGGCTATAACTTTAGCTACAGAGGTCTAAATGACGCGGTTTCAGTTGCGTTGGAAAGCTAACGTCCGGGGTTTCGATTTGATATATAATATGCTATAGTTTCCCTAATGCTAGGCGACGCGACCGCGTGATCCATGCGGCCGCATCGCAGTGACAAAAAACCAGCGTGGCAAAATTCGAAACCAGCGAATTCTAGACTGTTTTTGACCCAGTTTGCGGCCCAGAAAACACAGATTAGAGGCTATAAAGTGGGGAAATGAATCCATTCATAAGGAAGCATTCACATTCACAATTTTAGGAGTAGATGTAGTTTTAGAGAGAGAGGTTCTCTCCTCTCTCTTAGAATTAGGATTTAGGACTTCTCTTAGTTTTAGGAGTAACTCTCAATCCCAGGTTCAATGTTCCTTTTATTAATTTTTCTAATTTAATTTATGAACTCTTCCATATTACATTTGATATCTTTATTAGTGCTAATTTGAGGTATTTTCAGATCTATGATTGCTTTCCTTTATTTAAATAATTTAGATTTTTTCCTTTTGGCTTTGGTTGATTTATTGGTAACGCTTAAGCTGTCAAATAAAGCAGTGGTTGAAATTGGGAGTTACTCTAATAACTCTAGTCTTTCCATAGGAATTGGCTAGGACCTGAGGATTAAGCTAATTAATCCACTTGATTTACCTTCATAGTTAGAGGTTAACAAAGTGGGATTAAAACCCAATTCTCATCGCAATTGATAAGGATAGGACTTCCAGTTCTCATACCTTGCCAAGAGATTTTATTATTGTTATTTTATTTTACTTTTCATTTAAATATACCTAAGCCTATTGCCCAAACTCAACATTCCCCAAAAACACACTTTTTCATAATCAATAATAAGAACATACCTCCCTGTAATTCCTTGAGAAGACGACCTGAGGTTTGAATATTCGGTTATCAATTTCAAAGGGGTTTGTTACTTGTGACAACCAAAACGTTTGTATGAAAGGACTTTTGAAGGTTTAGAAACTATACTTGCAACGAGGATTTATCCGCAATTTTCTAGACCACGCAAAAGTTCTCTCGTCAAAATGGCGCCGTTGTCGGGGAATTGCAAACGTGTGCCTTATTATTGGTTATTGTAAATATTTTTCTTTTACTTGTTTATTTGTTTTTATTTTTATTTTTATTTTTGCTTTTTCTTAAGTTAAGAGGTTATTGGTTTTTATTTTAAAATTTTTTTTATCTTATCTTATTTCAAAAATCAAATTTCAAAATTCAATTTAAAAAAAAATTTAAAAAAAAAATTTCAAATTTAAAAATTTTCAAATTTCAAATTTCAAAAATTCAAATTTCAAAATTTTAAAATTCAAAATTTCAAAATTTAATTTTCAATTTCGAAATTTAAATAACCTTTTAATTTAAATTTGTTTTATTTTTCTTTGCTACTATGAACTCTCACCCCTTTGGCTATGAGTCTGGTTACAATAATGTTGCAGGAAGAAAAAATTACAATGAGAACAGGCATCAAGGTTGGAACAATCAAAGATGGGAGGAGCCACAAGAATTTGATCAACCCTCATGGCAACAACCACCTCCAATGGACTATCAACAACCACGACCATATGCCTATGAACCCTTTCCTCAACATAACTTTGGACCACCACACTCACAAGCCCCTTTCCGCCATTCACCTCCATATAACCCCAACCCTCAACCACCATACCAACTACCTTATGAGCCATATGAATAATATATAGAACCACCCCAATTCCAACCCAATTACTCACAAGAACCACCACTTCAATATTCACCATCTCCATATCCATCAATCCAAGAGCACTATGATCCTATTTATGAAAGCCGAGTGCATCAAGAGACAAAGGATCGTTTCAAGGAAACAGTGGATCGATTTCATGCAACCATTTGTCAATTGGAGCAAGTAATAATGAGTCGATTAGCTTCCTGACGTTCGGACACTCAAGGAACCCCCATGGCTTCATGTGGACAATCTAATGAAGAACGTAGTATGAAGGAGATACTAGAAACTCCAGTGAACAGTACGGAGCATGACTTTGTACTGGAACAAGTAGAGGAAGCTGGAATTATTGAAGAAGAAGAATTGGTTGAAGACTTAGGAGATGCAGAACCTCCATGGGAAAGTCCAGTCATAGAACCTCCTTCCAAGACGGTTGCAATTGATGTTGAGGAGGGTGTACAACCTCCAAGGCATATCACAGTTGAAGACTTGGAAGAGGTTGCTTAAGAGATGGAGATTCAAGAAGAAGAAGCACAACCTCCCATGCCCTTGAAAAGCAATGAAGAGGAGATTGAATTGGAAGAAAGCTACCAAGAGGAAGAGGTTGAAATTGAAGAAGCTTGCAAAGAGGTGGTAATTATCAGAGAAGAGAACAAGGGAGTGGAGCTTGCAATTTCATTAAAAATACCTCCCCCTAAGTTTCCATCATCCTTCACAACATTCAAGTGGATAAATTTCATATCTCTTAGCTTTCTAATCCTACTTGAATATGGGCTACTGGAGACGGATGGTCAACTTAGAGCTCTTTGTAACATTAAGAGTAAGAGGAAGATGGCCAGTGGTAAGAATTGTCCTGCAAGGTTCATCATGGTTGGAAGCTTTAAGTTTAAACGCAAAGGTTGGTGTAAAGCTCAACTGAATGGGTCTAGGAAGCTGTTTGGTAGCTGCAGTGAGAATTCAAATTACTTATCACCCAGTTGGAAAAATACAGATCCCGATAAAGATGGGTGTAAAAGCAAGATTTGGGATCCTGGAATCTGTTCTGACATTCGACACCCCGGGAGCCTAAGAATCTGTTTGAAGCTGCTCAAAGGCTTTACGTGCCTAGTTTGGGACCCCGGAGGATATTGGAATTACAAACATTGGTGGAGATTCCTGGATGAGTTCAAACACAAGCCACCATAACAGGAAGCTCATCAAATGTCCAACTTAAGGACTATAACTAAAAGTGCTAGGTGAGAGACAACCCACCATGGTATGATCGTTCTTTTTCAATTTTATTTCGTGTTGTTTATTTTTATTTTATTTTATTTTCATTGAACCTGGAATCATGCATACCATTCACATTAAGCATTGCATTGCATTCTGCATTATAAAAAAAAAATTTCCGTTACGCGACGCGATCGCATCAGCGACGCGTCCGCGTCGTAAGGAGAGTAAAGAAAAATAAAGATGAACAGAAAGTCACATTGGAGCGTGGCTGACGTGTTCGCGTGGCATGGGAATCATGGCCTCCCACGCGACCGCGTGCCTCACGCGGCCGCGTGACCAGGATTTCGACGTCAAAGTGGTGCACACCCGAAAGTTGTGCTAGAGTGGTGCTGGACTGGCACTGGACGCGCAGTCCCTCTCACGCGATCGCGTGCCTCACGCGTCCGCGTCATGTCCTTCTGAAAGCCCACTCATGCGATCGCATGCCCCACGCGATCGCGTCACCCAATATTTGGCACTAATATGATTTTGAACAGAGAGTTGTGCGAGCGCGAGGCTGCCCTCGCGCCAGCAGCATAAAACGGGTCACGCGACCGCGTGACTGACGCGACCGCGTCAATCAGTTTAAGCGCAAGTCACGCGACCGCGTGCCCCACGCGACCGCGTCGCTTGCGCCGCACAGCTCATCCAACTCTGCCAAAATATCTTATATTTTTCTTTTCCAAATCCTTATTTTTCTTATCTTTTCTTATTTCTTTCTTCTTCCTTTCTTATTTTCTTTCACCTCCATTCTATTTTACTTAATTTATTTGCATATTTCATTCATTGCATCTTCATTTTGTGCATAATTTTTATTTTTTCTAAATTCATTATTTTTCCCTTTGGTTTTTTGATTTTTTATTTTTAAATCTTTTCTGGTATTATTTGGTGCTTCATGACTTGTTTTATTCTGATTGGGTAATATTATTTAAATCAATGCTAATTTTTTATGATACTTGCACATTTACTTGCATTGACATGAATTTATATTGGTATTTTCACTACCCACACACCTCCCCTTTGTTGCATATTCTGCACCACTGGTATGCCATGGCTTCTATTGTTTTCTCACTTGCATGTTGTAGCTACCATGTAATTGAGACCCCATTATTTGGTATTCACCCACCCATACTGTATTTATTTTCCTATCTTTATTTCTGGGTTACTCTTCTTCCCTTTTTCTTTCAGGATGGCCACCCGGAAGAGAACCGGAAGACGTTTACATGGGGAGACAGGCAAGTCAATCTGCACAATCTATAGTAAAAAGCAGCAGTTGAGACAACCCGTCCACCTCCACATCTCAGCATGCACCGAGGACGGTGCAATCTTTAAGTGTGGGGAGGTCGATATCGATCTCCATGGGTTAGTTATTTCCTGTCCCAACACCAATGTTTAAATTTTTTTTGTAATTAGTTGTTGCATTTGCATATTTAATTGCATGCTTATTTGATTTTATGCATTTAGTTATTACTTGGTTGAAGTAATATATTCTTTTTCAAAAATTTTTTATAGTATTTCACTAATTTAAATTAAAAACTTTTCTATTAAAACTTGTTTGAAGTTGTAATTGGAACATGATTTTTGAGCCAAAGAACACACAACCTGTGAGATTTTAAGCTTATTTATATGGTTACATTATTTAACCATAAATTTTTATTCTTGTGTGTTTACTTCTCTATGATTGCAATCTTAGCTTTGTTCCATTCTATATGTCCAATATTTAGTGTATTTACATGCTTGCATATGATTGAGGCCATTGTTTGATTTTAGCTCACTTATCCCAAATAAGCCTACCCTTTAAATCACCATTGTCAGCCACTTTGAGCCTTTTAATCCCCATTTATTCTATATTTTACCACATTACTAGCCTTAAGCAGAAAAATAAATTAAAAAACCCCAATTGAATCTTTGGTTAGCTTAAGATAGAGATTGTGTATTAACTAAGTGTGGGGAAATTGTGGGAACATGGGTTAATAAGGGAATGTATCATGTTTCTAATTTATTTAAATATTGGGAATTTGAGAACCTACTCATGAAAAACCAAAATAGAAAAATAATAGAAAATCCATGTGCATTGATAAGTTATGTTTATTTCTCTACAAAAAAAAAAAAAGAGAAAAAAAAAGAGAAAAAGAAAAAAAAAGAGAAAAAGAAAAAAATATATAATATAAATAAATAAATAAAGGGGACAAAATTATCCCAATGTTAAGTTAATGAAAAATCAATGCATAGGTGATGAAAATTAAAGAAAATTTGGTACATGAGTATGGGAATTATACAAAAGTGGGAATTATGGATAGCTAGGCATGAATTTAAAAGTATATAGAGTATATGTATATTAGGTGAGAGCTTAGGTTAATTGAAGATTCATATTATAGCTCACTTGGCCATACATATATTCTTACCTTTACCTCAATCCCATTACAACCTTGAAAAGACCTCATGATGTTTGCATTGGTACATTAAATATTTGTTGATTGGTTAGATGAAGAACAAGGTTTAAAAAGCATGACTAGAGAAGAGTAGAGTGAATAACCCTATACACTTGAGAGATTAGAGTGATATACACTACCAGTGAGGGTTCAGTGCTTGATTCTATGTTCCCTGCTTTCATAAGCTATCTTCTTACAAGTTCACTTGCTTTTTATTGTATGATTTGAATTAGTGAAATCTGGTTTATGTTTGTCTTGAAGAACTTATTTACTTTTAACCAAGTAGGTAGAAATATTTTTGCATGTAGTTACATTCATAGGTTGCATTTCATACATTCTATCATTCCTCTTCATCTTTATAGCTTCTCTTGAGCTTAGCATGAGGACATGCTAATGTTTAAGTGTGGGGAGGTTGATAAATCACTATTTTATGGTTTATCCTGTGCTCAATTGAGTGGATTTTATCAACTCTTTACCCACTTATTCATACTATTTGCATGGTTTTACATTTGCCTTCCTAATTATGTGCTTTGATTGAAAACATGCTTCTTTGGTCTTAATTTTAATATATTTAATCCTCTCTTATCACCATTAGATGCCTTGATATGTGTGTTAAGTGATTTCAGAGATTACAGGGCAGGAATGGCTCAGAGGATGAAAAGGAAGCATGTAAAAGTGGAAGGAATACAAGAAGTTGGAGAAATTGCTAAGCTGTCCAGCCTGACCTCTTCGCACTCAAACGGCTATAACTTTAGCTACAGAGGTCCAAATGACGCGGTTCTAGTTGCGTTGGAAAGCTAACGTCCGGGGCTTCGATTTGATATATAATATACTATAGTTTTCTTGATGCTAGGCAACGCGACTGCGTGATCCATGCGGCCGCGTCGCAGTGACGAAAAACCAGTGTGGCAAAATTCGAAACCAGCGAATTCTGGACAGTTTTTGACCCAGTTTGCGGCCCAGAAAACACAGATTAGAGGCTATAAAGTGGGGGAATGCATCCATTCATAAGGAAGCTTTCACATTCACAATTTTAGGAGTAGATGTAGTTTTAGAGAGAGAGGTTCTCTCCTCTCTCTTAGGATTAGGATTTAGGACTTCTCTTAGTTTTAGGAGTAACTCTCAATCCCAGGTTCAATGTTCATTTTATTTATTTTTCTAATTTAATTTATGAACTCTTCCATGTTACATTTGATATCTTTATTAGTGCTAATTTGATGTATTTTCAGATCTATGATTGCTTTCCTTTATTTAAATAATTTAGATTTTTTCCTTTTGGCTTTGGTTGATTTATTGGTAACGCTTGAGCTGTCAAATAAAGCAGTGGTTGAAATTAGGAGTTACTCTAATAACTCTAGTCTTTCCATAGGAATTGGCTAGGACCTGAGGATTAAGCTAATTAATCCACTTGATTTACCTTCATAGTTAGAGGTTAACAAAGTGGGATTAAAACCCAATTCTCATCGCAATTGATAAGGATAGGACTTCCAGTTCTCATACCTTGCCAAGAGATTTTATTATTGTTATTTTATTTTACTTTTCATTTAAATATACCTGTGCCCATTGCCCAAACTCAACATTCCCCAAAAACACACTTTTTCATAATCAATAATAAGAACATACCTCCCTGCAATTCCTTGAGAAGACGACCCGAGGTTTGAATACTCGGTTATCAATTTCAAAGGGGTTTGTTACTTGTGACAACCAAAATGTTTGTATGAAAGGACTTTTGAAGGTTTAGAAACTATACTTGCAACGAGGATTTATCCGCAATTTTCTAGACCACGCAAAAGTTCTCTCGTCATGATTGTTAGATGAAAAGAAAATCTTTGAAAGCATGATTGGAAAGAGATTTGAGTGATTTGATCCCCAAACACCGAGTGATTAGAGTGTATACACACCAAGTGAGGGATCAAATACTCAATTCTATGTTCCCATTTTCTTTCTATCATGCATTTTTGCAAGTTGCTTAATTTTGATAAATTGAATCAATTCTCTAGATTTTGAGTGCATTGGACTCCTCCTATGCTTAGCCCTACTTTGGGAATTTGATTGTTTACTTTCACCAATTTCATATGGATACTATAGATAGATATATAGGTATAGATAGTATTTACATATTTGCATGCATATAGATAGTTGCATTCAATAAATTGATTGCCCCTTTGATCATTCTCCTTTTTCATTTAGCATGAAGACATGCTATTATTTAAGTGTGGGGGAATTAATGAGTCCATATTTTCTGATATATTTTGGCTTGATTTAGATGGATTCTATCACATGAACTCACACTTAAGCACCATAATAGCATACTTTTGTGTTTTGTCCCTATTTTGATCCTAAATGTGAAAACATGCAATTTTGTGCTTTAATAGAGCAATTTAATTCCACTTTTATGTCATTCGATGCCGTGATGTGGTTTGTGAGTGATTTCAGGCCTTGAAGGCAAGATTGGATGGTCAAAAGTGGAAGAAAGCATGTACAAGGGAGAAAACATGAAGAAAACAAGGAAATGCACACACAGTGAAGTGTGCGTGCGCACAGCCCTGCGTGCATATGCACAAACGAGAATTTCCATGTGTGTGTGCGCGCACAAGCACCTGTGCGTACGCACAGGTCCACTTCCAGCCGAGTGTGCAGACGTACACATCTGTGCGTCCGCATAGGTCCCTGCACGTGATTTCATTAATGAATCACGTGCTGCGTGAATTTGGAGGCCTTTGGCCCAATTTTGGAAGCTCCAATGCTGAATGGGAAGTGCTATATCAAGGGGAATTGAAGACATATGAAGGGAGAGCTCTCATTAGGACTGAGAGGAATCTTTCATAGTTTTTCATAGTATTAGGAATAGGAATAGTGTAGATAGAAAGCTTTCCCAGGGTTTATGTAGCTTCTTGTAGCATTTTATAGCAAGCTTTGATTTTGGATTTTGCTTCTTTACTTGTAAGTATTCTCAATTTCCACTTTAATTAAAGCACCTTTACTTTGGTTCAAGTTACTTTGTTCATATTTACAATTTTGTGTTTCTTGAAATTTTAATTGATAAATTTTATGTTTCATGCTTCTTTTATGTTTGATTGCTTGTTTATATTTGATCTTGTTGATAGTTGGTTATAGTTTTACATTTTCTTTGCAAAATTTTCATGTTTTACTTTTATGCATACAAGGTGTTTGTGAAAATGTCAACCTTAGATTTTGAGTAGATTTTCACACCTTGGCTTGTGGTTTGAGTCCCTAGGATACTAGAGTCATAATGTCCGACATTTAATGATAATTCTTGGGTAGTTAGTTGACTCTTGTTTCCATTGACGCTAACCATTTATCAACTAGTTTGGTAAGTGGGTTAGGACTTATGGATTGAGGGCAATTATGCTTGCTTGACTTATTCCATGATGTTGGGATTAAATAAGCAAGATTGACTCATCATAATTATCATAGTTGTGGTTATGGCAATGATAGGATTCCTTAGTTCTTCACTCCCAAGTCAAGGCCCTTTACCAATTTTGATTATTGCTTTGTTCTTTCATTACTTACGTTCTTTTAATTTTTCGTTCTTTGATTTTGCAAAACCCTTTTTCGTCCTCACAACCGAAAGCATGTAGCACTCCAATTGCTTCCTAGGGAGAACGACCCGAGGTTTAACTACTCTCGGTTAATTTGAATTAGAAATATATTAAACTTTGATCGGGCATCACTTGTTGGTTGAGAACTATACTTGCAACGAGGTTATTTCTCCTTTACCGAGAAGGAATTCTTAACCGACGATTTTGCCTAAGCCATCATAGTTTTTTCTCTTTCCCTTTCCTCTTTCTAGAGGATTCTCTGACTTTGGGTGCTATAAGTGTGAATGGAAAGCAAAAAGCAAGGCTTTTCCAACACCAAAATTAAAAATTTTGCTCGTCCTCGAGCAAAATAAGAATAAAAGGGGAGAAGAAGAAGAAGAGGAAAGAGTGGAGAAAGAGGGAAAGAGGGTTCGGGTAAGGGGGTTTTTAGTGTATGAAAGTTGTGTGGATGAAGGGTAGGAAGAAGGGGTATTTATAAGGGTGGGATAGGGTAGGGTTCGAATGAAAGGGTGGGAATTCGGTGGGAAATTTTGAATTTGAAGTGGGTGGGGGTTGGTGGGTGTTATGATGATTTTGGGAAGAGGTATGGATGTGATTGGTTAAGGGTTTATAGGGAAGAGTGACGTGGCAAAAATTGGCGAGTTAAGAATTTATTATAAGAGATACGTTGCAAGTATAGTTCTTAACCAACCAAAAATCCGCTTATCAATTTAAAAGGGTTGTCACAAAATTAAAATTAAAATACTGGGAGTATGAATCCCAGGTCGTCCCCTAACGAGTTACAGAAAGATGTGCTATTTTATTAATCAGATGTTTTCCAAAAAGGGTTTGAGTTTGATAGACAGAAAATTAAATCAGAGAATTTATGTAATTTAAATAAAAACCTTGACCGGGAGTAGATTAGTTGGAAGCCCTATCCTTGATGGAGTTCTCCCAAGATCAATTGATAATTGAAGGTTGCCTGCTCAGTTATCTTTTACCAGATAAAGAAAAGTTAAGCAAGTTGGAAGTCAGTTTCTATTCACAAGTTCTAATCCTCTCCCTTGGGAAGGACTAGTGTCAGTGATTAGAGGGCGACCCAACGCTAAACCCAACTATAATTTTACCCTTGAGCATCCAACTCAAGGTCGTCCTTTCAATCAACTCCCAGTCAAGTTATGGAACTACTCGCTCATTATGAATGTAAACTTCGCAAAATAAGAAAGGGAGATAAAGGATGACATGATAAATAATAATCAAAAAGATCAATTAAAAATAAAATAGTTCTTGTATTAATAAATTCTAAATAATCCAATAGTAATTCTGAACAAAATAAGGATATGAAAGAGTAAGTGACAAGTAAGGAAACAAACTAGAATGATAAAGTCTTGACGGAGGTAATAACTCTTCTCAATTCCCAATCCAAAAAGCAACAAAATCAAAATCCTAAGAACTATGAATGTGTAGAGAGAAAACCTAGAGGAGCAGTAAAATCAGATCTAAAACTAAAATTATGCCGAATGAATGTTGTCCCCTGGTCTCTGCATGTTCTCTTACTCTAATATGCTTTTCTGGACCGAAAACTGGGTCAAAACAGGGCCCAAAATCGCCCCCAGCGAATTCTGTAGATTCTGCAGATCGCGCACGTCACGCGATCGCGTCATCCATGCGTTCGCGTCATCCAGCATTTTGCTTTGCTTCCACGCATTCGCGTCACTCGTGCAGCTTCCAATTCACGCGTTCGCCTCAGGCACGCAAACGCGTCACTACAATTTCCTCTATTTTGCGCGGTCGCGTGAGTCATGCGTCCGCGTCACTTCTCGCTGGTCATCTTTTCAATTTCTTGTGTTTCTTCCATTTTTGCAAGCTTCCTTTCCAATCTCCAAGTCATTCATGCCCTATAAATCCTGAAACACTTGACACACAGATCACGGCATCGAATGGAATAAAGGAGAATTAAAATACATAATTAAAAGTCTCTAGGAAGCAAGTTTTCAACCATGAAGTAATTTTGGGAAGGAATTATAAATGCATGCTAATCATATGAATAAGTGGGTAAAGATTTGATAAAACCACACAATTAAACACAATATAAACCATAAAATAATGGTTTATCAACCTCCCCACACTTAGACATTAGCATGTCCTCATGCTTAGTTGAAGGAGATAAAATAAATGAGTAGGAGCATGTAAAACTCATGCAATGTAATGCAACCTATATATGTGAATGCAACTATATGATTCTTGTCAACTTGGTCAAAAGTAAATAAGCTCTTCAAGACAATCACAAATCGAATTCCACTAATTCAATTCTTATACAGAACAGATAAAAATACAAGAAGGTAGCTCATGAAAGCAGGGAACATAGAATTTAAGCATTGAACCCTCACTGATGATGTATGTATGCTCTAATCTCTCTAGTGTATAGGGTAATCACTCTATCCTTTTCTAATCATGCTTTCTAATTTTTTGTTCTTCACCTAACTAATCAACAACACTTAATGTACCAATGCAAACATCATGAGGTCTTTTCAAGGTTGTAATGGGGCCAAGGTATGGGTAAGGGTACATATATGGCTAAGTAAGCTTATAAATTGAATCTTTAATTTAGCCAAGCTTTCACCTAACACACATATATATTCTATATAACTTAAATTTCACACCTAGCTACCCAAAGTTCCCTTTTCACATTCCATACTCATGCATCAACTTTATTTTGATTTTATCATATCTGCATTGATCTTTGAAATTTAACTTAGCATTGGGGTAATTTTGTCCCCTTATTTAATTGTTGAATATTTTTTTTTGAACATAAAAATAAACATAGTTTATTAATGCACATAGATTTTTTTAATTTTTACAGTTTCACATGAGTAGGCACCCAAATTCCCATTATATTATCATGACACATTCCCTTATTATCTTTTGTTCCCACAATTTTCCCATACTTAATTAAAACACAATTCTATCTTAAGCTAACCAAAGATTCAATTGGGATATATAATTATTTTTCCGCTTAAGGCTAGTGATGTGGTAAAATACAGAACAAATGGGATTATAGGCTCAAAGTGGCTAACAAAGGTAATTGAAAGGGTAGGCTTATTTGGGATAAGTGAGCTAAACAAATAATGGCCTCAATCATATGCAAGCATATAAATATATTAAACATTGGACATATAGGATGAAACAAAATATAGATTACAATCATAGAGAAGTAAATACACAAGAACAAAATAATTATGGTTAAATAATGTAACCATGTATTTAAGCTCAAAGTCTCACAAGTTGTGTGTTCTTTAGCTCAAAAACCATGTTCCAAATACAACTTCAAGCAATTTTAACATAAAAGTTTTGATTAAAATTAGTGAAATTTTGTTCTAAAAATAGGGTCTTAGAAGAAACTTATTGTCTTTTCAATCAAGTAGAACATGAATGCAACTAACCTATTACTATGCAATTTATCCTATTCTACAAAAGAAAAACTAACTAAATATCCTATTTTATTGGTGTTAGGGAAGAGAAATTACCTCCGGAAGTCAGGTACTGACCGACCTCCCCACACTTAAGGCTTTGCACCGTCCACGGTGCCATCTTTCAGGAACAAAGGTGGGCTGGTAGCAGTATCTCCACAGTCGGGACCGTCATGGCTCCCTATGCTGGTAAAGGAAGTGGAGTCCGGGGTGTCTGAGGTATGTGAATTGGCGCTTGTTTCGGCGCTTTCTTAGCTTTGCTTTCTGATCCTGCCGATCCAACCTTTCAAGTATCTGATGGAGCAGTTGGTTTGTTGTAGGTGCTTGTGGTGTTGAAGGAGGAATGTCTTCAGCCAGTTCAGTAGGCCGGCTTGTAGTGGCTGCTGGAGGTCTGATATATTTCCCGTTAGGGACGTACTGATCATCCCGTGGAAGCATGGCTTTGGTATCCCCAGCTCTGTAGGAGACTCCGGCTGCTGAGACAAGATCCGAGACCAGGGCGGGAAAAGGTAAGTTGCCCGCAATTTGTACGTGCCCCATGGCATTCCGGATGTGTCTTGGTAGGTTCAGAGGCTGGTCTGTAAGGATGCACCATAGTAGAACGACCATGTCTGCAGTGAAGGAGGACTCGTGGGTGCTCGGGAAGGCATAATGGGACATGATCTGTGCCCATACGCGAGCCTCCAAGGTAAGTGCGGAAGCCGATATTCCCTTAGGTCGGGAACGATGGTATCCGTAGATCCAGCTGCTGCCAGGTAGTGCGATAACTCTGAGAACAGCGTCCCAGTCAAATTGGTACGTCTGGCGCTTGAGTGAGGCTTCTTGAAATGCGTCCAGTCCTTCTAGAGTAAGGGGGAGATCTAGAGCTCGTTGAATGGCCTCTTCTGTAATAGGGACTTGTTTCTAACGGACATAGACAGACTGTAGGGTAGGCAGGTGGAAATTAGAGTAGAACTCGACTACCCAGGAAAGATTAACCTGCCGTGGTTGTCTCTGTAGGAAACCCCATTATCTCCGTGCAATTTGTGGCTCAACAAATTCAGCAATACGGGTCGGGAGGATAAGAAGGTATTCGTTGTTGTAACTCCTTTCTGTCAGGATGGGAAACATCTGCTCACAGTAGCGATTGGTAAATCGCGCAGTGTCCTTTGCTGGGAAGGCTTTCTCTTTTTCCTTAACCTTTATAATCCTCTTAATTCTTTTTGTTGAGGGCTTAACTGCAGTTGAAGATGGCTTTGCCACTAAAGCTCGTTTGGTTCCTCTCCTTGCTGTTGATTTGGGAGTAGCTTTCTCCTTGCCTTTCTTGGTGGCCATCCTAAAAGAAAAAAAAGAGAAAGTATGTTAAAATGTCAAGGGATAGAGCAAGGAAGAGGGTGGGGAAGGTGGTAATCAATGCACATTAAAAGATAAATGATGTTAACACATGGTCATGACTACATGTGAAAAATCATCAACGAAAAATAGCAAGTGCATATGATGACAATGAAATGCAAGGTGTTTATTGGCATGCAGGCAAAGGCATGAGTAGCATAGATCAAGCATTCAATGTCCAAGTTAGATTACCAAGCCTTTCAAACTAATAACCTATTTGTAATAACAATTATATTTAAATAATACAATAAAAGAAGGGTTTTTTGTGAAAAATAAGCAAATAGAGTAGTAGATTAAAAGAAATCTCAAAATGGTGCACAATGTCATATGGGTGTTTTCACAAACACATAGCATGCATGGTGAAGAATCTATTGAAAGTATTGAATTGGAACATGCAAGCAACCCTATCAAACTAATATATAATTGCCAAACAAATCCTTAACAATCCACAAGCAAATCATAAGGAATAATAACGACCCTAATAAATGTCTAACACTAATTAAAAGAAAAACAAAGAAAAAGAAAACATGGATAATGAAAGTAAAAAGAAAAGAAAAAGATAACATAAAAATAAGAAGAAGAATAGAAAAGTAAGGAGGGAAGAAGAAAAGAAAAAACCTTGATAATGGTGGTGAGAGAGAGAAGGTAGAAAGTGAGAAAGAAGGAAGAAGGAAGAAAGGGGAAGAAAATAAGGAGGGAAAAGAAAAAAAAGTAGGATTAGGGGAAGAGAAAGATAAGATATGTTGGCAGATTAGGATAAGCTGTGCGGCGCAAGCAACGCGGATGCGTGGGGTACGCGTTCGCGCAAATTGCGCTCATATGAATCGACGCGGTCGTGTCAGTCACGCGGACGCGTGACTCGTTTTGTGCTACTGGCGCGAGGGCAGCCTCGCGCTCGCACAACTTTCTGTTCAAAACTCATTATTGTCAAATTCCAGGGTGACGCATTTGCGTGGTGGACGCGATCGCGTGGATGGCCAATATTGGGATACAACAGGACACGTGGGGTACGCGTTCGCGTGGTAGGGCTTGTGCGACTAGCGCCAGTCCAGCCTCACTCTAGCACAACTTTCGGATATGCACCTTTTTTTACGTCGATTTTCAGGTCACGCGTCCGCGTGGCTGACGCGGACGCGTGGGAGGCATTTTTCTCATATGACGCGGACGCGTCAGCGACGCACTCGCGTGGACCAATTTATGCCAAAGGCACGCCTCCAGCCATGCTCTCGCGTGACTTTCTGTTCGATTTATTTATCTTTCTTACTCACCTGTGACGCGGTCGCGTCGGCGACGCTGTCGTGTCGCGTGCCCCCCCCCCCTCTTTTTTTTAATATGCAAATATGCAAATGAAGATGCAAACTGAATGTGCTAATAATGAGAAGAGTTATTGAAAAAGAAAATTAAGAAGAAAGAAAGGAACGATCATACCATGGTGGGTTGTCTCCCACCTAGCACTTTGCTTTAACGTCCTTAAGTTGGACACTCCACTAGCTCAGTCTTCTGCTGTGGGTGGATTCTCCAAGAGGAAGATCTCTAGCTCCTTGGTTTTCGTCGCCTTCTCATCATGATATAGCTTTAAGCGATGTCCATTAACTTTGATGAATTCAGAGCTTGAAGGATGACTTAGGTGGAAAACTCCGTATGGCTCAGCTTTCTCTACTCTATATGGACCTTCCCATCTTGATCTCAACTTGCCGGGCATGAGCCTCAGTCTAGAGTTGTAAAGGAGGACAAAGTCCCCAGGTTGGAACTCTCTCCTCTTGATGTGCTTATCATGCACAGCCTTCATCTTTTCCTTGTACAGCCTTGAGTTCTCATAAGCTTCTAGGCGTAGGCTCTCTAATTCTTGCAGTTGCAACTTCCTCTCAGTCCCGGCTTTCTCAAATTCCATATTGCACTCCTTTACTGCCCAAAAGGCTTTGTGCTCTACCTCAACTGGGAGGTGACAAGCTTTTCCATAAACTAAGCGGAAGGGACTCATCCCAATGGGTGTCTTGTATGCAGTTCTGTATGCCCAGAGTGCATCTTGTAGCCTAGTGCTCCAGTCTCTTCTATTAGGTTTGACTATCTTCTGCAATATACTCTTTATCTCTTCGTTAAACACCTCAGCTTGCCCATTAGTCTGGGGATGGTAGGCTGTTGCCACTTTATGAACTATCCCATGCTTCTTCAGTAATCCTGTTAGTTTCCTATTACAGAAATGGGTGCCTTGATCGCTCACGATTGCTCGTGGTGATCCAAAGCGACAAATAATATGGGTTCTAACAATGAAAACAACAGTGTTAGCATCATTAGTGCGGGTAGGAATTGCTTCCACCCATTTAGAAACGTAATCCACAGCTAACAATATATAAAAATGACCATTAGAATTTGGAAATGGACCCATGAAGTCAATGCCCCAAACATAAAAAATTTTACAGAAAAGTATAGTCTGTTGAGGTATCTCATCCCTCTTGGATATATTACCAAACCGTTGGCATAGGGAACAAGATTTACAAAATTCAGCAGCGTCTTTAAAAAGAGTAGGCCACCAGAATCCACAGTCTAAAATTTTTCTAGCTGTTCTTTGAGGGCCAAAATATTCTCCACTCTCAGATGAGTGGCAGGCCTCTAAAATGGACTAGAATTCTGATTGGGACACACACCTTCTAATTACCTGGTCAGCGCCACATCTCCATAAATATGGGTCATCCCATATATAATATTTGGACTCGCTTTTCAGCTTGTCTCTTTGATACTTAGTAAAGTTTGGAGGAAAGGTTTGGCTAACTAGATAATTAGCTACAGGCGCATACCAAGGGACTACTTCAGATATTGCTTGTAAGTCATCAAACGGGAAATTATTATTTATAGGAGTGGCAGTATCCTTAATGTGCTCAAGGCGACTCAAGTGGTCTGCCACTAGATTCTGGTTACCACTCCTATCCTTAATTTCTAAATCAAATTCTTGTTGTAGCAGTATCCAATGTATAAGCCTTGGTTTGGACTCCTTTTTAGCTAATAAATACTTTAGAGCTACATGGTCTGAATACACTACTACTTTAGCACCAAGTAAATAGGCTCAGAATTTATCCAGAGCAAAGACAATAGCAAGAAGCTCTTTCTCAGTAGTAGTGTAGTTAGACTGAGCAGTGTCTAAAGTCTTAGACGCATAAGCAATGACAGAAAAATCCTTACCTTCACGCTGAGCCAACACTGCTCCTACTGCATGGTTGGAAGCATCGCACATGATTTCAAATGGCTGGCTCCAGTCAGGTCCTCTCACAATTGGAGCTTGAGTTAGGGCGGTCTTCAGCTTATCAAACGCTTGTTTGCAATCCGTACTGAACTCGAACTCAATATCTTTCTACAGTAGTCTCGATAGGGGTAGTGCTACCTTACTAAAGTCCTTGATGAATCTCCGATAAAAACCTGTATGGCCAAGGAACGAACGGACTTCCCTCACAGAGGAGGTGTAAGGTGAACTAGAAATAACATCCACCTTTGCTGGATCTACAGAAATGCCAGTATTAGACATAATATGTCCTAGTACAATCCCTTGTTTAACCATAAAGTGACATTTTTCAAAATTCAATACAAGATTTGTACTGACACATCTATCTAATACTCTAGATAAACTATCTAAGCAAAGGCTAAATGAATCACCATAAACGCTAAAATCATCCATAAAAACCTCCACACAGTCCTTAATAAGGTCAGAGAAAAGACTCATCATGCACTTTTGGAAAGTAGCTGGTGCATTGCATAAGCCAAAGGGCATTCTCTTATAAGCATAAGTTCCAAAAGGACATGTAAAAGTAGTATTCTTGATCTTCAAGAGCTATATAGATTTGAAAATAGCCTGTATAACCATCTAAAAAGCAATAATGGGATTTACCTGACAGGCGATCAAGCATCTGCTCAATGAATGGCAAGGGGTAATGATCCTTGCGAGTGGCTTGATTAAGACGCCTATAGTCAATGCAAACTCTCCATGAATTTTGCACCCTAGTTGTCAGAAGCTCTCCATGCTCATTTCTTACTGTTGTGATTCCAGACTTCTTGAGCACCACTTGTACTGGACTGACCCATTCGCTATCTGAGATGGGGTAAATAATATCTGCTTCAAGTAGCCTGGTCACTTCTTTCTTGACAACTTCTAAGATGGTGGTATTCAGTCTTCTCTGAGGTTGACGGACAGGCTTTTCTCCCTCTTCTAGGAATATTCTGTGCTCATAAACTTGAGGGCTAATGCCTACTATATCCGCCAGGCTCCATCCAATTGCTTTCTTGTGTTTCTCAGCATGCTGAGTAGCTATTCTTCTTGTTGGGAAGTGAGTTCCCTTGCAATAATAACTGAAAACTTCTGCTTATCCTCAAGGTAAGCATACTTGAGGTGTGGAGGGAGGGGCTTTAATTCTAATTTTTGCTCATGGTCAGGCTCTGGATTATCTGGGGCTGGTGATAATGGCAAAGTGCCCTCATTGTCCTCCAAGAATGTCCCCACACTTGAACCTCGTCCTGTGTACTTCTCTTCTAATTCCTCCTGGTGAACTTCAGCCACGGTTTCATCTATGATGTCACACTAGGAGATAGGAAGGTCATCTGGAGGGTGCTTCATAGCTCCATTTAAACTGAATTTCACTATTCTGCCATCTATTTCAAAAGAATAAGTTCCAGAAAGTGCGTCCAGCTTGAACTTTGAAGTCTTCAGGAATGGTCTTCCAAGCAGGATTGATGATGGCCTTGTTGAGTCATTAGGGGGTATTTCCAGAATATAGAAGTCAATGGGAAATGTGAGTCCCTTAATGCTCATTAATACATCTTCAGCAATTCCAACCACTGTAATAATGCTTTTATCTGCTAACACAAAATGAGCTGCCGACCTTTTTAAGGGAGGGAGCCTCAAAGTATCATATATAGACAAAGGCATTATACTAACACATGCTCCTAAATCACACATGCAGTCAGAAAATATCACACAACCAATAGTACAATTAACCATACATGGACCTGGATCACTACACTTTTCAGGTATACCTCCCATTAAAGCAGATATAGAACTACCTAAAGGAATAGTTTCTAATTCATTAATTTTGTCTTTATGTATACATAAATCTTTTAGAAACTTTGCGTATTTAGGTACTGGTGCACGAAAATTACTTCACACTATGTAATTCCGCACAACTAACCAGCAAGTGCACTGGGTCGTCCAAGTAATACCTTGCGTGAGTAAGGGTCGAATCCCACGGAGATTGTTGGCTTGAAGCAATCTATGGTTATCTTGTAACTCTTAGTCAGGAAAACAATTACACTTATCAAATTGAATTGTGAAAAATAAAAGAGTATGAAATAAATACTTATTATGCAGTAATGGAGAATATGTTGGGGTTTTGGAGATGCTTTGTCTTTTGAATTTCAGCTTTTCTCTTGTATTCCTCTTCCCTCATGCATGCAAAAGTGCAAAATTCCTTCCATGGCAAGCTGTATATAGGGTGTCACCGTTGTCAATGGCTACTTCCCATCTCCTCAGTGAAAATGGTCCAAATGCTCTGTCACAGCATGGCTAATCATCTGGAGGTTCTCGATCATACTGGAATAGGATTTACTATCCTTTTGCGTCTGTCACTACGCCCAGCACTCGTGAGTTTGAAGCTCGTCACAGCCATCCAATCCCAGAATCCTACTCAGAATACCACAGACAAGGTTTAGACTTTCCGGATTCTCATGAATGCCGCCATCAATCTAGCTTATACCACGAAGATTCTGATTAAGGAATCTAAGAGATAATCATTCAATCTGATGTAGAATGGAGGTGGTTGTCAAACACACGTTCATGGATTGAGGAAGGTGATGAGTGTCATGGATCATCACCTTCTCCATAATTAAGCGCGAATGAGTATCTTAGGGAGGAACACGCATGTTTGAATGGAAAATAGAAATACTTGCATTAATTCATCGAGACGCTGCAGAGCTCCTCACCCCCAACAATGGAGTTTAGAGAAAATAAATCTCTAAAAGTTGTTTAAATACTAAACTAGTAACCTAGGTTTACAGAAAATGAGTAAACTATGATAGATAGTGCAGAAATCCACTTCTGGGGCCCACTTGGTGTGTGCTGGGGCTGAGACTTTAGCTTCTCACGTGCCTGGGCTGTTTTGGGCATTCAACACCAGGTTGTAACCTGTTTCTGGCGTTGAACTCCAACTTGTAACCTGTTTCTGGCGCTGAATGCCGGACTGCAACATGGAACTGGCGTTGAACGCCAGTTTACGTCGTCTATCCTTAGGCAAAGTATGGACCATTATATATTGCTGGAAAGCTCTGGATGTCTACTTTCCAACGCAATTGGAAGCGCGCCAATTGGACTCCTGAGGCTTCAGAAATTCCATTCCGAGTGCAGAGAGGTCAGAATCCAACAGCATCAGCAGTCCTTTATCAGCCTGAAAATACCTGAAATTACAGAAAAACACACAAACTCATAGTAATGTCTAGAAATATGAATTTTGCCTAGAAACTAATGAAAATAAACTAAAAACTAACTAAAACATACTAAAAACCACATGAAATTAACCCCAAAAGCGTATAAGATATCCGCTTATCACAACAGTAAACTTAAACTGTTGCTTGTCCCCAAGCAACTAGATAAATAAAATAGAATATGAATAAGTCAAGAAGCAATAATATCTCAGAGTTTTTGAGTGAAGCTCAGATTCTAATTAGATGAGCGGGACTAGTAGCTTTTTGCTTTCGAACAGTTTTGGCATCTCACTTTATCCATTGAAGCTCAGAGTGATTGGCATCTATAGGAACTTAGAATTCATATAGTGTTATTGATTCTCCTAGTTCACTATGTTGATTCTTGAACATAGCTACTTTATGAGTCTTGGCCGTGGCCCTAAGCACTTTGTTTTCCAGTATTACCATCGGATACATAAATGCCACAGACACATAATTAGGTGAACCTTTTCAGATTGTGACTTAGCTTTGCTAAAGTTCCCAATTAGAGGTGTCCAGGGTTCTTAAGCACACTCTTCTTTTTGCTTTGGACCTTGACTTTAACCGCTCAATCTCAAGTTTTCACTTGACACCTTCACGCCACAAGCACATGGTTAGGGACAGCTTGGTTTAGCCGCTTAGACCAGGATTTAATTCCCTTAGGCCCTCCTATCCACTGATGCTCAAAGCCTTGGATCCTTTTTATTACCCTTGCCTTTTGGTTTTAAGGGCTATTGGCTTTTTCTGCTTGCTTTTTTTTTGCAAGCTTTGTATTCACTGCTTTTTCTTGCTTCAAGAATCATTTTTATGATTTTTCAAATTATCAATAACATGTCTCATGTTCATTATTCTTTCAAGAACCAACATGTTTAACATTCAAGAACATCAAACTCCAAAGACATATGCACTGTTCAAGCATTCATTCAGAAGACAAAAAGCATTGCCACCACATGTAAATAATTAGAATTTTTCTTATTAAAAACTCGAAAAAAATGAATTGCTTCCTTATTCTAAAGAAAATCTGCTATTTTATTCATGTTTACTGATGATGAGAAAAATAAATTATAGCTTAATTGGAGATGAATTCAAAATATAGATACTAATTACTACTATTTATATAACTTCTAAGGTAAAACTTAAATGAATAAAATAAAAAAATTATCACAGAGTTAAGGCTAAGATTAGAGCTAAACAACCTTGAAGTTGGGAAGTGGATGCCTCTTTAGTCTGTGGAGTGCTTGGTCCTTCAAGAGATAGTTTCTGACGCTTTAATTCCTTTAAGTCACGTCCTTGCTCTTCTTGTTCCCTGAGCAGTTTGCAGAGCATGCTGTTTTGATTTTGCTGTTCTTCTCTTATTTGGTCCATAGCTTCTTGCAACTTAGTAACAGATGCTTCAAGATGTTCCCAATATTCAAATTGAGGGATTTCTGGGAGAACTTCTTGCGCCCTCCTCTTGATGGGGTCATCCTGCACTTGTTGTTTTTCCATTGTGATTTTAGTGATTGGTTGCTCCACTGAGATGTACTCTGTTTTTCCCATCCTTACTCCAGCATCTTTGCAGAGCATAGAGATTAAGCTTGGATAAGCTAACCTGGCATCTTTGGAGTTCTTGTTTGCAAGTATGTAAAATTCAGATGGAATCAGTTGATGAACTTCCACTTCTTTTCCCAGCATAATGCAATGGATCATCACTGCTCTTTTAATGGTGACTTCAGAACGGTTTCTAGTGGGCAATATAGAACGCCCAATGAAGTCCAACCATCCTTTGGCGACTGGTTTGAGATCTTCTCTCTTGAGTTGATTTGGGACACCCTTGCTGCTAGTGGTCCACCTGGCTCCAGGGATGCATATATCCTCTAGAATCTTATCCAGGCCCTTGTTTGTTCTCATCATTCTCCTATTAAAGGAATCTGGATCATCTTTCAGCTGAGGTAGCTTAAAGATCTCCCTGATTTTGTCAGGGTGGATGTGAACAATCTTTCCTCTGACCAAAGTCCGATAGTCATAGAGGGCAGTTCCAGATATTCTCTGCCTGTCTGTTTGCCACAGATTGGCGTAGAACTCCTGAACCATATTTCTTCCCACTTTTGTTTCAGGATTAGCTAGGATTTTCCAGTTCCTGTTTCGAATCTGCTCTTGGATCTCTGGATATTCATCTTCTTTCAGATCGAACTTGACTTCCGGGATCATTGATCTTAGATCCATTATTTTGTAGTAATGGTCTGAATGTTCTTTGGTTAAGAACTTCCCTTGATTCCAAAGTGGTTTTGGAATACTCTCTTTCTTGCCTCTTAGAGTGGGTTGTTTTCCTTTAGGAGCCATGATCTTAGTGGATATGGTTTAGTGATCACGAATAAACACACCAAACTTAGAGGTTTGCTTGTCCTCAAGCAAAAGAAACGAAAGGAGAGGGATAGAAGGAGAGCTAATGTCGAATGTTGGATGAGAGGAGGGAGGTCGAATGTGGCTTTAAAAGGGAGGGAGGGTGGGTTTTCAAAAATTTTAAAAAAGATAAGATAGAAGATATGATTTATAAAAAATAAGTATGATATGAAAAGATGTGATTTAGGATTGAAAAGATATGAAAGATATTTGAAAAAGATAAATTTGTATTTTGAAAAAGATAATGTAGAGAATTTGAAAAAGAGTTGGATTGGATTGAAAAAAAAAAGAATTTGTGTTTATGGATTAAGATACATTTGATATTTTTAAAGTAAGGTTTTTAGAAATTAGGGTTTTTTAGAACTTAGGGTTTGTAACATGTTTATGCAATAAATCATGAATTGAAACAAGAAAATTAAAATTTAAAACAAAAAATGTGAAGTAAAAACGAATTTACCTCCTCCCCAGCATCCTGGCGTTAAACGCCCAAATGCTGCATGTTTTGGGTGTTTAACGCCCAAATGCTGCTTCTCCTGGGCGTTCAACGCCCAGCTGTTGCTTCTTTCTGGCGTTGAACGCCAGGAACTCCTTTGTCACTGGGCGTTTTTCTGAACGCCCAGGATGCTGTAAATCTGGCATTAAACGCCCAGAAGGAGCTTCTTTCTGGCGTTCAACGCCCAGAAGATGCTTCTGTCTGGCATTTAACGCCCAGATGGCTATCCTTACTGGCGTTCAACGCCCAGTGGATGCTTCTTTTGGGCGTTGAACGCCCAATTGTGCCTCTTACTGGCGTTTTCTTGCCAATGAGCTCTTTTTCTCTGTTTTGTGTGCTGAATCCTTCTGTAACTCTGTGAACTTATGCAATTGACTCTTTACCTTAGTAGGAATGAACTTTATATAAACAAATAAAATCAAGAATAGGGCAAAATAACAGAAAAAGTTTTCCCAATGGCTGGGTTGCCTCCCAGCAAGTGCTTCTTTATTGTCTTTAGATGGACTTTGCTGAGCTTTTAATCTAGCCTCAGCCTTGAGCACTCTTGCTCAACATTGCCTTCAAGATAGTGCTTGATTCTCTGTCCATTAACAATGAACTTCTTATCAGAATCAATATCTTGAAGCTCCACAAAACCATATGGTGATACACTTGTAATCACATATGGTCCCCTCCACCGGGACTTCAGTTTCCCGGGGAATAGCCTGAGCCTAGAGTTAAACAGCAGAACCTTTTGTCCTGGTTCAAAGATTCTAGATGACAGCTTTCTGTCATGCCACCTTTTTTATTTCTCTTTATAAAGCTTGGCATTTTCGAAAGCAGTGAATCTAAATTCCTCTAGCTCATTCAGCTAGAGCAATCTTTTTTCTCCAGCCAATTTGGCATCAAAGTTTAGGAATCTGGTTGCCCAGTAGGCCTTATGTTCCAGTTCCATGGGCAGGTGACAAGCCTTACCATACACAAGTTGGTACGGAGAGGTCCCTATAGGAGTCTTGAATGCTGTTCTGTAAGCCCACAGAGCATCATCCAAGCTTCGTGCCCAATCCTTTCTACGGGTACTTACAGTCCGTTCCAGGATTCTTTTTAGTTCTCTGTTAGAAACTTCAGCTTGCCCATTTGTCTGTGGGTGATATGGAGTCGCCACTTTGTGGCGAATCCCATACCGGACCATGGCAGAGTAAAGCTGTTTGTTGCAGAAGTGAGTGCCCCCATCACTGATTAGTACTCTAGGGACACCAAACCTGCTGAAGATATGTTTCTGGAGGAACTTCAGCACTGTTTTAGTATCATTGGTGGGTGTGGCAACGGCCTCTACCCATTTTGATACGTAGTCAACTGCCACCAGAATATAAGTGTTTGAGTATGATGGTGGGAAAGGTCCCATGAAATCAATTCCCCATACATCAAAGAACTCAATCTCCATGATTCCTTGTTGAGGCATGGCGTAACCATGAGGCAGATTACCAGCTCTTTGGCAATTGTCACAGTTGCGTACAAACTCTCGGGAATCTCTATAGAGTGTAGGCTAGTAGAAGCCACATTGGAGGACCTTGGTGGCTGTTCGCTCACCTCCGAAATGGCCTCCATATTGTGATCCATGGTAATGCCATAAGATCCTCTGTGCTTCTTTTCTAGGCACACACCTACAGATTATTCCGTCTGCACATCTCTTAAAGAGATAGGGTTCATCCCACAAGTAGTACTTTGCATCAGTAATTAATTTTTTCTTTTGTTGCCTGCTGTACTCCTTGGGTATGAACCTTGCAGCTTTATAGTTTGCAATGTCTGCAAACCATGGTGTTTCCTGAATGGCAAAAAAATGCTCATCCGGAAAGGTCTCAGAGATCTCAAGAGAGGGGAAGGACGTCCCTTCTACTGGCTCTATCCGGGACAGATGATCAGCCACTTGGTTCTCTGTCCCCTTTCTGTCTCTTATTTCTATATCAAACTCTTGCAGAAGCAACACCCATCTTATGAGTCTGGGTTTTGAATCCTGCTTTGTGAGTAGATATTTAAGAGCAGCATGGTCAGTATACACAATCACTTTTGATCCTACTAAGTATGATCTAAACTTGTCAATGGCATAAACCACTGCAAGCAATTCTTTTTCTGTGGTTGTGTAATTTTTCTGGGCATCATTTAAAACGTGACTAGCATAATAAATGACATGCAGAAGCTTGTTATGCCTCTGTCCCAGTACTGCACCAATGGCATGGTCACTGGCATCACACATTAGTTCAAATGGTAATGTCCAGTCTGGTGCAGAAATAACTGGTGCTGTGACCAGCTTAGCTTTCAGCGTTTCAAACGCCTGCAGACACTCTGTGTCAAACACAAATGGCGTGTCAGCAGCTAGCAGATTGCTCAGAGATTTTACAATTTTTGAAAAATCCTTTATGAACCTCCTATAGAATCCTGCATGCCCCAGAAAGCTTCTGATTGCCTTAACATTGGCAGGTGGTGGTAATTTTTCAATTACCTCTATTTTAGCTTGATCCACCTCTATTCCCTTGTTGGAAATTTTATGCCCAAGGACAATCCCTTCAGTTACCATAAAGTGACACTTTTCCCAGTTTAAAACCAGGTTGGTCTCTTGGCATCTTTTCAGAACCAGTGTCAGGTGATCAAGACAGGAGCTGAATGAGTCTCCATATACTGAGAAGTCATCCATGAAGACATCCAGAAATTTTTCCACCATATCAGAGATAATAGAGAGCATGCATATCTGAAACGTTGCAGGCGCATTGCACAGCTTAAATGGCATCCTTCTGTAAGCAAACACTCCAGATGGACATGTGAATGCTGTTTTCTCTTGATCTTGGGGATCTACTGCAATTTGGTTGTAGCCTGAATAGCCATCCAAAAAGCAGTAATAATCTTGACCTGCTAGTCTTTCTAGCATCTGGTCTATGAATGGTAAAGGAAAATGATCCTTTCTGGTGGCTGTATTGAGCCTTCTGTAGTCAATACACATGCGCCACCCTGTAACTGTTCTTGTAGGAACTAGTTCATTTTTTTCATTATGAATCACTGTCATGCTTCCCTTTTTTGGGACGACTTGGACAGGGCTCACCCAGGGGCTATCAGAAATAGGATAAATAATCCCAGCCTCCAGTAATTTGGTGACCTCTTTCTGCACCACTTCCTTCATGGCTGGATTTAGCCGCCTCTGTGGTTGAACCACTGGCTTAGCATCATCCTCCAATAGGATCTTGTGCATGCATCTAGCTGGGCTTTTACCCTTAAGGTCACCTATGGACAACCCAAGAGCTGTCTTGTGTGTCCTTAGCACTTGAATTAGTGCTTCCTCTTCCTGTGGATTTAAAGTAGAGCTTATGATCACTGGAAAAGTGTCACCTTCTCCCAGAAATGCATATTTCAGGGATGGTGGTAATGGCTTGAGCTCAGGTTTAGGAGGTGTTTCCTCTTCCTGAGGAAGTTTCAGAAGTTCGTTCAATTCTTCTGAATCCTCCAAATCAGGCTGAACATTCTTAAATATGTCTTCCAGCTCTGATTCGAGACTCTCAGCCATGTTAATCTCCTCTACCAAAGAGTCAATAAGATCAACTTTTATGCAGTCTTTTGGTGTGTCTGGATGCTGCATGGCCTTGACAGCATTTGACTTAAACTCATCCTCATTGACTCTTAGGGTTATTTCCCCCTGTTGGACATCAATGAGAGTTCGTCCAGTTGCTAGGAAGGGTCTTCCTAGAATGAGAGTAGCAATCTTGTGCTCCTCCATTTCCAGCACAACAAAGTCAGTGGGAAAGGTGAATGGCCCAACCCTGACAATCATGTCCTCAATCACGCCTGATGGGTATTTAATGGAGCCATCAGCAAGTTGGAGACATATCCGGGTTGGTTTAACTTCTTCAGTTAAACCAAGCTTTCTGATAGTGGATGCAAGTATTAGGTTGATGCTTACCCCAAGATCACATAAAGCTGTCTTGGTGTAATTACCTTCTAATATGCATGGTATCAGAAAGCTCCCAGGGTCTTTAAGCTTTTCAGGAAAGCTTTTCAGAATGACTGCACTGCATTCTTCAGTGGAGAGAACTTTTTCAGTTTCTCTCCAATCCTTCTTATGACTCAAGATCTCTTTCATGAACTTGGCATAAGAAGGTATTTGCTCAAGTGCCTCTGCAAACGGAATCTTTATTTCAAGAGTCCTGAGATAATCTGCAAAGCAAGCAAATTGCTTATCCTGCTCCTCTTGGCGAAGTTTTTGAGGATAAGGTATCTTGGCTTTATATTCCTCAACCTTAGTTGCTGCAGGTTTATTTCCTACAGAGGTGGTTGGAGAAGCCTTTTTAGAGGGATTGTTGTCAGCACTTGTGTGTGTCTGATCCCTCACTGGCATTTGAATGCCAGGGGTGGAAGCTGGAGTGACGTTAGACGTCAACTCCTCACTTGTTCCTGGCGTCTGAACGCCATAACTGTGCTTCCTTTGGGCGTTAAACGCCAATTACTTGCTTGTTTCTGGCGTTGAACGCCAAGACTGAGCATGGTTTGGACGTTCAGTGCCAGTTTTCCACCCATTTTCTGGAATTTGAGTTCCAGAATTATTCCTCTCTGGGCTCTTACTGTCCTCAGATGGATCTTGGGTAGTTTGCTCATTCCTTGGCTTCCTGCTACCTTGAGGTGGGGTATTTAATGTTTTCCCACTTCTTAATTGAACTGCTTGGCATTCTTCTGTTATTTGTTTTGACATCTGCTGCTTTGTTTGCTTTAGTTGTACTTTCATATTTATATTAGCCATTCTTGTCTCTTGTAGTCTCTCCTTCAATTCGGCTAATTGTCTTGTTAGAAAATCCAACTGTTGATTGAATTCATTAGCTTGTTCTGCAGGACTGAGTTCAGCAGTTACTGTTTTAGCCTCTTCTTTCATGGGAGGTTCACTGCTTAGGTACAGATGCTGATTTCTGGCAACTGTATCAATGAGCTCTTGAGCTTCTTCAATTGTCTTTCTCATGTGGATAGATCCACCAGCTGAGTAGTCTAGAGAGATTTGAGCTCTTTCTGTAAGCCTATAATAGAAGATGTCTAACTGAACCCACTCTGAAAACATTTCAGAGGGGCATTTTCTTAGCATCTCTCTGTATCTCTCCCAGGCATCATAAAGAGATTCATTATCTCCCTGTTTAAAGCCTTGGATGTCCAGCCTTAGCTGTGTCATCCGTTTTGGAGGAAAGTATTGATTCAGGAATTTTTCTGTCAGCTGTTTCCATGTCCTTATGCTAGCCTTAGGTTGGTTATTTAACCACCTCTTAGCTTGGTCTTTTACAGTGAATGGAAACAGTAATAATCTGTAGACATCCTGATCTACTTCCTTATCATGTACTATGTCAGCAATCTATAAAAACTGTGCCAGAAACTCTGTAGGTTCTTCCTGTGGAAGACCGGAATACTGGCAACTTTGCTGCACCATGATAATGAGCTGAGGATTCAACTCAAAGCTACTGACTCCAATGGAGGGTATACAGATACTACTCCCATATGAAGCAGTAGAGGGGTTAGCATATGAGCCCAGAGTCTTTCTGGACTGCTCATTTCCACTTAGGTCCATGATGGAGAAAAGGGAATTTATGTGAATTGCAATTAAAATATATTTTTAATTTTTTTTAAATTTTTTTAAAAAAGAGTGAATAAAATAAAATAAAATAATAAATAAAAAAATAAAATAACTAAAAATTTAATGTAGATTTCGAAAATTAAGAGCAAAAAATTTAAAACTGAAATAGTTACTTAATTAAGAAGATTTGAAAAACTTTGGATATGATTTTTGAAAAGGATTTTTAATTTTGAAATAAGAATCTGAATTTTAAAATTGATTTTCGAAAATTTGCTTTAAAATAGATAGAAAAGATATTTTTGAATTTAATGAGGAAAGAGAAAAATAATAAAATAGCACAAGATTTAAAATTTTTAGATCTAATGCTCCTTGTTTTCGAAAATTTTGGAGGGAAAACACCAAGGAACACCAAACTTAAAAATTTTAAGATCAAGACACAAGGAAGACTCAAGAACACTTTGAAGACTCACAAGAACAACAAGAACATGAAGAAAGAATACCAAACTTAAAATTTTTAGAAAACCAAACTAAAATTTTCGAAAATTATAAAAAGATTAACAAGAAAACACCAAACTTAATGTTTGGCACAAGATTTAATCAAAGAAAAATTATTTTAAAAAAATATTGTAAAAAGAAGATACCCAATTACCAAGAACATAGACCAACGCTCTAGCCAATTGGGCAATAAATGTAACACTTGTTTTGAAGAAATATTTTTAATAACTACGAATAAAATTTTTGAAAACTAATGTTTTAAAAAAGCACAAGAAAAACAAGAAAAGAAACAGAACAAGAAAAACTAAAGATCAAACAAGAAAAATAAACAAGAACACTTGAAGATCCAGGAAAAACAAAGAACATAAATTCAAAAATTTAAAGGAAAATATAAAAACATGCAATTGACACCAAACTTAAAATATAAAACTAAACTCAAACAGAAAAACTCAATTATTAGTAAAAAAAATAAAAATTCAAAAAAAATTTTAAAAGAGAAAATAAGGATTCTAAAATTTTAACAAGAACAATAATAGAAGACTCTAAACTAAAAAAAATTTTCCCAAAATAAACCTTCAGTTGTCCAAACTCAAACAATCCCCGGCAACGGCGCCAAAAACTTGGTGCACGAAAATTACTTCACACTATGTAATTCCGCACAACTAACCTGCAAGTGCACTGGGTCGTCCAAGTAATACCTTACGTGAGTAAGGATCGAATCCCACGGAGATTGTTGGCTTGAAGCAATCTATGGTTATCTTGTAACTCTTAGTCAGGAAAACAATTACACTTATCAAATTGAATTGTGAAAAATAAAAGAGTATGAAATAAATACTTATTATGCAGTAATGGAGAATATGTTGGGGTTTTGGAGATGCTTTGTCTTTTGAATTTCAGCTTTTCTCTTGTATTCCTCTTCCCTCATGCATGCAAAAGTGCAAAATTCCTTCCATGGCAAGCTGTATATAGGGTGTCACCGTTGTCAATGGCTACTTCCCATCTCCTCAGTGAAAATGGTCCAAATGCTCTGTCACAGCATGGCTAATCATTTGGAGGTTCTCGATCATACTGGAATAGGATTTACTATCCTTTTGCGTCTGTCACTACGCCCAGCACTGGCGAGTTTGAAGCTCGTCACAGCCATCCAATCCCAGAATCCTACTCAGAATACCACATACAAGGTTTAGACTTTCCGGATTCTCATGAATGCCGCCATCAATCTAGCTTATACCACGAAGATTCTGATTAAGGAATCTAAGAGATAATCATTCAATCTGATGTAGAATGGAGGTGGTTGTCAAATACACGTTCATGGATTGAGGAAGGTGATGAGTGTCATGGATCATCACCTTCTCCATAATTAAGCGCGAATGAGTATCTTAGGGAGGAACACGCATGTTTGAATGGAAAATAGAAATACTTGCATTAATTCATCGAGACACTGCAGAGCTCTTCACCCCCAACAATGGAGTTTAGAGACTCATGCCATCAAAGAGTACAAAGTTCAGATCTACAAATGTCATGAGATACAAAATAAATCTCTAAAAGTTGTTTAAATACTAAACTAGTAACCTAGGTTTATAGAAAATGAGTAAACTATGATAGATAGTGCAGAAATCCACTTCTGGGGCCCACTTGGTGTGTGCTGGGGCTGAGACTTTAGCTTCTCACGTGCCTGGGCTGTTTTGGGCATTCAACGCCAGGTTGTAACCTGTTTCTGGCGTTGAACTCCAACTTGTAACCTGTTTCTGGCGCTGAACGCCAGACTGCAACATGGAACTGGCGTTGAACGCCAGTTTACATCATCTATCCTTAGACAAAGTATGGACCATTATATATTTCTGGAAAGCCCTGAATGTCTACTTTCCAACGCAATTGGAAGCGCGCCAATTGGACTCTTGTGGCTCCAGAAATTCCATTCCGAGTGCAGAGAGGTCAGAATCCAACAGCATCAGCAGTCCTTTTTCAGCCTGAAAATACCTAAAATTACAGAAAAACACACAAACTCATAGTAAAGTCTAGAAATATGAATTTTGCCTAGAAACTAATGAAAATAAACTAAAAACTAACTAAAACATACTAAAAACCACATGAAATTAACCCCAAAAAGCGTATAAGATATCCGCTCATCAGGTACCTGCTGAATAACATCAAAAAGGGGAACAGTTACCTCAACCTTTTTGAATATTTCTACCATTTTGGGATCAAGTTCCATCTGCTTCCTGGGCTTCCTTGCAATTTGTGGAAATGGAATAGGAAGGGCGTTTTCTGCAACGTCTGCATCCTTTGGTGCTTCTTTCTGTGGTTGAGCTTCTTCTTCTTCAACCATGTCATGTATGTCCTCTTCCTCTTCAGTATCCTCTACTTCCACCACCTCTTCAGCTGAGGCGTGTTCTGATGGGATTGGCTCCTCCTGATTCCTCTCTTGCAGTGTGGTTCCAGACTTTAGGGTGATGGCATTGATGCCACCCTTTGGATTGGGTAAGGGTTGAGAAGGAATCCCACTGGAGCTTGCATGTTGAGTGTTTGAAGTATTGGGTGATGCCAGCTGAGAGATGAGAGCTTGTATAGCGGATGCTAGGCCATTAAGTGAACATTCCACGTTCTTTTGTCCTTGCGCAATGGATTGAAGCGCCTCATCACTCGGAGAGGAATTAGATTGAGTGATCTGCGAAACTTGTTGTTGGTTGTGCTGTGGTCCTTGGGACTGCCTCAGGTGAGGTGCTCTGTAAGGCTGCTTCTGGTTCTGCTGCCTGTTGTTATTATTATTCCATCTCTGATATCCTTGATTGTCTCTGCCTCCTCTGTTATTGTTGTCCCTCCAATTCTGGTTAGAATTATCTCTCCAACCTTGGTTAGAATTGTCCTGCCATCCATGGTTGTAACTGCCACCTTGATTGTACCATTGGTTGGGGTGGTCATAGAAGTTATGAGTGGCTGCCATAGTGTTGTCTTCCTGCTGGAGGTGCGGACATTCATCAGTATAATGGCTGTAATCAGCACAGATCCCACACACTCTCTGTGGGACTAACTGTTGGCTTTGTTGCGCTTGTTGTTGACTCAACTGCATCTGCTTCAGTAAGTTGGTCATTTCACATATACTCTGAGTCAGAGTAGTAGTCTCCTTGCTAGAAGATACCTCCGCAACAGCTTTTGACCGGCCTTGTTTCTGCCTGTGATTCCTAGTAGATTCAGCTAAGTCGCTGATCAATTGCCATGCCTCATCAGTGGTCTTGTACTTTTTCATAGACCCATTGCTAGCACTTTCCAATGTGGTCTTATCTTGGGGCCTCATGCCCTGTGTGACGTAGCCGAGCAACACTATCTTGTCAATCATATGGTGGGGGCATGCTTCCAGAAGATTGTTGAAGCGTTCCCAGTATTCGTAGAGAGTCTCGGACTCGTCCTGAACAATCATGGAAATGTCTTTACTCAGTTTATCAGTAACTTCAGCTGGAAAGAATTTTTCCAAAATTCTCTTCTAAGCGTATCCCAGTTAGAAACGGTTGCTGCGGGTTGAGTGTAGTACCACTCTCTCACCTTTCCCTCAAGAGAGAATGGGAAAGCTTTTAACAAAATAGAAGTTTTATCTGCACCATCATGCCTGACAGTAGAACAGGCTGCTTGGAAATCCCTCAGGTGCTTGATAGGCTCTTGAGCAGGTAAGCCATGAAACTTAGGCATCAAGTTGAGTAGTGCAGTCTTTATTTCAAAGTCTGTAGCCACCGCTGGGTGATGCACTTGAAACGGTTGCATCGTAAAATCAGGGGCTCCAGCCTCCTGGATAGTAACTCTCCTAGGTGCTGCCATGTCACCTGCACGTGAATCAACCGAATCAGTAAAAAGGGAGCTTGTTTCTTCCTCAAGTGACGTTTCAGATTCGCCCTCGGAGAGGACTAACTGACGCCGAGCTTGCCTTATACGTGAAATAGTTCTTTCATCAAATACTGGCAAGCTTGGATCAGGAAGTGAATGCGTCATTTAATGAAAGGAACATGCAGCTCATAGTAGCAAAATAAAATAAAATGCAAATAAATAAATTCCAATCAATACTTAGCACTCTATTGCAACTCTCCGGTACCGGCGCCAAAATTTGAGGTGGCGGAAATTGGCGAGTTAAGAAATTATTATAAGAGATACGTTGCAAGTATAGTTCTTAACCAACCAAAAATCCGCTTATCAATTTAAAAGGGTTGTCACAAAATTAAAATTAAAATACTGGGAGTATGAATCAAAGGTCATCCCCCAACGAGTTGTAGAAAGATGTGCTATTTTATTAATCAGATGTTTTCCAAAAAGGGTTTGAGTTTGATAGACAGGAAATTAAATCAGAGAATTTATGTAATTTAAATAAAAACCTTGACCAGGAGTAGATTAGTTGGAAGCCCTATCCTTGATGGAGTTCTCCCAAGATCAATTGATAATTGAAGGTTGCCTGCTCAGTTATCCTTTCGATGAACGGATAATTTATATGCTTTTTGGCATTGTTTTTAGTATGTTTTTAGTATGTTTTAGCTAGTTTTTATTATATTTTTTATTAGTTTTTAATTAAAAATCACATTTCTGGACATTACTATGAGTTTTTGTGTTTTTCTGTGATTTCAGGTAATTTCTGGCTAAAATTGAGGGACCTGAGCAAAACTCTGATAAAAGGTTGACAAAGGACTGCTGATGCTGTTGGATTCTGACCTCCCTGCACTCGAAATGGATTTTCTAGAGCTACAGAACTCTAAATGGAGCGCTCTCAACGCCGTTGGAAAGTAGACATCCAGAGCTTTCCAGCAATATATAATAGTCCATACTTTGTTCGAGATTAGATGACGCAAACTGGCGCTCAACGCTAGTTCTATGCTGCATTCTGGAGTCAATCGCCAGAAACACGTCACGAACCAGAGTTGAACGCCAAAAACACGTTACAACTTGGCGTTCAACTCCAAAAGAAGCCTCTGCACGTGTAAAGCTCAAGCTCAGCCCAAGCACACACCAAGTGGGCCCCGGAAGTGGATTTATGCATCAATTACTTATTTTTGTAAACCCTAGTAGCTAGTCTAGTATATATAGGACATTTTACTATCGTATTAGACATCTTAGGACGTTTAGTTCTTAGATCATGGGGCTGGCCTCACGGCCATGCCTGGACCTTGTTCTTATGTATTTTCAACGGTAGAGTTTCTACACACCATAGATTAAGGTGTGGAGCTCTGCTGTTCCTCATGAATTAATGCAATTACTACTGCTTTTCTATTCAATTCACGCCTACTTCTTCTCTAAGATATACACTTGTTCTTCAACTTGATGAATGTGATGATCCGTGACACTCATCATCATTCTCACCTATGAACGCGTGCCTGACAACTACCTCCGTTCTACCTTCGATTGAGTGCATATCTCTTAGCCTTCTGGTTCATGACGCATGGTTGCCTCGCCTGACAACCGAGCCCTCCATTCGATGAAATCAGAGTCTTCGTGGTATAGGCAAGAATCAATTGGCAGCATTCTTGAGATCCGGAAAGTCTAAACCTTGTCTGTGGTATTCCGAGTAGGATCTGGGATGGGATGACTGTGACGAGCTTCGAACTCACGAGTGTTGGGCGTAGTGACAGATGCAAAAGGATCAATGGATCCTATTCCAGCATGATCGAGAACCAACAGCTGATTAGCCGATGTTGTGACAGCGCATCAGGACCATTTTCACTGAAAGGACGGGAGGTAGCCATTGACAACGGTGAAACCCAACATAAGCTTGCCATGGAAGGGAGTCAGAATGATTGGATGAAGACAGCAGGAAAGCAGAGGTTCAGGAGGAACGAAAGCATCTCTACACGCTTATCTGAAACTCTTACCAATGATTTACATATGTATCTCTATCCTATTTTATATTTTAATTAATTTTTAATTATTAATTCACCATAACCCTTTGAATCTGCCTGACTGAGATTTACAAGGTGACCATAGCTTGCTTCAAGCCGACAATCTCCGTGGGATCGACCCTTACTCACGTAAGGTTTATTACTTGGACGACCCAATGCACTTGCTGGTTAATTGTGCGAAGTTGTGACAAAGAGCTAATATCATGAACGTGCGTATTGAGTTTTTAGTACCGTTACCAAGGAATGAATGATCACGATTTCGTGCACCAAGTTTTTGGCGCCGTTGCCGGGGATTGTTCGAGTTTGGACAACTGACGGTTCATCTTGTTGCTCAGATTAGGTAATTTTATTTTAATTTTACGCTTTTTGTTTTTATTATTCTTAATTTCGAAAAAAAAAATACAAAAAATTTTTTTTCTTCTTTTCGTTCTTCACCAAATAATTTTCGAAAAATTACAAAAAATTTACAAATTCATAAAATCAAAAATATTTTTGTGTTTCTTGTTTGAGTCTAGAGTCAATTTTTAAGTTTGGTGTCTTACATGTGTTTGTTTTTCTCAAGAATTTTCGAAAATTCATCATATGTTCTTCATGATCTTCAAGTTGTTCCTGGCCAGTCTTCTTGATTGATCTTCATATTTTCTTGTTTTGTGTCTTTTGTTGTTTTTCATATGCATTTTTGCATTCATAGTGTCTATACATGAAAAATTTTTAAGTTTGGTGTCTTGCATGTTTTTCTTTTCTTAAAAATTTTCAAAAATAAGTTCTTGATGTTCATCATGACATTCATAGTGTTCTTGGTGTTCATCTTGACATTCATAGTGTTCTTGCATGCATTGTGTGTTTTGATCCAAAATTTTCATGCATTGAGTCTTTTTCATGTTTTTCTCTTTCTTCATTAAAAATTCAAAAATAAAAAAAATATCTTTTCCTTTTTCACTCATAAATTTTCGAAATTTGACTTGACCTTTTCAAAACTTTTTAAAATTTAATTGTTTCTTATGAGTCAAATCGAATTTTCAATTTGAAAATCTTATCTTTTTCAAAATCTTTTTCAAAAATCAAATCTTTTTCAATTTTCTTTCATAATTTTCGAAAATTCCACATTGATTTTCAAAAATATTTTTCTTATCTTGTTTCATATTTTCGAAAATCTTACTAACAATTAATGTGATTGATTCAAAAATATTAAGTTTGTTACTTGCCTAGTAAGAAAGGTTCAATCTTTAAATTTTAAAATCAAATCTTTTTGTTTCTTGTTAGTCAAGTAATCAACTTTAATTTTCAAAATCAAATCTTTTTAAATTTCTTTTTCAAAATAAATTTCAATCACATCTTTTTCAAAATTTAATTTCAAAATCTTTTCTAACTTCTTATCTTTTCAAAATTTGATTTTCAAATCTTTTTCAATTAATCTTAACTTTTTGTTTGATTCTTATCTTTTTCAAAACTACCTAACTAACTCTCTCTCTAATTTTTGAAAATCCCTTCCCTCTTTTTCAAATTTCCTTTTTAATTAACTAATTGTTTTAATTTTAATTTAATTTGATTTCAATTTCAATTTTTGAATTTTTAACTTTAAATTTTAATTTTATTTGATTTTATTTTCGAATTCTTCTCTTTCTCATCTCCTTCTATTTATTTATTCATTTACTAACACTTCTCTTCATCTCATATCTCTGATCCTATCCTCACCCTTGTGTTTGGATTATCCATTCTTCTTCACTCTTATTCCCTTTCTTCTTCTACTAACAATAAGGAACCTCTTTACTGTAACATAGAGGATTCCTCTTCTTTTCTTGTTCTCTTCTCTTTCATATGAGCAGGAACAAGGAAAAGGGCATTCTTGTTGAAGCTGTTCCAGAACCTGAAAGGACTTTGAAGAGGAAATTAAGAGAAGCTAAATTACAACAATCCAGAGACAACCTTACTGAAATTTTCGAACAAGAAAAGGAGATGGCAGCCGAACCTAACAACAATAATGCAAGGAGGATGCTTGGTGATTATACTACACCTACTTCCAAGTTTGATGGAAGAAGCATCTCAATCCCTACCATTGGAGCAAACAATTTTGAGCTGAAACCTCAATTAGTTGCTCTAATGCAATAGAACTGCAAATTCCATGGACTTTCATCAGAAGATCCCTATCAGTTTTTAACTGAGTTCCTGCAGATCTGTGAGACAGTTAAGACTAATGGAGTAGATCCAGAAGTCTACAGGCTCATGCTGTTCCCTTTTGCTGTAAGAGACAGAGCTAGAACATGGTTGGACTCACAACCTAAGGATAGCCTGGACTCCTGGGATAAGCTGGTCACAGCCTTCTTGGCTAAGTTCTTTCCTCCTCAAAAGCTGAGCAAGCTTAGAGTGGATGTTTAGACCTTCAAGCATAAAGATGGTGAATCCCTCTATGAAGCTTGGGAAAGATACAAGCAGATGACCAAAAGGTGTCCTCCTGACATGCTTTCAGAATAGACCATTCTGGATATATTCTATTATGGTCTGTCTGAGTTCTCCAAGATGTCACTGGACCATTCTGCAGGTGGATCTATTCACCTAAAGAAAACGCCTGCAGAAGCTCAAGAACTTATTGACATGGTTGCTAATAACCAATTCATGTACACTTCTGAAAGGAATCCTGTAAATAATAGGACGCCTCAAAGGAAGAGAGTTCTTGAAATTGATGCTCTGAATGCCATATTGGCTTAGAACAAAATATTGACTCAGCAGGTCAATATGATTTCTCAGAGTCTGAATAGAATGCAAGCTGCACCCAACAATATTCAAGAGGCATCTTCTGAAGAGGAAGCTTATGATCCTGAGAACCCTGCAATAGCAGAGGTGAATTACATGGGTGAACCTTATGGAAACACCTATAATCTTTCATGGAGAAATCATCTAAATTTCTCATGGAAGGATCAACAAAAGCCTCAACAAGGCTTTAATAATGGTGGAAGAAACAGGTTTAACAATAACAAGCCTTTTCCATCATCCACTCAGCAACAGACAGAGAATTCTGAGCAAAATTCATCTAGCTTAGCAAATATAGTCTCTGATCTATCTAAGGCCACTTTGAGTTTCATGAATGAAACAAGGTCCTCCATTAGAAATTTGGAGGCACAAGTGGGTCACCTGAGTAAAAAGGTCACTGAAACTCCTCCTAGTACTCTCCCAAGCAATACAGAAGAAAATCCAAAGAGAGAGTGCAAGGCCATTGATATAACCATAATGGCCAAATCCAAAGAGGAAGGGGAGGACGTGAATCCCAGTGAGGAAGACCTCCTGGGACGTTCAGTGAACAATAAGGAGTTTCCCTTAGAGGAACCAAATGAATCTGAGGCTCATCTAGAGACCATAGAGATTCCAATGAACCTCCTTTTGCCCTTCATGAGCTCTGATGAATATTCTTCTTCTGAAGAGAATGAAGACGTTACTGAAGAGCAAGTTGCCAAGTACCTTGGTGCAATCATGAAGTTGAATGCCAAATTATTTGGTAATGAGACTTGGGAAGATGAACCTCCCTTGCTCACCAATGAACTGAATGCATTGGATAGGCAGAAATTACCTCAAAAGAAACAGGATCCTGGTAAATTCTTAATACCCTGTAAAATAGGCACCATGACCTTTGAGAAGGCTCTGTGTGACCTGGGGTCAGGAATAAATTTAATGCCACTCTCTGTAATGGAGAAACTTGGGATCTTTGAGGTGCAAGCTGCCAGAATCTCATTAGAGATGGCAGACAACTCAAGAAAAGAAGCTTATGGACAAGTAGAAGACTTGTTAGTAAAGGTTGAAGGCCTTTACATCCTTGCTGATTTCATAATCTTAGACATTGGGAAGGAGGAGGATGAATCCATCATCCTTGGAAGACCCTTCCTAGCCACAGCAAAAGCTATGATTGATGTGGACAGAGGAGAGCTAGCTCTTCAACTGAATGAGGACTACCTTGTGTTCAAGACTCAAGTTTCTCCTTCTGTAACCATAGAGAGGAAACATGAAAAGCTTATCTCAATGCAGAGTCAACTAAATCCCCCACAGTCAAACTCTAAGTTTGGTGTTGGGAGGCCTCAGCCAAACTCTAAGTTTGGTGTTGAATCCCCACATCCAAACTCTAAGTTTGGTGTTGGGAGTCTACAACATTGACCTGATCACCTGTGTGGCTCCGTGAGAGCCCACTGTCAAGCTATTGACATTAAAGAAGCGCTTGTTGGGAGGCAACCCAATTTTTAATTATCTAATTTTATTTTTATTTTTATTGTTCTTTCATGTTTTATTAGGTTCATGATCATGTGGAGTCACAAAATAAATACAAAAATTAAAAACAGAATTAAAAATAGCAGAAGGAAAATCACACCCTGGAGGAAGGACTTACTGGCGTTTAAACGCCAGTAAGGAGCATCTGGCTAGCGTTCAACGCCAGAACAGAGCATGGATCTGGCGTTGAACGCCAGAAACAAGCAACATCCTGGCGTTCAAATGCCAGGAATACACCCTGAGAAGAGCTGGCGCTGAACGCCAGAAACAAGCATGGAGCTGGCGTTCAACGCCAGAAACATGCTGCACATGGGCGTTGAACGCCCAAAACAAGCATCAATCCGGCGTCTAAACGCCAGACTTGTATGCAAAGGCATTCTACATGCCTAATTGATGCAGGGATGTAAATCCTTGACATCTCAGGATCTGTGGACCCCACAGGATCATCTCAGGATCTGTGGATCCCACAGGATCCCCACCTACCTCCACTCACCGTTCCTCATCATAATCCTATATCACCCTTTCCCAAGAACCCTTCACCAATCACCTCAATCTCTCTTCCCCATCACCTCTTCACCATTCACATCCATTACTCCCCTAAAACCATCATACAACCCACCTACACCCAACCACTCAAATTCATACCATCAACACACCTCCATCTCTTCTTCTTCTCATCCCTTCTTTCTTCTTTTGCTCGAGGACGAGCAAACATTTTAAGTTTGGTGTGGAAAAAGTATTGCTTTTTTTTTCATAACCACTAATGCCTCAAGGGATGCACTTCCCTCCACAAAACTATTGGGAGCAAATCAACACTTCCCTAGGAGAATTAAGTTCCAACATGGGACAACTAAGGATGGAGCATCAAGAGCACTCCATCATCCTCCATGAAATTAGAGAAGATCAAAGAGCTATGAGGGAGGAACAACAAAGACAAGGAAGAGACATATAGGAGCTCAAGAGCACCATTGGTTCTTCAAGAAGAGGAAGACGTCACCCTCACTAAGGTGGACCCGTTCCTTAATCTCCTTGTTCTTATTTTCCTGTTTTTCGGTTTTTAAGCTTTATGTTTTATTTATGTTTGTGTCTTTACTATATGATCATTAGTATTTTAGTAACTATGTCTTAAGGCTATGAATAATTCCATAAATCCTCCACCTCTCTTAAATGAAAAATGTTTTAATACAAAAGAATAAGAAGTACATGAGTTTCGAATTTATCTTTGAATTTAGTTTAATTATATTGATGTGGTGACAATACTTTTTGTTTTCTGAATGAATGCTTGAACAGTGCATGTCTTTTGAAATTGTTGTTTATGAATGTTAAATATGTTGTCTCTTGAAAGAATGATGAACAGGAGAAATGTTATCTGATAATCTGAAAAAATATAAAATATGTTGGCTCTTGAAGAATGATGAAAAGGAGAAATGTTATTTGATAATCTGAAAAAATCATAAAAGTAATTCTTGAAGCAAGAAAAAGCAGTGAATACAAAGCTTGCAAAAAAAAGAGAAAAAGCAAGCAGAAAAAAGCCAATAGCCCTTAAAACCAAAAGGCAAGGGTAATAAAAAGGATCCAAGGCTTTGAGCATCAGTGGATAGGAGGGCCTAAAGGAATAAAATCCTGGCCTAAGCGGCTAAACCAAGCTGTCCCTAACCATGTGCTTGTGGCGTAAAGGTGTCAAGTGAAAACTTGAGACTGAGCGGTTAAAGTCGAGGTCCAAAGCAAAAAAAGAGTGTGCTTAAGAACCCTAGACACCTCTAATTGGGGACTTTAGCAAAGCTGAGTCACAATCTGAAAAGGTTCACCTAGTTATGTGTCTGTGGTATGTATGTATCCGGTGGTAATACTGGAAAACAGAGTGCTTAGGGCCAGGGCCAAGACTCATATAGTAGCTGTGTTCAAGAATTAACATACTGAACTAGGAGAATCAATAACACTATCTAAATTCTAAGTTCCTATAGAAGCCAATCATTCTGAACTTCAAAGGATAAAGCGAGATGCCGAAACTATTCAAGAGGCAAAAAGCTACTAGTCCCGCTCATCTAATTGGAGCTAAGTTTCACTGATAGTTTGGAATTTATAGTATATTCTCTTCTTTTTATCCTATTTGAATTTCAGTTGCTTGGGGACAAGCAACAATTTAAGTTTGGTGTTGTGATGAGCGAATAATTTATACGCTTTTTGGCATTGTTTTTAGTATATTTTTAGTATGTTTTAGCCAGTATTTATTATATTTTTTATTAGTTTTTAATTAAAAATCATATTTCTAGACTTTACTATGAGTTTGTGTGTTTTTCTATGATTTCAGGTAATTTCTGGCTGAAATTGAGGGACCTGAGCAAAACTCTGATAAAAGGATGACAAAGGACTGCTGATGCTGTTGGATTCTGACCTCCCTGCACTCGAAATGAATTTTCTGGAGCTACAGAACTCCAAATGGCGCGCTCTCAACGCCGTTGGAAAGTAGACATCCAGAGCTTTCTAGCAATATATAATAGTCCATACTTTGTTCTTGATTAGATGACGCAAACTGGCGCTCAACGCCAGTTCTACGCTGCATTCTGGAGTCAAACGCCAGAAACACGTCACGAACCAGAGTTGAATGCCAAAAACACGTTACAACTTGGCGTTCAACTCCAAAAGAAGCCTCTTTACGTGTAAAGCTCAAGCTCAGCCCAAGCACACACCAAGTGGGCCCCGGAAGTGGATTTATGCATCAATTACTTATTTTTGTAAACCCTAGTAGCTAGTCTAGTATATATAGGACATTTTACTATCGTATTAGACATCTTGGGACGTTTAGTTCTTAGATCATGGGGGCTGGCCTCACGGCCATGCCGGGACATTGTTCTTATGTATTTTCAGCGGTAGAGTATCTACACACCATAGATTAAGGTGTGGAGCTCTACTGTTCCTCGTGAATTAATGCAATTACTACTGCTTTTCTATTCAATTCACGCCTACTTCTTCTCTAAGATATACACTTGTTCTTCAACTTGATGAATGTGATGATCCGTGACACTCATCATCATTCTCACCTATGAACGCGTGCCTGACAACCACCTCCGTTCTACCTTCGATTGAGTGCGTATCTCTTAGCCTTCTGGTTCATGACGCATGGTTGCCTCGCCTGACAACCGAGCCCTCCATTCCATGAAATCAGAGTCTTCGTGGTATAGGCAAGAATCAATTGGCAGCATTCTTGAGATCCGGAAAGTCTAAACCTTGTCTGTGGTATTCCGAGTAGAATCTGGGATGGGATGATTGTGACGAGCTTCAAACTCGCGAGTGTTGGGCGTAGTGACAGATGCAAAAGGATCAATGGATCCTATTCCAGCATGATCGAGAACCAACAGCTGATTAGCCGATGTTGTGACAGCACATCAGGACCATTTTCACTGAGAGGATGGGAGGTAGCCATTGACAACGGTGAAACCCAACATAAGCTTGCCATGGAAGGGAGTCGGAATGATTGGATGAAGACAGCAGGAAAGCAGAGGTTCAGGAGGAACGAAAGCATCTCTACACGCTTATCTGAAACTCTTACCAATGATTTACATAAGTATCTCTATCCTATTTTATATTTTAATTAAGTTTTAATTATTAATTCACCATAACCCTTTGAATCCGCCTGACTGAGATTTACAAGGTGACCATAGCTTGCTTCAAGCCGACAATCTCCGTGGGATCGATCCTTACTCACGTAAGGTTTATTACTTTGACGACCCAGTGCACTTGCTGGTTAGTTGTACGAAGTTGTGACAAAGAGCTAATATCATGAACGTGCGTATTGAGTTTTTAGTGCCGTTACCAAGGAATGAATGATCACGATTTCGTGCACTACCTTTACCAGATAAAGGAAAGTTAAGCAAGTTGGAAGTCAGTTTCTATTCATAAGTTCTAATCCTCTCCCTTGGGAAGGACTAGTGTCAGTGATTAGAGGGTGACCCAACGCTAAACCCAACTATAATTTTACCCTTGAGCATCCAACTCAAGGTCCTCCTTTCAATCAACTCCCAGTCAAGTTATGGAACTACTCGCTCATTATGAATGTAAACTTCGCAAAATAAGAAAGGGAGATAAAGGACGACATGATAAATAATAATAAAAAAGTTCTTGTATTAATAAATTCTAAAAATAATCCAATAGTAATTCTGAACAAAATAAGGATATGAAAGAGTAAGTGACAAGTAAGGAAACAAACTAGAATGATGAAGTCTTGACGGAGGTAATAACTCTTCTCAATATCCCAATCCAAAAAGCAATAAAATCAAAATCCTAAGAACTATGAATGTGTAGAGAGAAAACCTAGAGGAGTAGTAAAATCAGATCTAAAACTAAAATTATGCCGAATGAATGTTGTCCCCTGGTCTCTGCATGTTCCCTGACTCTAATCTGCTTTTTTGGGCCGAAAACTGGGTCAAAACAGGGCCCAAAATCTCCCCCAGCGAATTCTACAGATTCTGCAGATCGCGCACGTCACGCGATCGCGTCATCCAGCATTTTGCTTTTCCACGCGTGCGCGTCGTCTATGCATTCGCGTCACTCGTGCAGCTTCCAATTCACGCGTTCGCGTCAGGCACGCGAACGCGTCACTGCAATTTCCTCTCTTTCGCGCGGTCGCGTGAGCCATGCGTCCGCATCACTTCTCGCTGGTCATCTCCTCAATTTCTTGTGTTCCTTCTATTTTTGCAAGTTTCCTTTCCAATCTCCAAGTCATTCATCCCCTATAAAGCCTGAAACACTTGACACACAGATCACGGCATAGAATGCAATAAAGGAGAATTAAAATACATAATTAAAAGTCTCTAGGAAGCAAGTTTTCAACCATGAAGTAATTTTGGGAAGGAATTATAAATGCATGCTAATCATATGAATAAGTGGGTAAAGATTTGATAAAACCACACAATTAAAGACAATATAAACCATAAAATAATGGTTTATCAAAGAGTATGTGGGGAAGAGTGAAAGTAAGAGAGAATTAGGTGGGATAAGTAGAGATTCTGTAGGACCCACTGATCTTGGCTGGCGTTCAACGCCAGCTTGATGCTCTTCTTGGGGCGTTGAACGCCCTTGAGGGTGTGCCTTTCTGGCGTTCAATGCTAGGTATGTGCTTCTGTTGGGGCATTGACGTTAGGATTTTTACCAGTAAAGAGATTCATAGAAACAGTTGCGTTGTAGATATAGTCTCTAAACCGATAAAAATCCCTTCGTACAAACGTTTTGGGTGTCACAAGTAACAAACCCCTTTAGAAATTGTTAACCGAGTATTCAAACCTCGGGTCGTCTTCTCAAGGAACTGCGAGAAAGTATGTTCTTATTATTGGCTATAAAGGTTGTAAGCGGGGTTTAAAAGGTGAGAAGCAAGTGATTTGAATGACAAGTAAAGTAAATGGCAATCAAAATAAATAAATACTGTAAAGCAAACTTTTGGCAAGGTAAGAGAAATTAGAAGTCCACTTTGTTATCTTTCTCAGCAATAATGAAAGTTGAATCTAGATTCCACTTGGTCAACCTTTACTAAAGCAAAGGAAAGTCAAGGGACTAATTAAATTGACCTTTGAATCCTATTTATTTCCTAAGAAAAGGGTGGGATTACTTAAGTTCAGCTCAATTAGCAAGATAACGATTATCAAATATGTTGAGTTTGATAACTGTTGAATTACTGATTTCTGAACCAGGACCAAAAGGGGAAAAAGTAAAATTGCTAGAATAATAAAAATGTCCTTAGATGGGAAGCAATGGTAACTCAAATCAAAGAGAACAATCATAAACTGAAAATACCTCAAATATTATTAATTCAAATAACAGTCTGCAACATAGAAGAATTCATAGATTCAATTATAAAGGTAAATAGCCAACTCAGATACTGAAATAAATAAATAAAGTGAAAGGGAAGTTTAGAACAAAGAAATATAAAACCTGGATTGAGAGTCACTCTTAAAGCAAGAAGAAATCCTAAATCCTAAGAGAGAGAGAGGAGAAGATCTCCCTCTCAACTAAATCTAAATCATTGAAAGGTAAAATATGCGAGCTCTCTTTGAATGGGTGCATTCCCACACTTTATAACCTCTGGTCTATGCTGTCTGGACTTGGATTTGGGCCAAAAAGGGCTTCAGAATCCGCTGGGGGCGTGTTCTGTAATTTCTGGTGCGTGGCCTCTGTCACGCGTCCGCGTGGGTCACGCGGTCGCGTCATCCGGAGCTTTTCCTTGCCACGCGGTCGCGTCAGTCATGCGACCGCGTCATGTGCGTTCTGCTTAAGGCGCGCGGTCGCGTCAGTCATGCGGCCGCGTCGCTGCTGATTCGTGCTTGGCACGCGATCGCGTCGTCCATGCGATCGCGTGAATACCAGTTTCCTTCAAAGCTCCGTTTTTACCTTCTCCTTCCATTTTTTGTATGTTTCCTTTTCCATCCTTTAATTTATTCTGCCTTAGAAAATCTGAAACTACTCAACACACTAATCACGGCATCGAATGGAAATAAAGGTAATTAAAATAATTAATTTTAAAGCTTAGGAAACATGTTTTTCACATACATCACATAATAAGGAGGGGAAGGTAAAACCATGCAATTAATGTGAATAAGTAGGTGAAGGATTGTATAAATCACTCAAATTAAGCACAAAAGAACTCATGAAATATGGGTTTATCAACCTCCCCACACTTAAACACTAGCATGTCCTCATGCTAAATCCAAGGTAAATAATTAAGGTTAAAGTGATGGAATGTCATGCAATGCAACCTAATTTAAATGCAACTACCTAAATGAATGATGCATCATGCAACTCTAATTTATTCACTCATATATAAAGCTTACATGTAGCCAAGTTAATTCACATTCTCAAAGAGTCATGTATATATATATAGCCAAACTTTAGATAGTGATAAAGTGCCTTTACAATTGAGATGGAAGAGAAAAACATTTTAAAAACTTGCAAGACAATTAATAATTTAAACAGAGATAAATGTTAATGAGCTATTGAACCCTGACTGGATTTTGTGTTTACTCTCTAATCACTTAGTGTTTATTGGGTTAATCACTCTATTCTTTTTTTTATTCTTGCTTTCTATAACTTTGTTCTTCATCTAACCAATCAACAATTATAGAATATAGTCATACCAAAAAGTCATGAGGTCTTTAATTGAGGTTGTAATGAGGTCAAAGTAAAGGTAAGGATTTATGTATAGGGTCAAGTGAGCTGATAAGTGAATCCTTAATTAGACTAAGATCTCACCTAACATACATATTTAGTAGAACAAAACTTCTTTACCAATGTTCCCATATTATCCCACTTGTTCTTACATGCTCATGTTTCAATTTTATTTTTATCCCATGTGCATTGCTTTTATTTTGCATTGAGGAATTCTTTTGTATCCTCTTTTACTGAATGCTGAAAAATAACCTCTTTTTTTTTTTTAATGAACATGGTAATTGAATTATTTTGATTTTCTCATTAGCATGCTTCCCTAAATTTTATTTTATTTCTTTTGATTTTTCTACCCTTTTATTTCTATCATCCATGTTCCCAATAAGTTTTCCACATTTTAATCTATTCATAATTTTTCTATCTTAAGCTAACCAAGGATTCACTTGGGATTTTATTTTGTTTTTCTGCTTAAGGATAGTAGTGTGGCTAAATAGAATAAAAGGGGATTTAAATGCTCAAGGGGGTTAACAAGGGTGATGTGAAGGGTAGGCTATTTTGGGATAAGTGAGCTAAAATCAAGTAATGGCCTCAATCACTCTCCTGGTATGTATCTACATTCTATAATCGGACATATAGATTAAAACAAAGTAAAGAACACCAGAATATAAAAGAAGGGCGGAACACACACAGGAATAAAAATTATGGTTTGAATGTAACTATACAATTAAGCTCAAAACTCACAGGCTATGTGTTCTCTAGCTCAAAAATCATTTATCACTTATGTATGTCATGCAGGTTTAGTTAAAAATTCCCATTATTCTCAATGTAAAACTTATATTGAATGGCTTTAGAGTTCTAGTGTTTCTCCTTGATAAAGTGTTGTCAACTAACATGTAATGCTATATATACAAGGTGTGGGTTGTTTTGATTCTGTTAAAGTCTCTAGTTTACTTCCTTTTTCTTTTCAATCTATTCTGAGTTATCTTATGCTAAAAAGGGTAAACTATACTAATCAATCCACAATTTCTATGACTTAATAAGTTAGAATTGCAACTAAACTAAGTGGCTAAAATATGAACTAAAAATACAAAATGCAAAAATAGAGTAAAAATACATAAAGCAGCAATGTATAAGTACTCAGAAAATAACAATAAAAAGAAAGAAAAAATACAGAAAAATATTCAAAATAAAAGAAAAAAGAGATGTAGTGGTTCACCAAAATAAAACGCCAGAGATGGCAACCTCCCACACTTAAATGAAGCATCGTCCCTGATGCTCAGTCAGGCCGGGTATGAAGGGGTGTCATCACTGGTAGGGATAGTAGCTGGAGGCTCTGTGGTGGTGGTGGGCTGAGGGTCTGGCTGCTGTAGAGGTGGGGCTGACTGGATCGGGATCTCCGGATCCGCAGCCTCTATCTGGGGCATAACCTCCTGATGCGGGGCAGCCTGCTCTGTGGCTGCCTGCTGATGGGTCTCCTCCTGGAAATGAGTCTCCTCCTCGTGCCCATCCTCCTCCTCCTCTGATGGCTCAGATGGTGTGTCGGGCTCAGAGGGGATGTCACCACCCTGTCGGATCATCAGCTTCAGATGCGAATAGCGTCGCTGGCTGCGACGCTCCAATCTCTCATACCGGCGCCGGTTACGGCGCTCCATCTGATCAAGCTGACAGAATAAGCGGTGCACGAGGCAATATACGGGCTCAGAGGCAGGTGAAGGTGCAGTGGTAGCAGCAGGAGCAGCAGTGGTAGCTGTGGATGAAGAGGGTCCAGCAGACGGAGGGGCTGGCTCATCAGTAGCAGTGAAGGGTGGTGGTCTGTAGCCCAAAGCTAAGAAGTTCCTGCTATGAGGAATGATCTTCCTGCAATCCGCCGCTGGTGGTCTCTCATCGGCATCCTCCCATGGCACGTCAGCTCGACGGCCTAGCTGTGTAACCAGATATGGAAAGGGGAGGGTGCCTCGGACGTGGACCTTGGCCATATAGTACCGAATGAAGCGTGGCAGATAAAGGTCCTTCCCCTCCATTACACACCAAAGGAGGGTGATCAAAGCAGCCGGGATCTCCGTCTTGTGAGTACTCGGCATCACATAATTACTCAAGATCTGGTGCCATAACCGAGCCTCATCATTTAAGTACGCTCTCTTGATCCCTCTAGGCATGGTAGTGTCCTGACCCATCTCCCAAGGAACAGTCGGGTCGAGAGCTATCTGGGCCTTCACAGCATCCCAATCAAACTGCATCTGGCGCATGTCCTCCTCACCCTTTGAATAACCATCAGGCTGATCGGACTTGGCTGGGAGCTGGAGGATGTCCTCTAAGGCCTCCTCAGTGACCAGGATTTGTTTTTCTCTCAGGGTCACGGCATCTAGGGTAGTGAGATAGTAGTTGCAGTAGAATTCCCGGACCCAAGATGAATTGACCTCTGTCAGTGTTCTTTCCAGAAAGAACCAGCCCCTTTACTTGATTTGCTCAGTAGTGTATTGTTGGAGTGCTTCTGGAATCTTCAGAGTTCGTTCCAGGTATAGATTTCTGGAGTTTGCAAAAGCCGGGTACTTCAGTTCACAGTATCGGTTTGCAAATTTTATTGGATCATTTGCAGGGAGCAGCTGGTCAGCTTTTTCCTGCTGTGTGAAATTCTTCTCCCGCCATGATGAATCGTGCATTAGAGCAATGATGGACTGGGAGGAATCTCTTCGCGTGCGCTTGCCAGTAGCCTTGCCTTTTCCTTTCCTCTGTGAGGCAGACATCCTGAAAAACAGAAAACCATGATATGGATAAAAATAGTAAAGCAAATAGGCAATTATATAAAGGAAACTTAAAGCGGCAAAGGAGAAATAAAATAAGGAAAATGAGTATATGAAATGTGATTGAATTTATGTTAGATGGAAAAATAATCAATATGCCATGGTTAGAAAGTTAGAGGAAAGTGAAAATAAGCAGAAAAGAGATCAAAAGGGTTAGTATGGTTAGAATTTGAAAAAGAAATTAGTAAATTAAAATTAGTGAGTTAGTAAAGTGCGGGTTAAAGTAAGTGGCATAGAGAAAAATTCCATATAACAAGGATTCACAGGTAAGAATAGAAGTACTCATAATCGAACAAGGAAAACAGGGTGATGCTGATTCGAATAGAAATAAAGAAAGCAAAAATTGGAATCAGTGAATCACAAATGCAGTTTATGAACCAAGAAATCAAAGAGGATAAGAAAGTCTGCCATAGCATTCATGAAACGGTTTGGGTAAAGCAGAGTAAAACAGAGTTCAGAAATGCCAAACCAAAACCTGAATGAAAACAATTTACAAAAAATTTGGGCAGCATTCCGGCTAAAATTGGATTGTCCCAGAAAATAAACAGCAATCATAGCAGTTCATATGAATTAAAAACTTGCTGTAGTTACCAATAATGAATAGAAACAGGAAAATTCAGAGTAACAAGCAGCAAATGCAAGAAATCACAGCATATGAACGAGGTCACAGGAACAGCAGAATTGCAGTTATGATAAAATAGAAACAGGAACAGTGCAAGTAAACAGACCTAGATCCACTAACCACAGCTTAAGCTACCTAACAACCTAAAAATCCACTACAGCATGCATATCTATCTATCCTAATTATGAACAAAAACGGAAAAAATACAGAAAAAGATGAACGGATGAAAGGGAGTGCGTGTTGCGGAACCTGGAAGGCGAAAGAAGCAGAACGGAGTAGAACGGCTGGGTGGGGGTGGCGGTGATATCCGGCGCGGTGGCGGGGCACGGCGGCGCGGTGGCGGCTGAGGGGAATGGGGATAGGGTCTTAGGGTTAGGGATAGAGGAAGGGAGGGGGGTTTGCGGGTGGGTGGCGGAGGGGGGGCGCGGCTGGATAGCCGGCGGTGGTGGGTGGTGATTCTGGTTGGTGGCGGAGAGGGGAGGAGAGAAGAAGAAAGAAGAAGAAAGAGGGGGAGGGGGTGGTACGGCGGCGGTGTCTGCACGGCGGCGGCGTCTGGGAGGTGGCGCGGTGGCGGCTGGGTGGTGGCTGGAAGAAGAGGAAGCAGGGAGGGAGAAGAGGGTTGGGGTGGGGGGGCTGCGCGACTGATAGGGTTCGCGTGGCTGGGGGGTTATATTTTCAAATCCACGCGGCCACGTGGGGCACGCAGTCGCGTGGTCGGGGTGAAAATGGGAGTGACGCGATCGCGTGGGGCACGCGATCGCATGAGAGGGGGAAAGAGGGGTGACGCGATCGCGTGGGTCGCGCGATCGCGTCGCTGGAATTCGTGCTAAACGCACGACTCCAGCGCCGTTTTAGCGCAACTCTCTGTCTCCTTTTGGGGTGATGTGCAATCCATGCGATGCGATCGCGTCGCTTACGCGGTCGCGTGGGATTGGTATTGTGCAAGTGACGCGATCGCGTGGGCCAATTTGTGCGAAACGCACAAGGGCCGCACAATTCCAGCCTAACTTTCTGTTCGTTGGATCCTTACGCCGATATATATATCACGCGGCCGCGTGGATCATGCGGTCGCGTGGGTGGTGTTTCTCGCAATATGATGCGATCGCATGGGGCATGCGGTCGCGTCGTGCACCCTTTTTTTTTTATATGCATGAAAAATGCAAAATGCAATGATTAACATGAATGCTATGCATGATTCCAGGTTTAATAAATTAAAATAAAAAAGGAAAAATGAAAGCGATTAACAAGAAATAAATTGAAAAAGAAGCGACCATACCATGGTGGGTTGTCTCCCACCTAGAACTTTTAGTTAAAGTCCTTAAGTTGGACATTGGAGGAGTATCCTGTTATGGCGGCTTATGTTTAAATTCGTCTAAAAATCTCCACCAGTGCTTGGAATGCCAATAGCCTCTGGGGTCCCAAACTAGGCATGCAAAGCTTCTGAGCAGCTCCAAATATATTGTTAGGCTCCCGGGGTGACAAATGTCAGAATAAACTCCAGGATTCCAAGCCTTGCTTTTAAATCCGCCTCCGTCTTGATCTACATGTCTCCATTCGGGCGGGTTAAAAAGTAGAATCTCACCTTGGTGACCAAACATTTTCCGTGATCCATGCAATTGAGCATGATACCAATCCGTGTACTTCGAGGTGAAGCGTGGAACCTTATTGAACCTCGTGCACCAGCTCTGAGTACAAGCCATTTCCCTCTTACTCTTAAAGCCGCAGAGAGCTCTAAGCTGGCCATCTGTTTCAAGCAAACCGTATTCAAGTGAATAAGTAAAGTTATAAGTTAAGGATTGTACCCACTTGAAACTTGTATTAGGTGGTAATGGCCTTGGGATAGGTGTTTTTGGTGGTTCTGCAAGTTCTATTTCTTTGTGCTCTTCTGTGAATTCCTCCACTTCTTTGCAAAGATCTTCAATTGTATCTGTGTCCTGGTCAAAGTCTTCTGTGTCTTCCTCATCACTTGAGTCATAGATTGGAGGTTGAGAGAAATCTACCTCTGCATCATCTTCATATTCACTTGGGGAAGATTCTTCGATCTCAGAGAATTCACTTGCGGATGCAAGTTCATCACCAAGAGAGCTAGACTTGTGACTATCATCATCAAGGGAATTTGCTTCTTGGATTATTCCGTCTGATTCCTCATAAACGACTTGCCTTGGGGATTGTACAATATCCTCCTTAGTATTAACTGTAGCATCCTGGACGGAGTTTTCCTCAATTCTGGATTCCCATGGAAGTTCAGCATCTCCTAGATCTTCAACCAACTCTTCTTCTTGAACAATGACAGCTTCTTCTAATTGTTCTAGTACAAATTCATTCTCTGCCTTGTTCACTAGAGTTTCTGGTATTTCCTTCATGCTCTGATCTTTATTGGACTGTCCACATGGGGCTGTGGCTGATCCTTGTGTATTTGAGCGCCTAGAAACCCATTGAATTATTACTTGCTCCAGTTGTTGAATGGTTGTTTGAAATTTATTTACTGTTTCCTTTAGGCGAGCCTCTGCTTCTCGGGTTGCTGGACTTGGACATGATACAAAGGAAAGTGGTGGTGATTGGGAGTGATTGGATTGGTATTGGGGTAAGGAAGGATCATATGGTGGCAAATGGTGAAGAGAAGCTTGTGAGTGTGGTGGTTCGAGGTTATGTTAAAAGGATGGTTTATATGCACGGGGTGGGGCTTGTTGGTAGTTACAAGGTTGTCCACCATGTCTTTCAGCTGGGTATGCATTGTAGAATGGTCTTTGTCCAGGATATCTTGGAGGGTGTTGCTGCCAAAAGGGTTGATTAGATCCTCTTGGTTCCATCCATCCTTGATTGGTCTGACCTTGATGCACATTCCTGCTGTAACTTCTATTTCCCTTAACAATATTAGAACCAAACTCAAAGCGAGAGGGGTGAGAGTTCATAGTAGCAAATAAAGATAAAAAGGAAAAATAAAAATGAGTAAACAAGCAAAAGAAAAATATTTACAATAACCAATAATAAGGCACACGTTAGCAGCTCCCCGGCAACGGCGCCATTTTGACGTTAGAATTTTTACCAGTAAAGAGATTCATAGAAACAGTTGCGTTGTAGATATAGTCTCTAAACCGACAAGAATCCCTTCGTACAAATGTTTTGGGTGTCACAAGTAACAAACCCCTTTAGAAATTGTTAACCGAGTATTCAAACCTCGGGTCGTCTTCTCAAGGAACTGCGAGGAAGTATGTTCTTATTATTGGCTATAAAGGTTGTAAGCGGGGTTTAAAAGGTGAGAAGCAAGTGATTTGAATGACAAGTAAAGTAAATGGCAATCAAAATAAATAAATACTGTAAAGCAAACTTTTGGCAAGGTAAGAGAAATTAGAAGTCTACTTTGTTATCTTTCTCAGCAATAATGAAAGTTGAATCTAGATTCCACTTGGTCAACCTTTACTAAAGCAAAGGAAAGTCAAGGGACTAATTAAATTGACCTTTGAATCCTATTTATTTCCTAAGAAAAGGGTGGGATTACTTAAGTTCAGTTCAATTAGCAAGATAACGATTATCAAATATGTTGAGTTTGATAACTGTTGAATTACTGATTTCTTAAGCAGGACCAAAAGGGGAAAAAGTAAAATTGCTAGAATAATAAAAATGTCCTTAGATGGGAAGCAATGGTAACTCAAATCAAAGAGAACAATCATAAACTGAAAATACCTCAAATATTATTAATTCAAATAACAGTCTGCAACATGGAAGAATTCATAGATTCAATTATAAAGGTAAATAGCCAACTCAGATACTGAAATAAATAAATAAAGTGAAAGGGAAGTTTAGAACAAAGAAATATAAAACCTGGATTGAGAGTCACTCTTAAAGCAAGAAGAAATCCTAAATCCTAAGAGAGAGAGGAGAAGATCTCCCTCTCAACTAAATCTAAATCATTGAAAGGTAAAATATGCGATCTCTCTTTGAATGGATGCATTCCCACACTTTATAACCTCTGGTCTATGCTGTCTGGACTTGGATTTGGGCCAAAAAGGGCTTCAGAATCCGCTGGGGGCATGTTCTGTAATTTCTGGTGCGTGGCCTCTGTCACGCGTCCGCGTGGGTCACGCGGTCGCGTCATCCGAAGCTTTTCCTTGCCACGCGGTCGCGTCAGTCATGCGACCGCGTCATGTGCGTTCTGCTTAAGGCGCGCGGTCGCGTCAGTCATGCGGCCGCGTTGCTGCTGATTTGTGCTTGGCACGCGATCGCGTCGTCCATGCGATCGCGTGAATACCAGTTTCCTTCAAAGCTCAGTTTTGCGTTCTCTTTCCATTTTTTGTATGTTTCCTTTTCCATCCTTTAAGTTTTTCTGCCTTAGAAAATCTGAAACTACTCAACACACTAATCACGGCATCGAATGGAAATAAAGGTAATTAAAATAATTAATTTTAAAGCTTAGGAAACATGTTTTTCACATACATCACATAATAAGGAAGGGAAGGTAAAACCATGCAATTAATGTGAATAAGTAGGTGAAGGATTGTATAAATAACTCAAATTAAGCACAAAAGAACTCATGAAATATGGGTTTATCAGGCGTTGAATGCCCAGTCTCTGCCCCCTGTCTGGCATTCAACACTAGCTTCAGGCTCCCTGGCTGGCGTTCAATGCCAGTAATGTGCTCCTCATGGGCATTGAACGCCCTCTCTACACCCTTGTCTGGCGTTTAACACCAGCAAGGTCTCTGTTGCAGGGTGTTTTGTTTCTAGCTCTTGACTGTTTCTGTTTCTGTTCTAGATACTGCACATGATCATAAACTTAAACAAATATGAAAATTAAACTAAAATAGATAAAATAAACTTAATGAAAGACAGAAATAACTTTAATTATGGTTGGGTTGCCTCCCAACAAGCACTTTTTTAACGTTATTAGCTTGACGGTTAGCTCCTTACGGAGATGGATAGGGGCTCAGAATTTCGCTCTTTATGGAGATGGATAGGGGCTCAAAATTTTGCCCCTTACGGAGATGGATAGGGGCTCAGAATTTTGCCCCTTACAGTGAACTTCTTGTCTGTGCTCTCATGGATAAGTTCCACATGTTCCAGAGACAGGATCCTATTCACAGTATGTGGAATGATTGGGTTGCAATGAAGATAACTCTCATGCTCGGTGAGAGGCCTTCAGTTGGGATCTTTTTGTCCCTCCAACCTTTAGGTACTTTCTTCTTAGTACCTTTATTCTCAGTGCTTGATGATGGCTTCACAACATTAAACTTAGAGTTGGTGTCTGGGGGCTCTGTATAATTTTACACTGAGAAAGAGGATTGGAACACTAGGTGTTGCACAACTGTCTCTCTTTTGTCAGAGGGAGAGTTAGAGTTAGGCATCTTAAACAAGATGTGGTCCTCCCATAACTGTTGAATCATCTCTCCCTTTGCTACATCAATGATGGCATTGGCAGTGGCTAGGAAGGGTCTTCCAAGGATAATGGATTCATCCTCTTCTTCCCCAGTATCCAGGATTATGAAATCTGCATGGATGTAAAGGTTTTCAACCTTTACTAAGACATCCTCTACACAATCATAAGCCTTTTTCATTGACTTATCTGCCATCTCTAGTAAGATTCTTGCAGCTTGCACCTCAAAGATTCCTAACCTCTTCATTACACAGAATGGCATAAGGTTTATGCTTGACCCTAGGTCACACAGAGCCTTCTCAAAGATAATGGTGCCTATGGAGCAAGGAATCAGGAAGCGTCCGGGATCTGGCAGCTTCTGAGGTAGTTTCTGCTGAACCAAGGCATTGAGTTCCTTGGTGAGCACTGGAGGTTCTTCCTCCAATGTCTCTGTGCCAAATAGCTTGGCATTCAGCTTCATCATAATTCCTAGGTACCGAGCAACTTGCTCTTCCCTAGTTTCCTCTTCCTCATCAGAGGAAGAGTACTCTTCAGATTCTATGATCTTCAACCAAGCATTCAAAGGAACTTCAATGGGCTCCTCATGAACCTTTGGTTCTATTAGTTCTTTAATAGGGGAGTTTTCAGTGGGCTTAGGGTTGCCAACTACCCCTATTGTGGCATTTAATGCTAGGACTTGTGTTTCTTTGGGCGTTGAACGCCTAGCTTGTATATCTTCACTGGCGTTCAACGCTAGTTTTTGTGCTGTCTTGGGCGTTGAATACCCAGTAAGGACCTCCTTATTGGCGTTCAACACCAGTGATGACACCTCTATGGGCGTTGAATGCCCAGTAAAGACTTTCTTACTAGCGTTCAATGACAGAAATGGCTTATCCATGGGTGTTGAACGCCAGAGAATCCTCTTCCGATTCGGCCTCAGTGTTCACTGTGATGGCCTTGCACTCTTCTCTTGGGTTTACATCAGTGTTACTAGGAAGAGTGTTAGGAGGTGTCTTAGGGATTCTCTGTCTCAGCTGACCAACTTGTACCTCTAGATTTTTGATGGAGGACCTAGTTTCTGTTATGAAACTGTGAGTGGTCTCAGAAAGACTCTGCTTAGAAGTCTCCATCTGTTGCTGAGAAGATGGGAATGGTGGTCTGTTGTTGAACCTATTCTAGGTTCTTCCAACTTGATTATGTTGAAGCCTTGCTGAGGCTTCTGTTGATCATTCCATGAAAGGTTAGGATGATTCCTCCATGAGGGGTTGTAGGTGTTTCCATAGGGATCTTGTCTTCTTTTCAAAAAAATTTTCAAAATAGTGTCTTTTATTTGAGTCTAGTGTCAATTCTTTTATTTGGTGTCCCTTGTGTGTTCTTTGTTTTCTTCAAGATTTTCGAAAATTGCTCTTAGTGTTCTTCTTGGTGTTGAAGTCATTCTTGTTTCTTTTCTTATTTTGATCTTTAAATTTTTAAGTTTGGTGTCTTTTGGTATTTTTCTTTTTAATTTTCAAAAATTAGTACTTTTAGATCTAAAAATTTTAAGTTTGGTATCTTTTGGTTGTTTTTCCCTTTCTTCATTAATTCAAAAAAATAAAAAAATTTCTTTCTATCTTTATTTCAAATTTTTTTTTCAAAAATTTCAACAAAAATTCAAATTTTAATTTCAAATCTTATCTTTTTAAAATCTTTCCAAATCTTTTCTTTTAAATTTGATTCTTTCCTACATTATCTTACTTTTAAATTTTAAAATTCAAAATTTTTTCAAATCTTTATCTTATCTTTTTATCTTTCTTTAAATTTCAAAAATCCTATCTGGTGCACGAATTGTAAATCACACTTTTCACAACTCGTACCACTAACCAGCAAGTGCACTGGGTCGTCCAAGTAATACCTTATGTGAGTAAGGGTCGAATCCCACGGAGATTGTTGGCTTGAAGCAATCTATGGTTATCTTGTAACTCTTAGTCAGGAAAACAATTCACTTATCAAATTGAGGTGCTAAAAATAAAAGAGCATGAATTAAATACTTGTGATGCAGTAATGGAGAATGTGTTGGAGTTTTGGAGATGCTTTGTCTTCTGATTCTCTGCTTTCCTCTGTGTTCTTGTTCACGCACGCACGTTCCTCCTATGGCAAGCTTTATGTTGGTGGATCACCGTTGTCAATGGCTACCATCTGTCCTCTCAGTGAAAAGGGTCCAGGTGTGCTGTCACCGCACGGCTAATCATCTGTAGGTTCTCAATCATACCGGAATAGGATTTACTATCCTTTTGCGTTGTCACTATGCCCAGCACTCGCGAGTTTGAAGCGCGTTACAGTCATCCAATCCCTGAATCCTACTCGAAATACCACAGACAAGGTTTAGACTTTTCGGATTCTCAAGGATGCTGCCAATGGATTCTAGCTTATACCACGAAGATTCTGATTAAGGAATCCCAGAGATATTCATTCAATCTAATGTAGAACGGAGGTAGTTGTCAGGCACGCATTCATAGTTTGAAAATGGTGATGAGTGTCACGGATCATCACATCCATCATATTGAAGTGCGAATGAACATCTTAGATAGAAACAAGCGTGTTTAAATAGAAAACAGAAATACTTGCATTAATTCATCGAGACACAGCAGAGCTCCTCACCCCCCAACAATGGACTTTAGAGACTCATGCCGTCAAAGAGTACAAAGTTCAGATCTAAAATGTCATGAGATCCAAAATAAATCTCTAAAAGTTGTTTAAATACTAAACTAGTAACCTAGGTTTACAGAAAATGAGTAAACTATGATAGATAGTGCAGAAATCCACTTCTGGGGCCCACTTGGTGTGTGCTGGGGCTGAGACTAAAGCTTCTCACGTGCCTGGGCTGTTTTGGGCGTTCAACGCCAGGTTGTAACCTGTTTCTGGCGTTGAACTCCAACTTGTAACTTGTTTCTGGCGCTGGACGCCAGACTGCAACATGAAACTGGCATTGAACGCCAGTTTACGTCGTCTATCTTTGAGCAAAGTATGGACTATTATCTATTTATGGAAAGCCCTGGATGTCTACTTTCCAACGCAATTAGAAGCGCGTCAATTGGACTTCTGTAGCTCCAGAAATTCCATTCCGAGTGCAGAGAGGTCAGGATCCAACAGCATCTGCAGTCCTTTTTCAGCCTGAATCAGATTTTTGCTCAGCTCCCTCAATTTCAGCCAAAAAATACCTGAAATTACAGAAAAATACACAAACTTATAGTAAAGTCTAGAAATATGAATTTTGCCTAAAAACTAATGAAAATAAACTAAAAACTAACTAAAACCTACTAAAAACTATATGAAATTAACCCCGAAAAGCGTATAAAATATCCACTCATCACAACACCAAACTTAAATTGTTGCTTGTCCCCAAGCAACTAGAAAAATAAAATAGAATACAACTAAGTCATGAAGCAATAATATCTCAGAGTTTTTAAGTGAAGCTCAGATTCTAATTAGATGAGCGGGACTAGTAGCTTTTTGCTTCCGAACAGTTTTGGCATCTCGCTTCATCCATTGAAGCTTAGAATGATTGGCATCTATAGGAACTTAGAATTCAGATAGTGTTATTGATTCTCCTAGTTCAGTATGTTGATTCTTGAACACAGCTACCTTATGAGTCTTGGCCGTGGCCCTAAGCACTTTGTTTTCCAGTATTACCACCGGATACATAAATGCCACAGACACATAACTGGGTGAACCTTTTCAGATTGTGACTCAGCTTTGCTAGAGTCCCCAATTAGAGGTGTCTAGGGTTCTTAAGCACACTCTTCTTTTTGCTTTGGACCTTGACTTTAACCGCACAGTCTCAAGTTTTCACTTAACACCTTCACGCCACAAGCACATGGTTAGGGACAGCTCGGTTTAGCTGCTTAGGCCAGGATTTGATTCCTTTAGGCCCTCCTATCCACTAATGCTCAAAGCCTTGGATCCTTACCCTTGCCTTTTGGTTTTAAGGGCTATTGGCTTTTTCTGCTTGCCCTTTTTTTTTTGCAAGCTTTGTATTCACTGCTTTTTCTTGCTTCAAGAACCATTTTTATGATTTTTCAGATTACCAATAACATGTCTCATGTTCATCATTCTTTCAATTGCCAACATATTTAACATTCAAGAACATCAAATTCCAAAGACATATGCTCTGTTCAGGCATTCATTCAGAAGGCAGAAAGCATTGCCACCACATATAAACAATTAGAATTTGTTTTATTAAAAACTCAAAAAAAATATTGCCTCCTTATTCTGAAGAAAATCTTCTATTTTATTCATGTTTAATGATGATGAGAAAAATAAATTATAGCTTAATTGGAGATAAAATCAAAATATAAATACTAATTACTACTATTTATATAACTTCTAAGGTAAAACTTAAATAAGAACAATTATCACAGGGTTAAGGCTAAGATTAGAGCTTAACAACCTTGAGGCTGGAAAGTGGATGTTCCTCTAGTCTGTGGGGTGCTTGGTCCTTTGAGAGATAACTTCTGACGCTTCAGTTCCTTGAAGTCACGCCCTTGCTCTTCTTGTTCCCTGAGCAGTTTGCAGAGCATGCTGTTTTGATTTTGCTGTTCTTCTTTTATTTGGTCCATAGCTTCTTACAACTTAGTAACAGATGCTTCAAGATGTTCCCAATATTCAAATTAAGGGAGTTCTGGTAGAAATTCTTGCGCCCTCCTCTTGATGGGATCATCCTGCACTTGTTGTTTTTCCATTGTGATTTTATTGATTGGTTGCTCCACTGAAATATACTCTGTTATTCCCATCCTTACTCTAGCATCTTTGCAGAGCATAGAGATTAGGCTTGGATAAGCCAACCTGGCATCCTTGGAGTTCTTGTTTGCAATTTTGTAAAATTCAGATGGGATCAGTTGATGAACTTCTACTTCTTTTTCCAACATAATGCAATGGATCATCACGGCTCTTTTAACGGTGACTTCAGAACGGTTGCTTGTGGGCAATATAGAACGCCCAATGAAGTCCAGCCATCCTCTGGCGACTGGTTTGAGATCTTTTCTCTTGAGTTGATTTGGGACACCCTTGCTGCTGGTGGTCCACCTGGCTCCAGGGATGTATATATCCTCTATAATCTTGTCCATGCCCTTGTTTGTTCTCATCATTCTCCTATTGAAGGAGTCTAGGTCATCTTTCAGCTGAGGCAGCTTAAAGATCTCCCTGATTTTGTCAGGGTGGATGTGAACAATATTTCCTCTGACCACAGTCCTATAGTCATAGAGGGCAGTTCCAGATATTCTCTGCCTGTCTGTCTGCCACAGATTAGCGTAGAACTCCTGAACCATATTCCTTCCCACTTTTGTTTCAGGATTAGCTAGGATTTCCCAGTTCCTGTTTCGAATCTTCTCTTGGATCTCCGGATATTCATCTTCTTTCAGATCGAACTTGACTTCCGGGATCACTGATCTTAGACCCATTATTTTGTAGTAATGGTCTGAATGTTCTTTGGTTAAGAACTTCCCTTGATTCCAAAGTGGTTTTGGAATACTCTCTTTCTTGCCTCTTGGAGTGGGTTGTTTTCCTTTAGGAGCCATGATCTTAGTGGGTGATGAGCGGATAATTTATACGCTTTTTGGCATTGTTTTTAGTATGTTTTTAGTAGGATCTAGTTACTTTTAGGGATGTTTTCATTAGTTTTTATGTTAAGTTCACATTTCTGGACTTTACTATGAGTTTGTGTGTTTTTTGTGATTTCAGGTATTTACTGGCTGAAATTGAGGGACTTGAGCAGAAATCAGATTCAGAGGTTGAAAAAGGACTGCTGATGCTGTTGGATTCTGACCTCCCTGCACTCAAAGTGGATTTTCTGGAGCTACAGAACTCGAAATGGCGCGCTTCCAATTGCGTTGGAAAGTAGACATCCAGGGCTTTCCAGAAATATATAATAGTCCATACTTTGGCCAAGAATTGACGACGTAAACTGGCGTTCAACGCCAGCCTTCTGCCCAAATCTGGCGTCCAGCGCCAGAAAAGGATCCAAAACCAGAGTTGAACGCCCAAACTGGCACAGAAACTGGCGTTCAACTCCACAAATGGCCTCTGCACGTGCTACACTTAAGCTCAGCCCAAACACACACCAAGTGGGCCCCGGAAGTGGATTTATACATCAATTACTTACTCATGTAAACCCTAGTGACTAGTTTATTATAAATAGGACCTCTTACTATTGTATTTGACATCTTTGAACGCATTGTTCTTAGACCATGGGGGCTGGCCACACGGCCATGCCTGGACCTTCACTTATGTATTTTCATACGGTAGAGTTTCTACACTCCATAGATTAAGGTGTGGAGCTCTGCTGTTCCTCAAAGATTAATGCAAAGTACTACTGTTTTCTATTCAACTCTTCTTATTTCTCTTCTAAGATATCCATTCGCACCCAAGAACGTGATGAAGGTGATGATTATGTGTGACGCTCATCATCCTTCTCCCTTATGAACGCGTGCCTGACAAACACTTCTGTTCTACATGAAATAAGCTAGAATGAGTATCTCTTAGATCTCCTAACCAGAATCTTCGTGGCGTAAGCTAGAATGATGGCGGCATTCAAGAGAATCCGGAAGGTCTAAACCTTGTCTGTGGTATTCTGAGTAGGATTCAATGATTGAATGACTGTGACGAGCTTCAAACTCGCGAGTGCTGGGCGTTAGTGACAGACGCAAAAGGAGGGTGAATCCTATTCCAGCATGATCGAGAACCGACAGATGAATAGCCGTGCCGTGACAGGGTGCGTGAGCATATGATTCACTGAGAGGAGGGGATGTAGCCACTGACAACGGTGATGCCCTTGCATACAGCCAGCCATGGAAAGGAGTAAGACTGATTGGATGAAGATAGCAGGAAAGCAGAGGTTCAGAGGAACGAAAAGCATCTCCATTCGCTTATCTGAAATTCCTGCCAATGAATCTACATAAGTATCTCTATCCCTTTTATTGTTTATTTTAATCTAATAAAGTATCATGTTTAAATCCGCCTGACTGAGATTTGCAAGGTGACCATAGCTTGCTTCAAGCCAACAATCTCTGTGGGATCGACCCTTACTCACGTAAGGTTTATTACTTGGACGACCCAGTACACTTGCTGGTTAGTTGAACGGAGTTGTGTCCACACATAGTAAAGAGCCATAATAATGATTCCATACAATAACAAAGAGTACTACATTAATGTGATCACAATTTCGTCCACCAAGTTTTTGGCGCCGTTGCCGGGGATTGTTTGTGTTTGGACAACTGACGGTTCATCTTGTTGCTCAGATTAGGTAATTTTCTTTTTATTTTCTTTTCAAAAATTTTTCAAAAATATTTCTAAAATTTTCTCATCTATTTTCGAAAAAAAAATGTTTTCAAAAATAAATTATTCTATGGCTTCAAAATTTTTAAGAATGAATTCTAGTGTTTCATGGTAACATGTTGAATCCTGTCTGGCTGTAAAGCCATATCCAAACCCCTTTGGGATTGGTCTTCAACTAATCACCTCAATGGATGTAATTGCATACTAAAGCTTGGCTGGCTATTAAGCCATGCCTGACCCTTTGATTGGAGCTTTAGACTAAAGAGCATAAGATTCCTGGAATTCATATTAAAAATTTTGGAATCCTTATTTTTTCTTTCAATTTTCGAAAATATAAAATAAAAATACAAAAAAATTAGAAAACCATAAAAATCAAAAATATTTTGTGTTTGAGTTTGAGTCTTGAGTCATATCATAAGTTTGGTGTCACATGCATATGCATCTAGCATTTTTCGAAAATTTCATGCATTCATAGTGTTCTTCATGATCTTCAAGTTGTTCTTGGTAAGTCTTCTTGTTTGATCTTGATGATTTTTTGTTTTGTGTCTTTTCATGTTTATCATATGCATTTTTCGTTTCTTAGAGTCTAAACATGAAAGATTTCTAAGTTTGGTGTCTTGCATGTTTTCTTTGCATTAAAAATTTTTCAAAAATATGTTCTTGATGTTCATCATGTTCTTCAAAGTGTTCTTGGTGTTCATCTTGACATTCATAGCATTCTTGCATGCATTCATTGTTTTGATCTAAAAATTTCATGCATTGCATAATTTTCATGTTTTTCATAAAAATTTCAAAAAATCAAAAAAATATCTTTCCCTTTTTCTCTCATCAAATTCGAAAATTTGGATTGACTTTTTTCAAAATTTTTTAAAATCAAGTTGTTGCCAATGAGTCAAATCAAATTTTCAATTTGAAAATCCTATCTTTTTCAAAATCTTTTTCAAAAATCAAATCTTTTTCAAAATTCTTAGTTATTTTCGAAAATTCCAAAAATATTTTTCAAAAATCTTTTTCTTATTTTTATTTAATTTTCGAAAATAACATAATCAATTAATGTTTTGATTCAAAAATTTGAAGTTTGTTACTTGCTTGTTAAGAAAGATTCAAACTTTAAGTTCTAGAATCATATCTTGTGATTTCTTATGAATCAAGTCATTAATTGTGATTTTTAAAAATCAAATCTTTTTCAAAACTAATTCCTATCATATCTTTTCAAAAATATCTTCTTATCTTATCTTTTTCAAAAATATCTTTTCAAAATATCTTTTCTAACTTCCTAACTTCTTATCTTTTCAAAATTTGTTTCAACTAACTAACTAACTTTTTGTTTGTTTCTTAACTTTTTCAAAACTACCTAACTAACTCTCTCTCTCTAATTTTCAAAAATATCTCCCCTCTTTTTCAAAAATTTCTTTTTAATTAACTAATTATTTTTATTTTTTATTTCAAAAAAAAAATTTCGAAAAAATTACTAACAATTTTCAAAAACTATTTTCAAAAATCACTAACTCCTTTTCAAAAATAATTTTCGAAAATTCCTTCCTTCTCTCTCATCCTATTCTATTTATTCATTCATTAACTAACATTACTTCCTCACATCATCACCAAATTCGAACCCCCTACTCTATCTGTGTTCGAATTTCTTCTTCTTTTCTTCTACTAACAATAAGGATCCTCTTTACTGTGACATAGAGGATTCCTCTTCTTTTCTTTTGTTCTCCTCTTTCTTATGAGCAGGGACAGAGAAAAAGGCATTCTTGTTGAAGCTGATCCAGAACCTGAAAGGACTCTGAAGAGAAAATTAAGAGAAGCTAAATTACAACAATCCAGAGACAACTTGATTGAAAATTTCGAACAAGTAAAGGAGATGGCAGCCGAACCCAACAACAATGCAAGGAGAATGCTTGGTGACTTCACTGCACCTAATTCCAATTTACATGGAAGAAGCATCTCCATTCCTGCCATTGGAGCAAACAACTTTGAGCTTAAACCTCAATTAGTTTCTCTAATGCAGCAGAACTGCAAGTTTCATGGACTTCCATCTGAAGATCCTTTTCAGTTCTTAACTGAATTCTTGCAGATATGTGATACTGTTAAGACTAACGGAATAGATCCTGAAGTCTACAGGCTCATGCTTTTCCCTTTTGCTGTAAGAGACAGAGCTAGATTATGGTTGGATTCTCAACCTAAAGACAGCCTGAACTCTTGGGATAAGCTGGTCACGGCTTTCTTAGCCAAGTACTTTCCTCCTCAAAAGTTGAGCAAGCTTAGAGCTGAGGTTCAAACCTTCAGACAGAAAGAAGGTGAATCTCTCTATGAAGCTTGGGAAAGATACAAACAGTTGACCAAAAAGTGTCCTTCTGACATGCTTTCAGAATGGACCATCCTGGATATATTCTATGATGGTCTGTCTGAGTTATCTAAGATGTCATTGGATACTTCTGCAGGTGGATCCATTCACCTAAAGAAAACGCCTGCAGAAGCTCAAGAACTCATTGACATGGTTGCTAATAACCAGTTCATGTACACTTCTGAAAGGAATCCTGTGAATAATGGGACGCCAATGAAGAAGGGAGTTCTTGAGGTTGATACTCTGAATGCCATATTGGCTCAGAATAAAATATTGACTCAGCAAGTCAATATGATCTCTCAGAGTCTGCATGGAATGCAAGCTGCATCCAACAGTACTCAAGAGGCATCTTCTGAAGAAGAAGCCTATGATCCTGAGAACCCTGCAATAGCAAAGGTAAATTACTTAGGTGAACCTTATGGAAACACCTATAACTCAACATGGAGAAATCATCCAAATTTCTCATGGAAGGATCAAAAGCCCCAACAAGGCTTTAATAATGGTGGAAGAAACAGGTTTAGCAATAGCAAACCTTTTCCATCATCAACTCAGCAACAGACAGAGAACTCTGAACAAAATGCTTCTAATTTAGCAAATCTAGTCTCTGATCTATCTAAGGCCACTGTAAGTTTCATGAATGAAACAAGGTCTTCCATTAGAAATCTGGAAGCACAAGTGGGCCAGCTGAGTAAAAGAATCACTGAAATCCCTCCTAGTACTCTCCCAAGCAATACAGAAGAGAACCCAAAAGGAGAGTGCAAGGCCATTGACATAAGCGCCATGGCCGAACCTATAAGGAAAGGAGAGGACGTGAATCCCAAGGAGGAAGACCTCCAGGGACGTTCAGTGATCAATAAGGAGCTTCCCTCTGGGGAACCAAAGGACTCTGAGGCTCATCTAGAGACCATAGAGATTCCATTGAACCTCCTTATACCCTTCATGAGCTCTGATGAGTATTCCTCTTCTGAAGAGAATGAGGATGTTACTGAAGAGCAAACTGCCAAGTTTCTTGGTGCAATCATGAAGCTGAATGCCAAATTATTTGGCATTAATGCTTGGGAAGTTGAACCCCCCTTGTTCATCAATGAACTAAGTGATCTGGATCAACTGACATTGCCTCAGAAGAGACAGGATCCTGGAAAGTTCATAATACCCTGTACCATAGGCACCATGATCTTTAAGGCTCTGTGTGACCTTGGTTCAGGAATAAACCTCATGCCCCTCTCTGTAATAGAGAAACTGGGAATCTATGGGGTGCAAGCTGCTAAAATCTCATTAGAGATGGCAGACAGCTCTAGAAAACAGGCTTATGGACAAGTAGAGGACGTGTTAGTAAAGGTTGAAGGCCTTTACATCCCTGCTGATTTCATAGTCCTGGATACTGGAAAGGAAGAGGATGAATCCATCATCCTAGGAAGACCTTTCCTGGCCACAGCAAGAGCTGTGATTGATGTTGACAGAGGTGAAATATTCCTTCAATGGAATGAGAACTCCCTTATATTCAAAACTCAAGGATCTCCCTCTGCAACCATGGAGAGGAAGCAGGAAAAGCTTCTCTCCAAGCAGAGTCAACCAGAGCCCCCACAGTCAAACTCTAAGTTTGGTGTTGGGAGGCCACAACCAAACTCTAAGTTTGGTGTTGAACTCCCATATCCAAACTCTAAGTTTGGTGTTGGAGAGTCTCAACAAAGCTCTGCACATCTGTGAGGCTCCATGAGAGCCCACTGTCAAGCTATTGACATTAAAGAAGCGCTTGTTGGGAGGCAACCCAATGTTTATCTAATTCTTATTTTTATTGTTTTTCATGTTTTCTTAGGTTCATGATCATGTGGAGTCACAAAATAAACAAAAAAATTCAAAAACGGAATCAAAAACAGCAGAAGAAAAATCACACCCTGGAGAAGCATCTGTCTGGCGTTCAAACGCCAGAACAGAGCATAGTTCTGGCGCTGAACGCCCAGAACAAGCATGGTTCTGGCGTTCAACGCCAGAAATGGCAGCACATGGGCGTTGAACGCCCAAAATGGGCACCAACCTGGCGCTGAACGCCCAGAGTTGTGTGCAAGGGCATTTTGCATGCCTAAATTGGTGCAGGGATGTAATTGCCTTGACACCTCAGGATCTGTGGACCCCACAGGATCCCCACTTTACCTCCTCATAATCCTAGTTTTTATTTCCACATCTTCTTCTTCATCTATTCCCTCTTCTTTTGCTCGAGGGCGAGCAACATTCTAAGTTTGGTGTGGTAAAACAGATTATGTAAAGGATCTATAGCTCAGTGGTAGAACATTTGACTGCAAATCAAGAGATCCCTGAGATACCTCAGGGGATACATTTTCTTCCACACAGTTATTAGAAGCAACTAAGGGTGGAACATCAAAAGCACTCCATCATCCTTCATGAAATCAGAGAAGAGCTAAAAGCAATGAAGGAGGAGCAGCAAAGGCAAGGAAGAGACATAGAAGAGCTCAAAAACATCATTGAAATGCCATCATCACTAAGGTGGATTCATTCCTTGCTCTTATTTCTTTTGTATTTTTCGTTTTCTCTATGTTATGTGCTTATCTGTGTTTGTGTCTTCATTACATGATCATTAGTAGTTAGTAACTATGTCTTAAAGATATGAATGTCCTATGAATCCATCACCTCTCTTAAATAAAAACTGTTTTAATTTAAAAGAACAAGAAGTACATGAGTTTCGAATTTATCCTTGAACTTAGTTTAATTATATTGATGTGGTGACAATGCTTCTTGTTTTCTGAATGAATGCTTGAACAGTGCATATGTCTTTTGAAGTTGTTGTTTAAGAATGTTAAATATGTTGGCTCTTGAAAGAATGATGACTAGGAAACATGTTATTTGATAATCTGAAAAATCATAAAAATGATTCTTGAAGCAAGAAAAAGCAGCAAAGAACAAAGCTTGCAGAAAAAAAAAAAGAGAAAAAAAAAAGGCGAAAAAAAAAATAGAAAAAAAAATATAGAAAGAAAAAGAAAAAGCAAGCAGAAAAAGCCAATAACCCTTAAAACCAAAAGGCAAGGGCAAATAAAAAGGATCCTAAGGCTTTGAGCATCAGTGGATAGGAGGGCCTAAAGGAATAAAATCCTGGTCTAAGCGGCTAAACCAAGCTGTCCCTAACCATGTGCTTGTGGCGTGTAGGTGTCAAGTGAAAACTTGAGACTGAGCGGTTAAAGTCAAGGTCCAAAGCAAAAAAACAAAGAGTGTGCTTAAGAACCCTGGACACCTCTAATTGGGGACTTTAGCGAAGCTAAGTCACAATCTGAAAAGGTTCACCCAATTATGTGTCTGTGGCATTTATGTATCCGGTGGTAATACTGGAAAACAAAGTGCTTAGGGCCACGGCCAAGACTCATAAAGAAGCTGTGTTCAAGAATCATCATACTGAACTAGGAGAGTCAATAACACTATTCAAAATCTGAAGTTCCTATAGATGCCAATCATTCTAAACTTCAATGGATAAAGAGAGATGCCAAAACTATTCAAAAGGCAAAAAGCTATAAGTCCCGCTCATATGATTACAGCTATGTTTCATTGATAGTTTGGAATTTATAGTATATTCTCTTCTTTTTATCCTATTTGATTTTTAGTTGCTTGGGGACAAGCAACAATTTAAGTTTGGTGTTGTGATGAGCGGATAATTTATACGCTTTTTGGCATTGTTTTTAGTATGTTTTTAGTAGGATCTAGTTACTTTTAGGGATGTTTTCATTAGTTTTTATGTTAAATTCATATTTCTGGACTTTACTATGAGTTTGTGTGTTTTTCTGTGATTTCAGGTATTTTCTGGCTGAAATTGAGGGACTTGAGCAGAAATCAGATTCAGAGGTTGAAAAAGGACTGCTGATGCTGTTGGATTCTGACCTCCCTGCACTCAAAGTGGATTCTCTGGAGCTACAGAACTCGAAATGGCGCGCTTCCAATTGCGTTGGAAAGTAGACATCCAGGGCTTTTCAGCAATATATAATAGTCCATACTTTGGCCCAGAATTGACGACGTAAACTGGCGTTCAACGCCAGCTTTCTGCCTAAATCTGGCGTCCAGCGCCAGAAAAGGATCCAAAACCAGAGTTGAACGCCCAAACTGGCACAGAAACTGGCGTTCAACTCCACAAATGGCCTCTGCACGTGCTACACTTAAGCTCAGCCCAAACACACACCAAGTGGGCCCCGGAAGTGGATTTATACATCAATTACTTACTCATGTAAACCCTAGTGACTAGTTTATTATAAATAGGACCTCTTACTATTGTATTTGACATCTTTGAACGCATTGTTCTTAGACCATGGGGGCTGGCCACACGGCCATGCCTGGACCTTCACTTATGTATTTTCATACGGTAGAGTTTCTACACTCCATAGATTAAGGTGTGGAGCTCTGCTGTTCCTCAAAGATTAATGCAAAGTACTACTGTTTTCTATTCAACTCTTCTTATTTCTCTTCTAAGATATCCATTCGCACCCAAGAACGTGATGAAGGTGATGATTATGTGTGACGCTCATCATCCTTCTCCCTTATGAACGCGTGCCTGACAAACACTTCTGTTCTACATGAAATAAGCTAGAATGAGTATCTCTTAGATCTCCTAACCAGAATCTTCGTGGCGTAAGCTAGAATGATGGCGGCATTCAAGAGAATCCGGAAGGTCTAAACCTTGTCTGTGGTATTCTGAGTAGGATTCAATGATTGAATGACTGTGACGAGCTTCAAACTCGCGAGTGCTGGGCGTTAGTGACAGACGCAAAAGGAGGGTGAATCCTATTCCAGCATGATCGAGAACCGACAGATGAATAGCCGTGCCGTGACAGGGTGCGTGAGCATATGATTCACTGAGAGGAGGGGATGTAGCCACTGACAACGGTGATGCCCTTGCATACAGCCAGCCATGGAAAGGAGTAAGACTGATTGGATGAAGATAGCAGGAAAGCAGAGGTTCAGAGGAACGAAAAGCATCTCCATTCGCTTATCTGAAATTCCTGCCAATGAATCTACATAAGTATCTCTATCCCTTTTATTGTTTATTTTAATCTAATAAAGTATCATGTTTAAATCCGCCTGACTGAGATTTGCAAGGTGACCATAGCTTGCTTCAAGCCAACAATCTCTGTGGGATCGACCCTTACTCACGTAAGGTTTATTACTTGGACGACCCAGTACACTTGCTGGTTAGTTGAACGGAGTTGTGTCCACACATAGTAAAGAGCCATAATAATGATTCCATACAATAACAAAGAGTACTACATTAATGTGATCACAATTTCGTCCACCAAGTTTTTGGCGCCGTTGCCGGGGATTGTTTGTGTTTGGACAACTGACGGTTCATCTTGTTGCTCAGATTAGGTAATTTTCTTTTTATTTTCTTTTCAAAAATTTTTCAAAAATATTTCTAAAATTTTCTCATCTATTTTCGAAAAAAAAAATGTTTTCAAAAATAAATTATTCTATGGCTTCAAAATTTTTAAGAATGAATTCTAGTGTTTCATGGTAACATGTTGAATCCTGTCTGGCTGTAAAGCCATATCCAAACCCCTTTGGGATTGGTCTTCAACTAATCACCTCAATGGATGTAATTGCATACTAAAGCTTGGCTGGCTATTAAGCCATGCCTGACCCTTTGATTGGAGCTTTAGACTAAAGAGCATAAGATTCCTGGAATTCATATTAAAAATTTTGGAATCCTTATTTTTTCTTTCAATTTTCGAAAATATAAAATAAAAATACAAAAAAATTAGAAAACCATAAAAATCAAAAATATTTTGTGTTTGAGTTTGAGTCTTGAGTCATATCATAAGTTTGGTGTCACATGCATATGCATCTAGCATTTTTCGAAAATTTCATGCATTCATAGTGTTCTTCATGATCTTCAAGTTGTTCTTGGTAAGTCTTCTTGTTTGATCTTGATGATTTTTTGTTTTGTGTCTTTTCATGTTTATCATATGCATTTTTCGTTTCTTAGAGTCTAAACATGAAAGATTTCTAAGTTTGGTGTCTTGCATGTTTTCTTTGCATTAAAAATTTTTCAAAAATATGTTCTTGATGTTCATCATGTTCTTCAAAGTGTTCTTGGTGTTCATCTTGACATTCATAGCATTCTTGCATGCATTCATTGTTTTGATCTAAAAATTTCATGCATTGCATAATTTTCATGTTTTTCATAAAAATTTCAAAAAATCAAAAAAATATCTTTCCCTTTTTCTCTCATCAAATTCGAAAATTTGGATTGACTTTTTTCAAAATTTTTTAAAATCAAGTTGTTGCCAATGAGTCAAATCAAATTTTCAATTTGAAAATCCTATCTTTTTCAAAATCTTTTTCAAAAATCAAATCTTTTTCAAAATTCTTAGTTATTTTCGAAAATTCCAAAAATATTTTTCAAAAATCTTTTTCTTATTTTTATTTAATTTTCGAAAATAACATAATCAATTAATGTTTTGATTCAAAAATTTGAAGTTTGTTACTTGCTTGTTAAGAAAGATTCAAACTTTAAGTTCTAGAATCATATCTTGTGATTTCTTATGAATCAAGTCATTAATTGTGATTTTTAAAAATCAAATCTTTTTCAAAACTAATTCCTATCATATCTTTTCAAAAATATCTTCTTATCTTATCTTTTTCAAAAATATCTTTTCAAAATATCTTTTCTAACTTCCTAACTTCTTATCTTTTCAAAATTTGTTTCAACTAACTAACTAACTTTTTGTTTGTTTCTTAACTTTTTCAAAACTACCTAACTAACTCTCTCTCTCTAATTTTCGAAAATATCTCCCCTCTTTTTCAAAAATTTCTTTTTAATTAACTAATTATTTTTATTTTTTATTTCAAAAAAAAAATTTCGAAAAAATTACTAACAATTTTCAAAAACTATTTTCAAAAATCACTAACTCCTTTTCAAAAATAATTTTCGAAAATTCCTTCCTTCTCTCTCATCCTATTCTATTTATTCATTCATTAACTAACATTACTTCCTCACATCATCACCAAATTCGAACCCCCTACTCTATCTGTGTTCGAATTTCTTCTTCTTTTCTTCTACTAACAATAAGGATCCTCTTTACTGTGACATAGAGGATTCCTCTTCTTTTCTTTTGTTCTCCTCTTTCTTATGAGCAGGGACAGAGAAAAAGGCATTCTTGTTGAAGCTGATCCAGAACCTGAAAGGACTCTGAAGAGAAAATTAAGAGAAGCTAAATTACAACAATCCAGAGACAACTTGATTGAAAATTTCGAACAAGTAAAGGAGATGGCAGCCGAACCCAACAACAATGCAAGGAGAATGCTTGGTGACTTCACTGCACCTAATTCCAATTTACATGGAAGAAGCATCTCCATTCCTGCCATTGGAGCAAACAACTTTGAGCTTAAACCTCAATTAGTTTCTCTAATGCAGCATAACTGCAAGTTTCATGGACTTCCATCTGAAGATCCTTTTTAGTTCTTAACTGAATTCTTGCAGATATGTGATACTGTTAAGACTAACGGAATAGATCCTAAAGTCTACAGGCTCATGCTTTTCCCTTTTGCTGTAAGAGACAGAGCTAGATTATGGTTGGATTCTCAACCTAAAGACAGCCTGAACTCATGGGATAAGCTGGTCACGGCTTTCTTAGCCAAGTACTTTCCTCCTCAAAAGTTGAGCAAGCTTAGAGCTGAGGTTCAAACCTTCAGACAGAAAGAAGGTGAATCTCTCTATGAAGCTTGGGAAAGATACAAACAGTTGACCAAAAAGTGTCCTTCTGACATGCTTTCAGAATGGACCATCCTGGATATATTCTATGATGGTCTGTCTGAGTTATCTAAGATGTCATTGGATACTTCTGCAGGTGGATCCATTCACCTAAAGAAAACGCCTGCAGAAGCTCAAGAACTCATTGACATGGTTGCTAATAACCAGTTCATGTACACTTCTGAAAGGAATCCTGTGAATAATGGGACGCCAATGAAGAAGGGAGTTCTTGAGGTTGATACTCTGAATGCCATATTGGCTCAGAATAAAATATTGACTCAGCAAGTCAATATGATCTCTCAGAGTCTGCATGGAATGCAAGCTGCATCCAACACTACTCAAGAGGCATCTTCTGAAGAAGAAGCCTATGATCCTGAGAACCCTGCAATAGCAGAGGTAAATTACTTAGGTGAACCTTATGGAAACACCTATAACTCAACATGGAGAAATCATCCAAATTTCTCATGGAAGGATCAAAAGCCCCAACAAGGCTTTAATAATGGTGGAAGAAACAGGTTTAGCAATAGCAAACCTTTTCCATCATCAACTCAGCAACAGACAGAGAACTCTGAACAAAATGCTTCTAATTTAGCAAATCTAGTCTCTGATCTATCTAAGGCCACTGTAAGTTTCATGAATGAAACAAGGTCTTCCATTAGAAATCTGGAAGCACAAGTGGGCCAGCTGAGTAAAAGAATCACTGAAATCCCTCCTAGTACTCTCCCAAGCAATACAGAAGAGAACCCAAAAGGAGAGTGCAAGGCCATTGACATAAGCGCCATGGCCGAACCTATAAGGAAAGGAGAGGACGTGAATCCCAAGGAGGAAGACCTCCAGGGACGTTCAGTGATCAATAAGGAGCTTCCCTCTGGGGAACCAAAGGACTCTGAGGCTCATCTAGAGACCATAGAGATTCCATTGAACCTCCTTATACCCTTCATGAGCTCTGATGAGTATTCCTCTTCTGAAGAGAATGAGGATGTTACTGAAGAGCAAACTGCCAAGTTTCTTGGTGCAATCATGAAGCTGAATGCCAAATTATTTGGCATTGATGCTTGGGAAGTTGAACCCCCCTTGTTCATCAATGAACTAAGTGATCTGGATCAACTGACATTGCCTCAGAAGAGACAGGATCCTGGAAAGTTCATAATACCCTGTACCATAGGCACCATGATCTTTAAGGCTCTGTGTGACCTTGGTTCAGGAATAAACCTCATGCCCCTCTCTGTAATAGAGAAACTGGGAATCTATGGGGTGCAAGCTGCTAAAATCTCATTAGAGATGGCAGACAGCTCTAGAAAACAGGCTTATGGACAAGTAGAGGACGTGTTAGTAAAGGTTGAAGGCCTTTACATCCCTGCTGATTTCATAGTCCTGGATACTGGAAAGGAAGAGGATGAATCCATCATCCTAGGAAGACCTTTCCTGGCCACAGCAAGAGCTGTGATTGATGTTGACAGAGGTGAAATATTCCTTCAATAGAATGAGAACTCCCTTGTATTCAAAACTCAAGGATCTCCCTCTGCAACCATGGAGAGGAAGCAGGAAAAGCTTCTCTCCAAGCAGAGTCAACCAGAGCCCCCACAGTCAAACTCTAAGTTTGGTGTTGGGAGGCCACAACCAAACTCTAAGTTTGGTGTTGAACTCCCATATCCAAACTCTAAGTTTGGTGTTGGAGAGTCTCAACAAAGCTCTGCACATCTGTGAGGCTCCATGAGAGCCCACTGTCAAGCTATTGACATTAAAGAAGTGCTTGTTGGGAGGCAACCCAATGTTTATCTAATTATTATTTTTATTGTTTTTCATGTTTTCTTAGGTTCATGATCATGCGGAGTCACAAAATAAACAAAAAAAATTCAAAAACGGAATCAAAAACAGCAGAAGAAAAATCACACCCTGAAGAAGCATCTGTCTGGCGTTCAAACGCCAGAACAGAGCATAGTTCTGGCGCTGAACGCCCAGAATGGGAGCATCCTGGCGCTGAATGCCCAGAACAAGCATGGTTCTGTCGTTCAACGCCAGAAATGGCAGCACATGGGCGTTGAACGCCCAAAATGGGCACCAACCTGGCGCTGAACGCCCAGAGTTGTGTGCAAGGGCATTTTGCATGCCTAAATTGGTGCAGGGATGTAATTGCCTTGACACCTCAGGATCTGTGGACCCCACAGGATCCCCACTTTACCTCCTCATAATCCTAGTTTTTATTTCCACATCTTCTTCTTCATCTATTCCCTCTTCTTTTGCTCGAGGGCGAGCAACATTCTAAGTTTGGTGTGGTAAAACAGATTATGTAAAGGATCTATAGCTCAGTGGTAGAACATTTGACTGCAAATCAAGAGATCCCTGAGATACCTCAGGGGATACATTTTCTTCCACACAGTTATTAGAAGCAACTAAGGGTGGAACATCAAAAGCACTCCATCATCCTTCATGAAATCAGAGAAGAGCTAAAAGCAATGAAGGAGGAGCAGCAAAGGCAAGGAAGAGACATAGAAGAGCTCAAAAACATCATTGAAATGCCATCATCACTAAGGTGGATTCATTCCTTGCTCTTATTTCTTTTGTATTTTTCGTTTTCTCTATGTTATGTGCTTATCTGTGTTTGTGTCTTCATTACATGATCATTAGTAGTTAGTAACTATGTCTTAAAGATATGAATGTCCTATGAATCCATCACCTCTCTTAAATAAAAACTGTTTTAATTTAAAAGAACAAGAAGTACATGAGTTTCGAATTTATCCTTGAACTTAGTTTAATTATATTGATGTGGTGACAATGCTTCTTGTTTTCTGAATGAATGCTTGAACAGTGCATATGTCTTTTGAAGTTGTTGTTTAAGAATGTTAAATATGTTGGCTCTTGAAAGAATGATGACTAGGAAACATGTTATTTGATAATCTGAAAAATCATAAAAATGATTCTTGAAGCAAGAAAAAGCAGCAAAGAACAAAGCTTGCAGAAAAAAAAAAAGAGAAAAAAAAAAGGCGAAAAAAAAAATAGAAAAAAAAATATAGAAAGAAAAAGAAAAAGCAAGCAGAAAAAGCCAATAACCCTTAAAACCAAAAGGCAAGGGCAAATAAAAAGGATCCTAAGGCTTTGAGCATCAGTGGATAGGAGGGCCTAAAGGAATAAAATCCTGGTCTAAGCGGCTAAACCAAGCTGTCCCTAACCATGTGCTTGTGGCGTGTAGGTGTCAAGTGAAAACTTGAGACTGAGCGGTTAAAGTCAAGGTCCAAAGCAAAAAAACAAAGAGTGTGCTTAAGAACCCTGGACACCTCTAATTGGGGACTTTAGCAAAGCTAAGTCACAATCTGAAAAGGTTCACCCAATTATGTGTCTGTGGCATTTATGTATCCGGTGGTAATACTGGAAAACAAAGTGCTTAGGGCCACGGCCAAGACTCATAAAGAAGCTGTGTTCAAGAATCATCATACTGAACTAGGAGAGTCAATAACACTATTCAAAATCTGAAGTTCCTATAGATGCCAATCATTCTAAACTTCAATGGATAAAGAGAGATGCCAAAACTATTCAAAAGGCAAAAAGCTATCAGTCCCGCTCATATGATTACAGCTATGTTTCATTGATAGTTTGGAATTTATAGTATATTCTCTTCTTTTTATCCTATTTGATTTTTAGTTGCTTGGGGACAAGCAACAATTTAAGTTTGGTGTTGTGATGAGCGGATAATTTATACGCTTTTTGGCATTGTTTTTAGTATGTTTTTAGTAGGATCTAGTTACTTTTAGGGATGTTTTCATTAGTTTTTATGTTAAATTCATATTTCTGGACTTTACTATGAGTTTGTGTGTTTTTCTGTGATTTCAGGTATTTTCTGGCTGAAATTGAGGGACTTGAGCAGAAATCAGATTCAGAGGTTGAAAAAGGACTGCTGATGCTGTTGGATTCTGACCTCCCTGCACTCAAAGTGGATTCTCTGGAGCTACAGAACTCGAAATGGCGCGCTTCCAATTGCGTTGGAAAGTAGACATCCAGGGCTTTTCAGCAATATATAATAGTCCATACTTTGGCCCAGAATTGACGACGTAAACTGGCGTTCAACGCCAGCTTTCTGCCCAAATCTGGCGTCCAGCGCCAGAAAAGGATCCAAAACCAGAGTTGAACGCCCAAACTGGCACAGAAACTGGCGTTCAACTCCACAAATGGCCTCTGCACGTGCTACACTTAAGCTCAGCCCAAACACACACCAAGTGGGCCCCGGAAGTGGATTTATACATCAATTACTTACTCATGTAAACCCTAGTGACTAGTTTATTATAAATAGGACCTCTTACTATTGTATTTGACATCTTTGAACGCATTGTTCTTAGACCATGGGGGCTGGCCACACGGCCATGCCTGGACCTTCACTTATGTATTTTCATACGGTAGAGTTTCTACACTCCATAGATTAAGGTGTGGAGCTCTGCTGTTCCTCAAAGATTAATGCAAAGTACTACTGTTTTCTATTCAACTCTTCTTATTTCTCTTCTAAGATATCCATTCGCACCCAAGAACGTGATGAAGGTGATGATTATGTGTGACGCTCATCATCCTTCTCCCTTATGAACGCGTGCCTGACAAACACTTCTGTTCTACATGAAATAAGCTAGAATGAGTATCTCTTAGAATGATGGCGGCATTCAAGAGAATCCGGAAGGTCTAAACCTTGTCTGTGGTATTCTGAGTAGGATTCAATGATTGAATGACTGTGACGAGCTTCAAACTCGCGAGTGCTGGGCGTTAGTGACAGACGCAAAAGGAGGGTGAATCCTATTCCAGCATGATCGAGAACCGACAGATGAATAGCCGTGCCGTGACAGGGTGCGTGAGCATATGATTCACTGAGAGGAGGGGATGTAGCCACTGACAACGGTGATGCCCTTGCATACAGCCAGCCATGGAAAGGAGTAAGACTGATTGGATGAAGATAGCAGGAAAGCAGAGGTTCAGAGGAACGAAAAGCATCTCCATTCGCTTATCTGAAATTCCTGCCAATGAATCTACATAAGTATCTCTATCCCTTTTATTGTTTATTTTAATCTAATAAAGTATCATGTTTAAATCCGCCTGACTGAGATTTGCAAGGTGACCATAGCTTGCTTCAAGCCAACAATCTCTGTGGATCGACCCTTACTCACGTAAGGTTTATTACTTGGACGACCCAGTACACTTGCTGGTTAGTTGAACGGAGTTGTGTCCACACATAGTAAAGAGCCATAATAATGATTCCATACAATAACAAAGAGTACTACATTAATGTGATCACAATTTCGTCCACCAGTGGGTATGTGGTGCACAAATTGTGAATCACACTTTTCACAACTCGTACCACTAACCAGCAAGTGCACTGGGTCGTCCAAGTAATACCTTACGTGAGTAAGGGTCGAATCCCACGGAGATTGTTGGTTTGAAGCAATCTATGGTTATCCTGTAAATCTTAGTTAAGAAGTCAATTATGTTTATCAGTTGAATTGCAAATAAACAAGAGAGCATGGATTAAAGGTTACTTGTTAAACAGTAATGGAGAATATGTTGGAGTTTTGGAGATGCTTTGTCTTCTGAATTTCTGCTTTCCTCTGTCTTCTGATTCATGCACGCATGTCCTCCTATGGCAAGCTGTGTGTAGGTGGATCACCGTTGTCAATGGCTACCATCCATCCTTCCAGTGAAAAGATTCCCAGTGTGCTGTCACCACACGGCTAATCATCTGCAGGTTCTCAATCATACCGGAATAGGATCTGCTATCCTTTTGCGTCTGTCACTATGCCCAGCACTCGTGGGTTTGAAGTTCGTCACAGCCATCCAATCCCAGAATCCTACTCTGAATACCACAGACAAGGTTTAGACTTTCCGGATTCTCATGAATGCCGCCATCAATCTAGCTTTTACCACGGCGATTCCAATTAAGAAATCTAAGAGATATTCATTCATTCTATAATGGAACGTAGGTGGTTGTCAGGCACGTGTTCGTGGAGGAATGATGATGATTTTCACGTTCATCACATTCAGGTTAAAGTGCAAATGAATATCTTAGATAGGAACATGCATGTTTGAATGGAAAACAGAAATACTTGCATTAATTCATCGAGACACAGCAGGGCTCCTCACCCCCACCAATGGAGTTTAGAGACTCATGCCGTCAGAGAATACAATGTTTTTGATCTGAAAATGTCATGAGATACAAAATAAGTCTCTAAAAGTTGTTTAAATACTAAACTAGTAGCCTAGGTTTACAAAAAATGAGTAAACTATGATGGATGGTGCAGAGATCCACTTCTGGGGCCCACTTGGTGTGTGCTGGGGCTGAGACTTAAGCAATTCACGTGCATAAGGCTGTTTTGGGCGTTCAACGCCAGGTTTGGATCCATTTCTGGCGTTGAACTCCAACTTTTGATCCTTTTCTGGCGCTGGACGCCAGAATTGGGCAGAGAACTGGCGTTGAACGCCAGTTTATGTCATCTATCCTTGACCAAAGTATGGACTATTATATATTGCTGGAAAGCCCTGGATGTCTACTTTCCAATTCATTTGGAAGCGCGCCAATTTGAGTTCTGTAGCTCCAGAAAATCCACTTTGAGTGCAGGGAGGTCAGAATCCAACAGCATCAGCAGTCCTTTTTCAGCCTGAATCAGATTTTTGCTCAGCTCCCTCAACTTCAGCCAGAAAAATACCTGAAATTACAGAAAAACACACAACTCATAGTAAAGTCCAGAAATATGAATTTTTCCTAAAAACTAATGAAAATAAACTAAAAACTAACTAAAACATACTAAAAACTATATGAAATTAACCCCAAAAAGCGTATAAAATATCCGCTCATCACAACACCAAACTTAAACTGTTGCTTGTCCTCAAGCAACTAGACAAATAAAATAGAAGACTAATAGGTTGAGAAGCAATAATATCTCAGAGTTTTGAGTGAAGCTCAGATTCTAATTAGATGAGCGGGACTAGTAGCTTTTTGCTTCTGAACAGTTTTGGCATCTCACTTTATCCATTGAAGCTCAGAGTGATTGACATCTATAGGAACTTAGAATTCAGATAGTGTTATTGAGTATCCTATTTCAGTATGATGATTCTTGAACACAGCTATTTCATGAGTCTTGGCCGTGGCCCTAAGCACTTTGTTTTCCAGTATTACCACCGGATACATAAATGCCACAGACACATAATTGGGTGAACCTTTTAGATTGTGACTCAGCTTTGCTAAAGTCCCCAATTAGAGGTGTCCATTGTTCTTAAGCACACTCTTCTTTTTGCTTTGGACCTTGACTTTAACCGCCCAGTCTCAAGTTTTCACTTGACACCTTCACGCCACAAGCACATGGTTAGGGACAGCTTGGTTTAGCCACTTAGGCCAGGATTTTATTCCCTTAGGCCCTCCTATCTACTGATGCTCAAAGCCTTGGGATCCCTTTTTTGTTACCCTTGCCTTTTGGTTTTAAGGGATATTTGGCTTTTTGCTCTTGCCTTTTGGTTTTAAGAGCTTTGGCTTTTTCTACTTGCTTTCTCTTTTTCTTTCTCTATATTTTTTTTTCTGCAAGCTTTGTTCTTTGCTGCTTTTTCTTGCTTCAAGAATCATTTTTATGATTTTTCAGATTATCAATAACATGTCTCATGTTCACCATTCTTTCAAGAGCCAACATATTTAACAGTCTTAAACAACAAATTCAAAAGACATATGCACTGTTCAAGCATTCATTCAGAAGACAGAAAGCATTGCCACCACATGTAACTAATTAGAATTTCTCTTATTAAAAACTCGAAATTTTATTGGCTCTTATTCAAAAGATCTACTATTTTATTCATGTTTAATGATGATGAGAAAAATAGACTATAACTTAATTGGAGATAAAATCAAAATAGATACTAATTACTACTATATGACTCCTAAGGTAAAACTAAAATAAGAACAATTATCACAGAGTTAAGGCTAAGATTAGAACTCAACAACCTTGAGGTTTGGAAGTGGATGTTCCTCTAGTCTGTGAGGTGCTTGGTCCTTGCCTCTTGGAGTGGGTTGTTTTCCTTTAGGGGCCATGATCTTAGTGATCACGGATAGGCACACCAAACTTAGAGCTTTGCTTGTCCTCAAGCAAAAGAAAAGAAAGGAGATGGGTAGAAGGAGAGCTCCTCCCCACCATCCTGGCGTTTGAACGCCTAAACACTGTCTGTTTTGGGCGTTTAACGCCCAAATACTGCTCTCCTGGGCGTTCAACGCCCAGTTGCTGCCATTACTGGCGTTCAACAGCCAGTGGGTGCCCATTTCTGGCGTTGAACGCCCAGATTGCTACCATTACTGGCGTTCAATGCCCAGTGGATGCCCATTTTGGGCGTTGAACGCCCAAAATACACTTTTACTAGCGTTTTCTTGCCAGTGAGCTCTTTTTCTCTGTTTTGTGTGCAGATTCCTTCTGTAACCCTGTGAACTTATGCAATTGATTATTTACCTTGTTATCATTGAACTCTATATAAACAAATAAAAATAAAAATAAAAAGAGGGCAAAATGCTTAGAGGATTGATGCCCCATGGTTGGGTTGCCTCCCAGCAAGCGCTTCTTTAGTGTCTTTAGCTGGACTTTGCTGAGCTTTTAATCTAGCTTCAGCCTTGAGCATTCTTGCTCAATGTTGCCTTCAAGATAGTGCTTGATTCTCTGTCCATTGACAATGAACTTCTTATCAGAATCAATATCTTGAAGCTCCACATAACCATATGGTGATACACTTGTAATCACGTATGGTCCCCTCCACCGGGATTTCAGTTTCTCGGGGAATAGCCTGAGTCTAGAGTTAAACAACAGAACCTTCTGTCCTGGTTCAAAGATTCTGGATGACAGCTTTCTGTCATGCCACTTTTTTTATTTTTCTTTATAAAGCTTGGCATTTTCGAAAGCTGTGAATCTGAATTCCTCAAGCTCATTTAGCTGGAGCAATCATTTTTCTCCTGCTAGTTTGGCATCAAAGTTTAGGAATCTGGTTGCCCAGTAGGCCTTATGTTCCAGTTCCACGGGCAGGTGACATGCCTTACCATACACGAGTTGGTATGGAGAGGTCCCTATAGGGGTCTTGAATGCTGTCCTGTAAGCCCACAGAGCATCATCCAAGCTCCGTGCCCAATCCTTTCTACGGGTATTTACTGTCCGTTCAAGGATTCTCTTTAATTCTCTATTAGAGACTTCAGCTTGCCCATTGGTTTGTGGATGATATGGAGTGGCCACCTTGTGGCGAATTCCATACCGAACCATGGCAGAGTAAAGCTGTTTATTGCAGAAGTGAGTGCCCCCATCACTGATTAGTACTCTAGGGACACCAAACCTGCTAAAGATATGTTTCTGGAGGAACTTCAGCACTGTTTTAGTATCATTGGTGGGTGTGGCAATAGTCTCAACCTATTTTGATATATAGTCAACTGCCACCAGAATATAAGTGTTTGAGTATGATGGTGGGAAAGGTCCCATGAAGTCAATTCCCCATACGTCAAACAACTCAATTTCCAAGATTCCTTGTTGAGGCATGGCGTAACCATGAGGCAGATTACCAGCTCTTTGGCAACTGTCACAGTTACGTACAAACTCTTGGGAATCTTTATAGAGTGTGGGCCAATAGAAGCCACATTGGAGGGCCTTGGTGGCTGTTCGCTCACCTCCGAAATGGCCTCCATATTGAGATCCATGGCAATGCCATAGGATCCTCTGTGCCTCTTCTCTAGGCACACACCTACGGATTATTCCGTCTGCACATCTCTTAAAGAGATAGGGTTCATCCCACAAGTAATACTTTGCATCAGTAATTAATTTCTTCTTTTGTATCCTGTTGTACTCCTTGGGTATGAACCTTGCAGCTTTATAGTTTGCAATATCGGCAAACCATGGTGCTTCCTGAATGGCAAATAAATGCTCATCAGGAAACGTCTCAGAGATCTCAAGAAAGGGGAGGGACGTCCCTTCCACTGGCTCTATCCGGGACAGATGATCAGCCACTTGGTTCTCTGTCCCTTTTCTGTCTCTTATTTCTATATCAAACTCTTGCAGAAGCAATACCCATCTGATGAGCCTGGGTTTTGAATCCTACTTTGTGAGTAGATATTTAAGAGCAGCATGGTCAGTATACACAATCACTTTTGATCCTACAAAGTATGATCTGAACTTGTCAATGGCGTAAACCACTGCAAGTAATTCTTTTTCTGTGGTTGTGTAATTTTTCTGGGCATCATTTAGAACGCGACTGGCATAATAAATGACATGCAGAAGCTTGTCATGCCTCTGTCCCAATACTGCACCAATGGCATGATCACTGGCATCACACATTAGCTCAAATGGTAACGTCCAGTCTGGTGCAGAAATGACGGGTGCTGTGACCAGCTTAGCTTTCAGCATTTCAAACGCCTGCAGGCACTCTGTGTCAAACACAAATGGCGTGTCAGCAGCTAGCAGATTGCTTAGAGGTTTTGCGATTTTTGAAAAATCCTTTATAAACCTCCTATAGAATCCTGCATGCCCCAGAAAGCTTCTGATTGCCTTAACATTGGCAGGTGGTGGTAATTTTTCAATTACCTCTATTTTTGTTTGATCCACCTCTATTCCCTTGTTTGAGATTTTATGCCCAAGGACAATTCCTTCAGTCACCATGAAGTGACACTTTTCCCAGTTTAAAACTAGGTTGGTCTCTTGGCATCTTTTCAGAACAAGTTTCAGGTGATCAAGACAGGAGCTGAATGAGTCTCCATATACTAAGAAGTCATCCATGAAGACTTCCAGAAATTTTTCCACCATATCAGAGAAAATAGAGAGCATGCATCTCTGGAAGGTTGCAGGCGCATTACACAGCCCAAATGGCATCCTTCTATAAGCAAACACTCCAGATGGACATGTGAATGCTGTTTTCTCTTGATCCTGGGGATCTACTGTAATCTGGTTATAGCTTGAGTAGCCATCCAAAAGCAGTAATACTCATGACCTGCCAGTCTTTCCAGCATCTGATCTATGAATGGTAAAGGAAAATGATCCTTTCTGGTGGCTGTATTGAGCCTTCTGTAGTCAATACACATGCGCCACCCTGTAACTGTTCTTGTAGGAACCAGTTCATTTTTTTCATTATGAATCACTGTCGTGCCTCCCTTTTTTGGGACGACTTGGACAGGGCTCACCCAGGGGCTATCAGAAATAGGATAAATAATCCCAGCCTCTAGTAATTTGGTGACCTCTTTCTGCACCACTTCCTTCATGGCTGGATTTAGCCGCCTCTATGGTTGAACCACTGGTTTGGCATTATCCTCCAATAGGATTTTGTGCATGCATCTAGCTGGGCTTATGCCCTTAAGGTCACCTATGGACCACCCAAGAGCTGTCTTGTGTGTCCTTAGCACTTGAATAAGTGCTTCCTCTTCCTGTGAATTTAAAGCAGAGCTTATGATCACTAGAAAAGTATCACCTTCTCCCAGAAATGCATATTTTAAGGATGGTGGTAATGGCTTGAGCTCGGGTTTAGGAGGTTTTTCCTCTTCCAGAAGAAATTTCAGAGGCTCTTTCATGTCCTCTGAATCCTCCAAATCAGGCTGAACATCCTTAAAGATGTGTTCCAACTCTGATTCGAGACTGTCAGCCATGTTGATCTCTTCTACCAAAGAGTCAATAAGATCAACTTTCATGCAGTCTGTTGATGTGTCTGGATGCTGCATGGCTTTGACAGCGTTCAACTTGAACTCATCATCATTGACTCTCAGGGTTATTTCCCCCTGTTGGACGTCAATGAGGGATCGTCCAGTTGCTAGGAAGGGTCTTCCTAGAATGAGAGTAGCAATCTTGTGCTCCTCCATTTCCAGCACAACAAAGTCAGTGGGAAAGGCGAATGGCCCAACCCTGACAATCATGTCTTCAATCACGCCTGATGGGTATTTAGTAGAGCCATCAGCAAGTTGGAGACATATCCGGGTCAGTTTAACTTCGTCAGTTAAGCCAAGCTTTCTGATAGTCGATGCAGGTATTAAGTTGATGCTTGCCCCAAGATCGCATAAAGCTGTCTTGGTGCAATTACCTTCTAATATGCATGGTATCAGAAAACTCCCAGGGTCTTTAAGCTTTTCAGGAAAGCTCTTCAGAATGACTGCACTGCATTCTTCAGTGAGGAGAACTCTTTCTGTTTCTCTCCAATCCTTTTTATGACTCAAGATCTCTTTCATGAACTTGGCATAAGAAGGTATTTGCTCGAGTGCTTCTGCAAATGGAATCTTTATTTCAAGAGTCCTGAGATAATCTGCAAAGCGAGCAAATTGCTTATCCTGTTCCTCTTTCCGGAGTTTTTGAGGATAAGGTATCTTGGCTTTATATTCCTCAACCGTAGTTGCTGCAGGTTTATTGCCTACAGAAGTGGTTGAAGAATCCTTTTTAGAGGGGTTGTTATCAGCATTTGTGTGTGTCTGATCCCTCACTGGCAATTGAGTGCCAGAGTTAGAAACTGGAGTGACGTTAGACGCCAACTCCTTGTCTGTTCCTGGCGTCTGAACGCCAGAATTGTGCCCATTTTGGGCGTTCAGCGCCAGATCTTGCCCAGTTTGGGCGTTCAACGCCAGATCCTTGCCCATTTCTGGCGTTGAACGCCAGTTTTGCCTTGTTTCTGGCGTTGAACGCCAGTTTTGGGCATGGTCTGGGCGTTCAGCGCCAGCCTTCCACCAATTTTCTGGCGTTTTAGTGCCAGAATTATTTTTCCCTGGGCTCTTACTGTCCTCAGGTGAATTTTGGGTGGTTTGCTCATTCCTTAGCCTTTTGCTGCCTTGAGGTGGGGTATTTAATGTTTTCCCACTTCTTAATTGAACTGCTTGGCATTCTTCTGTTATTTGTCTTGACAGCTGCTGCTTTGTTTGCCTAAACTGTTCATCCATATGTATATTAGCCATCATTGTCTCTTGTAGTCTATCTTTGAACTCGGCTAGCTGCTTAGTTAGAAAGTCTAATTGCTGGTTGAATTCAGCAGGACTAAGTTCAGCAGTTACTGTTTTAACCTCTTCTTTCATGGAAGGGTCACTGCTTAGGTACAGATGCTGATTCCTGGCAACTATATCAATGAGCTCTTGAGCCTCTTCAATTGTCTTTCTCATGTGGATAGATCCACCAGCTGAGTAATCTAGAGATATCTGAGCTCCTTCTGTAAGTCCATAGTAGAAGATGTCTAACTGAACCCACTCTGAAAACATTTCAGAGGGGCATTTTCGTAGCATCTCTCTGTATCTCTCCCAAGCATCATAAAGAGATTCATTATCTCCTTGTTTAAAGCCTTGGATGTCCAGCCTTAGCTGTGTCATCCGCTTTGGGGGAAAATATTGATTCAGGAATTTTTCTGTCAGCTGTTTCCATGTCCTTATGCTGGCCTTAGGTTGGTTATTCAACCACCTCTTAGCTTGATCTTTTACAGCAAATGGAAACAGTAATAGTCTGTAGACATCCTGATCTATTTCCTTATCACGTACTGTGTCAGCAATTTGTAGAAATTGTGCCAGAAACTTTGTAGGTTCTTCCTATGGAAGACCGGAATACTGGCAACTTTGCTGCACCATGATAATAAGCTGAGGATTCAACTCAAAGCTACTAACTCCAATGGAGGGTATGGAGATGCTACTCCCATATGAAGCAGTAGAGGGGTTAGAATATGACCCCAGAGTCCTCCTGGACTGTTCATTTTCGCTTAGGTCCATGATGGAGAAAGGGAGATGATGTAAAATAGAGAAAATATTTTTATTTATTTATTTATTTATTTATTTTGAAAATAAAATAAATTAATAAAATAAATAAAAATAGGTGAAGATTTTAGAAAAAATGAGGGGAGAGAAAGTGGTAAGGAAGTTTTGAAAAAGATATGATTTGGAAAAGATTTTCAATTTTGAAAAAAAATCTGAATTTTTTTTTTAAAAAAAAATTTTGAAAATTTGTTTTAAAATTAGAGAAAAGATATTTTTGAATTTAGTGAGGAAAGAGAAAAACAATAAAATAGCACAAGATTTAAAATTTTTAGATCTAATGCTCCTTGTTTTCGAAAAATTTGGAGGGAAAACACCAAGGAACACCAAACTTAAAAATTTTAAGATCAAGACACAAGGAAAACTCAAGAGCACTTTGAAGACTCACAAGAACACAAGAACATGAAGAAGGAACACCAAACTTAAAATTTTTAGAAAAACAAAACCAAAATTTTCGAAAATCAAGGGAAATCACAAGAAAGCACCAAACTTAAAGTTTGGCACAAAATTTAATAGAGAAAATATTATTTTTGAAAAAGATTTTAAAAAGAGTGTACCAAACTGCCACGGACTTAGACCAACGCTCTAGCCAATTGGGCAGTAAATGTAACACTTGTTTTAAAGAAGGATATTTTTAACCAAGAACAATAATAAGAGACTCTAAACCAAAAAGAAAAATTTTCCTAATCTAAGCAACAAAATAAACCGTCAGTTGTTCAAACACGAACAATCCCCGGCAACGGCGCCAAAAGCTTGGTGTACAAATTGTGAATCACACTTTTCACAACTCGTACCACTAACCAGCAAGTGCACTGGGTCGTCCAAGTAATACCTTACGTGAGTAAGGGTCGAATCCCACGGAGATTGTTGGTTTGAAGCAATCTATGGTTATCCTGTAAATCTTAGTTAGGAAGTCAATTATGTTTATCAGTTGAATTGCAAATAAACAAGAGAGCATGGATTAAAGGTTACTTGTTAAACAGTAATGGAGAATATGTTGGAGTTTTGGAGATGCTTTGTCTTCTGAATCTCTGCTTTCCTCTGTCTTCTGATTCACGCACGCATGTCCTCCTATGGCAAGCTGTGTGTAGGTGGATCACCGTTGTCAATGGCTACCATCCATCCTTCCAGTGAAAAGATTCCCAGTGCGCTGTCACCACACGGCTAATCATCTGCAGGTTCTCAATCATACCGGAATAGGATCTGCTATCCTTTTGCGTCTGTCACTACGCCCAGCACTCGTGAGTTTGAAGTTCGTCACAGCCATCCAATCCCAGAATCCTACTCGGAATACCACAAACAAGGTTTAGACTTTCCGGATTCTCATGAATGCCGCCATCAATCTAGCTTTTACCACGGCGATTCCAATTAAGAAATCTAAGAGATATTCATTCATTCTATAATGGAACGTAGGTGGTTGTCAGGCACGCGTTCGTGGAGGAATGATGATGATTGTCACGTTCATCACATTCAGGTTAAAGTGCAAATGAATATCTTAGATAGGAACACGCATGTTTGAATGGAAAACAGAAATACTTGCATTAATTCATCGAGACACAGCAGGGTTCCTCACCCCCACCAATGGAGTTTAGAGACTCATGCCGTCAGAGAATACAATGTTTTTTATCTGAAAATGTCATGAGATACAAAATAAGTCTCTAAAAGTTGTTTAAATACTAAACTAGTAGCCTAGGTTTACAAAAAATGAGTAAACTATGATGGATGGTGCAGAGATCCACTTCTGGGGCCCACTTGGTGTGTGCTGGGGCTGAGACTTAAGCAATTCACGTGCATAAGACTGTTTTGGGCGTTCAACGCCAGGTTTGGATCCATTTCTGGCATTGAACTCCAACTTTTGATCCTTTTCTGGCGCTGGACGCCAGAATTGGGCAGAGAACTGGCGTTGAATGCCAGTTTACGTCGTCTATCCTTGACCAAAGTATAGACTATTATATATTGCTGGAAAGCCCTAGATGTCTACTTTCCAATGCATTTGGAAGCGCGCCATGTTGAGTTCTGTAGCTCCAGAAAATCCACTTTGAGTGCAGGGAGGTCAGAATCCAACAACATCAGCAGTCCTTTTTCAGCCTGAATCAGATTTTTGCTCAGCTCCCTCAACTTCAGCCAGAAAAATACCTGAAATTACAAAAAAACACACAACTCATAGTAAAGTCCAGAAATATGAATTTTTCCTAAAAACTAATGAAAATAAACTAAAAACTAACTAAAACATACTAAAAACTATATGAAATTAACCCCAAAAAGCGTATAAAATATCCGCTCATCAGTATGGTTTAGTGATCACGGATAAACACACCAAACTTAGAGGTTTGCTTGTCCTCAAGCAAAAGAAAAGAAAGGAGATGGGTAGAAGGAGAGCTTATGTCGAATGGTGGATGAGAGGGGGAGGCCGAATGTGGTTTTAAAAGGGAGGGGGTGGGATTTTCGAAAATATTAAAAAGATAAGATAGAAGATATGATTTAAAAAGTATGATATGAAAAGATGTGGATTAAGATTGAAAAGAAAAGAAAGATATTTGAAAAAGATAAATTTGGATTTTGAAAAAGATAATGTGGAGATTTGAAAAAGATATTGATTAGTTGAAAAGATTTTAGAATGAAAAGATATAGATTTGTTTTGAAAATTTGAAAAAGAGTTGAATTGGATTGAAAAGAAGAATTTTGTGTTTATGGATTAAGATACATTTGATATTTTTAAAGTAGGGTTTTTAGAAATTAGGGATTTTATAAATCAGGGTTTGTAACATGTTTATGCAAGAAATCATGAATTGAAACATGAAAATTAAAATTAAAATGAAAAATATGAAGTAAAAACGAATTTACCTCCTCCCCACCATCCTGGCGTTAAACGCCCAAACGCTGCATGTTTTGGGCGTTTAACGCCCAAATGCTGCTTCTCCTGGGCGTTCAACGCCCAGCTGTTGCTTCTTTCTGGCGTTGAACGCCAGGAACTCCTTTGTCACTGGGCGTTTTTCTGAACGCCCAGGACGCTGTAAATCTGGCGTTAAACGCCCAGAAGGAGCTTCTTTCTGGCGTTCAATGCCCAGAAGATGCTTCTTTCTGGCGTTTAACGCCCAGATGGCTATCCTTACTGGTGTTTTCTTGCCAGTGAGCTCTTTTTCTCTGTTTTGTGTGCTGAATCCTTCTGTAACCCTGTGAACTTATACAATTGACTCTTTACCTTAGTAGCAATGAACTTTATATAAACAAATAAAATCAAAAATAACAGAAAAAGTGTTGCCAATGGCTGGGTTGCCTCCCAGCAAGCGCTTCTTTATTGTCTTTAGCTGGACCTTGCTGAGCTTTTAATTTAGCTTCAGCCTTGAGCACTCTTGCTCAACATTGCCTTCAAGATAGTGCTTGATTCTCTGTCTATTAACAATGAACTTCTTATCAGAATCAATATCTTGAAGCTCCACATAACCATATGGGGATACGCTTGTAATCACATATGGTCCCCTCCACCGGGATTTTAGTTTCCCGGGGAATAGCCTGAGCCTAGAGTTAAACAACAAAACCTTTTGTCCTGGTTCAAAGATCCTAGATGACAGCTTTCTGTCATGCCACCTTTTTTATTTCTCTTTATAAAGCTTGGCATTTTCGAAAGTAGTGAATCTGAATTCCTCTAGCTCATTCAGCTGGAGCAATCTTTTTTCTCCAGCTAATTTGGCATCAAAGTTTAGGAATCTGGTTGCCCAGTAGGCTTTATGTTCCAGTTCCACGGGCAGGTGACATGCCTTACCATACACAAGTTGGTATGGAGAGGTCCCTATAGGGGTCTTGAATGCTGTTCTGTAAGCCCACAGAGCATCATCCAAGCTCCGTGCCCAATCCTTTCTACGGGTACTTACAGTCCGTTCCAGGATTCTTTTTAGTTCTCTGTTAGAAGCTTCAGCTTGCCCATTTGTCTGTGGATGATATGGAGTCGCCACCTTGTGGCGAATCCCATACCGGACCATGGCAGAGTAAAGCTGTCTGTTGCAGAAGTGAGTGCCCCCATCACTGATTAGTACTCTAGGGACACCAAACCTGCTGAAGATATATTTCTGGAGGAACTTCAACACTGTTTTAGTATCATTGGTGGGTGTGGCAATAGCCTCTACCCATTTTGATACATAGTCGACTGCCACTAGAATATAAGTGTTTGAGTATGATGGTGGGAAAGGTCCCATGAAATCAATACCCCATACATCAAACAACTCAACCTCCAAGATTCCTTGTTGAGGCATGGAGTAACTATGAGGCAGATTACCAGCTCTCTGGCAACTGTCACAGTTGCGTACAAGCTCTCGGGAATCTCTATAGAGTGTAGGCCAGTAGAAGCCACATTGGAGGACCTTGGTGGCTGTTCGCTCACCTCTGAAATGGTCTCCATATTGTGATCCATGGCAATGCCATAAGATCCTCTAGGCATACACCTACGGATTATTCCGTCTGCACATCTCTTGAAGAGATAGGGTTCATCCCACAAGTAGTACTTTGCATCAGAAATTAATTTTTTCTTTTGTTGCCTGCTGTACGCCTTGGGTATGAACCCTGCAGCTTTATAGTTTGCAATGTCCGCAAATCATGGTGTTTCCTGAATGGCGAACAAATGCTCATCCGGAAAGGTTTCAGAGATCTCAATAGAGGGAGAGGACGCCCCTTCTACTGGCTCTATTCGGGACAGATGATCAGCCACTTAGTTTTCTATCCCTTTTCTGTCTCTTTTTTCTAAATCAAACTCTTGCAGAAGCAATACCCATCTTATAAGCCTGGGTTTTGAATCCTGCTTTGTAAGTAGATATTTAAGAGCAGCATGATCAGTGTATACAATCACTTTGGATCCAACCAAGTATGATCTAAACTTGTCAATGGCATAAACCACTACAAGCAATTTCTTTTCTGTGGTTGTGTAATTTCTCTGGGCATCATTTAAAACACGGCTAGTTGATGCCAGGGCATTTTGGCCAGTTTCACTAACCTTTTCTTTACTGTTTTTAAGGTAGTTTTATGCATTTTCTTAGAAAATAAGCGAGTTTTGGGTAGATATTCACTTACATCTTGATTCAAGCATACATTGTGCACTTTACATGATTTCATGAGAATTTTGCATGAATTATATGATAAATTGGATGATGCATGATCCCATGATTAAGAGCAAGACTTTGATGCACTTTGTTTGATTGATTTCAGGCCAAAAGAAGAAGAGAAGAGCCACGTTAGTGGCTACGTTAGTTACACTAACGTGGGCACTAACGTGGAAGGAAGGAAAGCCCCAACGTTAGTGAGAAAAGTTAGTGGCATTAACTTTGAAGAAAGGAAATAGAGCCAACGTTAGTGACACTTAACATTATCACTAACGTTGGACCAAGCTCATAAGTGGCTACGTTAGTTGCCATGTTAACTTAATTAACGTGGCCTCTAACGTTAAGAAGTAAAGGGGAAGCCAACGTTAGTGACATTCAACTTTATCACTAACGTTGGCCAAGTCACAATAAGCCACGTCAACTCCCACGTTAATCTAGTTAACGTGGAAGCTAACGTGAAGAAGGGAGGTGATCGACAACGTTAGTGACACCCAACATTGTCACTAACGTTGGAAGGAACCCACAAAAGCCCCAATAAGCCACGTTAACTCCCACGTTAACTTAGTTAACGTGGGCAAAAGTCCCACTTGGCAGCCTGACCATGCCTTCTTCAATTAAGAATAACTTGAGCCATAAAACTCCAAATGAGATGATTCTAGTGGCATTGGAAAGTAGGATTCCAGAGCTTTCCAAGCATATATGGAACTACATGGTTGACACTAAATTTGAGGGAGAAAACCTGCCCCGAAAGTGGAATGATGAACATGGTATCAACCTGTATTAAGGCCAGCTGACCTCTTCACCTTCCAAGAAGTGTAACTCGAGTTGTAGAGCTCCAAATGATGCGCTTTTAAAGGAATTGGAAAGTAGACATCCAAGGCTTTCCAACAATATATAACAGTATAGGGTGGACACTAAGTTTGAGCTCCAGAAACTGGCAATAATGAAGCCCTGATCGCTAGCGTTATTGGCACTCAAGTTTTTCAGTAACGCTGGCAACTATGCCAGCGACTATGTCCACTTCAAAGGAGCATAATTTGAGCTACATAGATCCAATTGAGGTGATTCCAGTTGCGTTAGAAAGCTGACATTCAGAGCTTTCCAACGATATATAATACTCTATAGTGGGAATGAAATTGGAGCACAAACAAGAGGCATCTTTTAAGCCCCAAAAACACCAACTGGGCAGCAAGTGCAACGTTAGCCACAATAACTTTAGCACTAACGCCACACTTGTAGCGTTAGTGTGGCTAACTTTAGCACTAACTTTAGCACCTGGACCTCAACTTGACTCACTTCTCTCTCAAGTCCACTTCAAAGCTCAAGCAAGCAAGCCCACAATTGTCAACCAATCAAGACCACAAGAAGCATCTAGAATAGGAATTTTCATTTAATTGTAATTTGCTTTTAATTTCATTTTGTAATTTAGGAGAGCCTATATAAAGGCCTTAATCTTTACATTGAAAACATCTTGGAGAGTCTGGAAATTCTGGAATGAGGGATTGAAGAGGGGTCTTCGGACTCCCTCCCCTCACACACTTTTCCTTCTCTTTCTTTTAGTTGTAATTTTCATTTATGAATGTTGAATTTTCAATTTTAGTTTGAATCTTCATCTTTACTTTTCTGCACTTTCTTTCTTTTCTATTTTTGTAGAGCAATGATCAACTAACTCTTTACATTGGGTTAGAGAGCTCTATTGTGATTCAATGGATTAAGTGTAGTTCTTATTCTTCTTCTTCATTCTTTCCTCTTGATTTTACTAGAGAGCTTTCGATCTTCATCCAATTGGGTAGTTATCTTGGAAAAGAAACTATTCATACTTGGATCTCTTCTGAACCTTGAAAGAGGAATGAAGAGATCATGCTAGAAATGCTTTCTCATGCTGGACTGATGAGCGGATAATTTATACGCTTTTTGGCATTATTTTTAGTATGTTTTTAGTAGGATCTAGTTACTTTTAGGGATGTTTTTAATAGATTTTATGTTAAATTCACATTTCTGGACTTTACTATGAGTTTGTGTGTTTTTCTGTGATTTCAGGTATTTTCTGGATGAAATTGAGTGACTTGAGCAGAAATCAGATTCAGAGGTTGAAAAAGGACTGCTGATGCTGTTGGATTCTGACCTCCCTGCACTCAAAGTGGATTTTCTGGAGCTACAGAACTCGAAATGGCGCGCTTCGAATTGCGTTGGAAAGTAGACATCCAGGGCTTTCCAGCAATATATAATAGTCCATACTTTGGCCAATAATTGACGACGTAAACTGGCGTTCAACGCCAGCCTTCTGCCCAAATCTGGCGTCCAGCGCCAGAAAAGGATCCAAAACCAGAGTTGAACGCCCAAACTGGCACACAAACTGGCGTTCAACTCCACAAATGGCCTCTGCACGTGCAACACTCAGGCTCAGCCCAAGCACACACCAAGTGGGCCCCAGAAGTGGATTTATGCATCAATTACTTACTCATGTAAACCCTAGTAGCTAGTTTATTATAAATAGGACCTCTTACTATTGTATTTGGATCCTGGATTGTATTTTGATCCTGTGATCTCGTTTTGGGGGCTGGCCATCTCGGCCATGCCTGGACCTTCACTTATGTATTTTCATACGGTAGAGTTTCTACACTCCATAGATTAAGGTGTGGAGCTCTGCTGTTCCTCAAAGATTAATGAAAGTACTACTGTTTTCTATTCAATTCATCTTATTTCGCTTCTAAGATATCCATTCGCACCCAAGAACATGATGAAGGTGATGATTATGTGTGACGCTCATCATCCTTCTCCCTTATGAACGCGTGCCTGACAAACACTTCTGTTCTACATGAATTAAGCTAGAATGAGTATCTCTTAGATCTCCTAACCAGAATCTTCGTGGCGTAAGCTAGAATGATGGCGGCATTCAAGAGAATCCGGAAAGTCTAAACCTTGTCTGTGGTATTCCGAGTAGGATTCAATGATTGAATGACTGTGACGAGCTCCTAACTCGCGATTGCAGGGCGTTAGTGACAGACGCAAAAGGATAGTAAATCCTATTCCAGCATGATCGAGAACCGACAGATGAATAGCCGTGCCGTGACAGGGTGCGTGAGCATATGATTCACTGAGAGAATAAGATGAAGCCATTGACAAGGGTGATGCCTCCAGACGATTAGCCGTGCCGTGACAGGGCATTGGATCATTTTCCCGTGAGATGACCGAAAGTAGCCATTGACAGTGGTGATGTATCACATAAAGCCAGCCATGGAAAGGAGTAAGACTGATTGGATGAAGATAGTAGGAAAGCAGAGGTTCAGAGGAACGAAAAGCATCTCCATTCGCTTATCTGAAATTCCTACCTATGATTTACGTAAGTATCTCTATCCCTTTTATTGTTTATTTTAATCTAATCAATTATCATGTTTAAATCCTCCTGACTGAGATTTACAAGGTGACCATAGCTTGCTTCATACCAACAATCTCTGTGGATTCGACCCTTACTCACGTAAGGTTTATTACTTGGACGACCCAGTACACTTGCTGGTCAGTTGAACGGAGTTGTGAATTCAAATAGAGCCACTTATTAAATTTCACACAAGTACAAAGAGACTGGTTCACAATTTCGTCCACCAAGTTTTTGGCGCCGTTGCCGGGGATTGTTCGTGTTTGGACAACTGACGGTTCATCTTGTTGCTCAGATTAGGTAATTTTCTTTTTTGTTTGTTTTCAAAAAAAAAAAAAAATTTATTCTATGGCCTCAGAATTTTTAAGAATGAATTCTAGTGTTTCATGAAGCATGTTGAAGCCTGGCTGGCTGTAAAGCCATGTCTCAATTCTTATACTCAAGAAAAGAGCTTCTTTATCTTTCTTAGCCAATTGGCTGTTGAATGTAAGGAATGTCAGGCGTGTCATGTCTGAGTTACATACTAAAGCTTGGCTGGCTATTAAGCCATGCCTGACCCTTTGATTGGAGCTTTAGAGCATAAGATTCCTGGAATTCATATTAAAAATTTTGAATCCTTATTTTTCTTTTTTCTAAATAATTTTCGAAAAATATAAAATAAAAATCCAAAAAAATCATAAAATCATAAAAATCAAAAATATTTTATGTTTCTTGTTTGAGTTTTGAGTCATGTTATAAGTTTGGTGTCAATTGCATGTGCATCTTGCATTTTTCGAAAATTTCATGCATTCATAGTGTTCTTCATGATCTTCAAGTTGTTCTTGGTAAGTCTTCTTGTTTGATCTTGATGATTTTTTTGTTTTGTGTCTTTTCATGTTTATCATATGCATTCTTGAATTCTTAGTGCGTAAGCATTAAAGAATTCTAAGTTTGGTGTCTTGCATATTTTCTTTGCATTAAAAATTTTTCAAAAATGTGTTCTTGATGTTTATCCTGATCTTCATAGTGTTCTTGGTGTTCATCTTGACATTCATAGCATTCTTGCATGCATCACATGTTTTGATCTAAAAATTTCATGCATTGCATCTTTTTAGTGTTTTTCTCTTGCATCATAAAAATTCAAAAATCAAAAAAATATCTTTCCTCTTTTCTCTCATCAAATTCGAAAATTTGAGTTGACTTTTTCAAAAATTTTTAAAATCAAGTTGTTTCTCATGAGTCAAATCAAATTTTCAATTTGAAAATCTTATCTTTTTCAAAATCTTTTTCAAAAATCAAATCTTTTTCAAAATTCTCAGTTATTTTCGAAAATTTCAAAAATATTTTTCAAAAATCTTTTTCTTATTTTTATACCAAATTTTCGAAAATAACATAAACAATTAATGTTTTGATTCAAAAATTTGAAGTTTGTTACTTGCGTGTTAAGAAAGATTCAAACTTTAAGTTCTAGAATCATATCTTGTGATTTCTTATGAATCAAGTCATTGATTGTGATTTTAAAAATCAAATCTTTTTCAAAACTAATTCCTATCATATCTTTTCAAAATATCTTCTTATCTTATCTTGTTCAAAAATATCTTTTCAAAATATCTTTTCTAACTTCCTAACTTCTTATCTTTTCAAAATTTGTTTCAACTAACTAACTAACTTTTTGTTTGTTTCTTAACTTTTTCAAAACTACCTAACTAACTCTCTCTCTCTCTAATTTTCGAAAATATCTCCCCTCTTTTTCAAAATTTCTTTTTAATTTATTAATTATTTTAATTTTTAAAATCTTAATTTTCGAAAATTTCTAACATTTTTCAAAAACCATTTTTCAAAAATCACTAACTCTTTTTCAAAATAATTTTCGAAAATTATCCATCCTCCATCCTATTCTATTTATTCATTCATATCCTAACATCTCATTTCACCTCCTTCCATCCTCACAGTTGTGTTTCTTCCACTCACACAGGGATCCCTATACTGTGGTATAAAGGATCTCCATTATTATTATTATTTTTCTGTGCCTTCTTCTTTGTCATATGAGCAGGAGCAAGGATAAGAACATTCTTGTGGAAGCAGATCCAGAACCTGAAAGGACTCTAAAGAGAAAATTAAGAGAAGCTAAAATACAACAATCCAGGGATAACCTTTCAGAAATTTTCGAACAGGAAGAGGAGATGGCAGCCGAAAATAATAATAATGTAAGGAAGATGCTTGGTGACTTCACTGCACCTAATTCCAATTTACATGGAAGAAGCATCTCCATTCCTGCCATTGGAGCAAACAACTTTGAGCTGAAACCCCAATTAGTTTCTCTAATGCAGCAGAACTGCAAGTTTCATGGACTTCCATCTGAAGATCCTTTTCAGTTCTTAACTGAATTCTTGTAGATATGTGATACTGTTAAGACTAATGGAGTAGATCCTGAAGTCTACAGGCTCATGCTTTTCCCTTTTGCTGTAAGAGACAGAGCTAGATTATGGTTGGATTCCCAACCTAAAGATAGCCTGAACTCTTGGGATAAGCTGGTCACGGCTTTCTTAGCCAAGTACTTTCCTCCTCAAAAGCTGAGCAAGCTTAGAGCTGATGTTCAAACCTTCAGGCAAAAAGAAGGTGAATCCCTCTATGAAGCTTGGGAAAGATACAAACAGTTGACCAAAAAGTGTCCTTCTGACATGCTTTCAGAATGGACCATCCTGGATATATTCTATGATGGTCTGTCTGAGTTATCTAAGATGTCACTGGACACTTCTGCAGGTGGATCCATTCACCTAAAAAAAACGCCTGCAGAAGCTCAAGAACTCATTGACATGGTTGCTAATAACCAGTTCATGTACACTTCTGAAAGGAATCCTGTGAGTAATGGGACGCCTATGAAGAAGGGAGTTCTTGAGATTAATACTCTGAATGCCATACTGGCTCAGAATAAAATATTGACTCAGCAAGTCAATATGATTTCTCAGAGTCTGCATGGAATGCAAGCTGCATCCAACAGTACTCAAGAGGCATCTTCTGAAGAAGAAGCCTATGATCCTGAGAACCCTGTAATAGCAGAGGTAAATTACTTAGGTGAACCTTATGGAAACACCTATAACTCAACATGGAGAAATCATCCAAATTTCTCATGGGAGGATCAAAAGCCCCAACAAGGCTTTAATAATGGTGGAAGAAACAGGTTTAGCAATAGCAAGCCTTTTCCATCATCAACTCAGCAACAGACAGAGAACTCTGAACAAAATGCTTCTAATTTAGCAAATCTAGTCTCTGATCTATCTAAGGCCACTGTAAGTTTCATGAATGAAACAAGGTCTTCCATTAGAAATCTGGAAGCACAAGTGGGCCAGCTGAGTAAAAGGATCACTGAAATCCCTCCTAGTACTCTCCCAAGTAATACAGAAGAGAACCCAAAAGGAGAGTGCAAGGCCATTGACATAAGTGCCCTGGCCGAACCTGTGAGGAGAGGAGAGGACGTGAATCCCAAGGAGGAAGACCTCCTGGGACGTCCAGTGATCAATAAGGAGCTTCCCTCTGAGGAACCAAAGGACTCTGAGGCTCATCTAGAGACTATAGAGATCCCATTGAACCTCCTTATGCCCTTCATGAGCTCTGATGAGTATTCCTCTTCTGAAGAGAATGAGGATGTTACTGAAGAGCAAACTGCCAAGTTTCTTGGTGCAATCATGAAGCTAAATGCCAAATTATTTGGCATTGATACTTGGGAAGTTGAACCTCCCTTGTTCATCAATGAACTAAGTGATCTGGATCAACTGACATTGCCTCAGAAGAGACAGGATCCTGGAAAGTTCATAATCCCTTGTACCATAGGCACCATGATCTTTAAGGCTCTGTGTGACCTTGGTTCAGGTATAAACCTCATGCCCCTCTCTGTAATAGAGAAACTGGGAATCTATGGGGTGCAAGCTGCTAAAATCTCACTAGAGATGGCAGACAGCTCAAGAAGACAGGCTTATGGACAAGTAGAAGATGTATTAGTAAAGGTTGAGGGCCTTTACATACCTACTGATTTCATAGTCCTGGATACTGGAAAGGAAGAGGATGAATCCATCATCCTAGGAAGACCTTTCCTAGCCACAGCAAGAGCTGTGATTGATGTTGACAGAGGTGAAATAGTCCTTCAATGGAATGAAAACTCCCTTGTATTCAAAACTCAAGGATCTCCCTCTGCAACCATGGATAGGAAGCTTGAAAAGCTTCTCTCAAAGCAGAGTCAACCAGAGCCCCCACAGTCAAACTCTAAGTTTGGTGTTGGGAGGCCACAACCAAACTCTAAGTTTGGTGTTGAACTCCCATATCCAAACTCTAAGTTTGGTGTTGGAGAGTCTCAACAAAGCTCTGCACATCTGTGAGGCTCCATGAGAGCCCACTGTCAAGCTATTGACATTAAAGAAGCGCTTGTTGGGAGGCAACCCAATGTTTATGTAATTCTTATTTTTATTGTTTTTCATGTTTTCTTAGGTTCATGATCATGTGGAGTCACAAAATAAATATAAAAATTGAAAACGGAATCAAAAACAGCAGAAGAAAAATCACACCCTGGAGGAGCATCTGCCTGGCGTTCAAACGCCAGAACAGAGCATAGTTCTGGCGCTGAACGCCCAGAATGGGAGCATCATGGCGCTGAACGCCCAGAACAAGCATGGTTCTGGCGTTCAACGCCAGAAATGGCAGCAATTGGGCGTTGAACGCCCAGAGTTGTGTGCAAGGGCGTTTTGCATGCCTAAATTGGTGCAGGGATGTAAATGCCTTGACACCTCAGGATCTGTGGACCCCACAGGATCCCCACCTACTCCATCATCTCTCTTTCCATTCATGACCATCCCTTCTGTTTTCCATTTACCACTCACATCCATACACCCACTACCTTTAAAATTCAACATCTCTCCCCCACCCAATCCCACCCATATGGCCGAATACACACTCCCATCCATCTCCTCCATATCTTCTTCTTATTCTTCTATTCTTTCTTCTTTTGCTCGAGGACGAGCAACATTCTAAGTTTGGTGTGGTAAAAAGCATAGCTTTTTTGTTTTTTTTTCCATAACCATTGATGGCACCTAAGGCCAGAGAAGCCTCTAGAAAGAGAAAGGGAAGACAAAAGCTTCCATCAAGGGTCTATAGCTCAGTGGTAGAACATTTGACTGCAAATCAAGAGATCCCTGAGATACCTCAGGGGATACATTTTCTTCCACACAATTATTGGAAGCAACTAAGGGTGGAACATAAAAGCAATGAAGGAGGAGCAGCAAAGACAAGGAAGAGACATAGAAGAGCTTAAGGACATCACTAAGGTGGACTCATTCCTTGTTCTTACTCTCTCTGTTTTTCGTTTTCTATGTTATGTGCTTATCTATGTTTGTGCCTTCATTACATGATCATTAGTAGTTAGTAACTTTGTCTTAAAGATATGAATGTCCTATGAATCCATCACCTCTCTTAAAATAAAAACTGTTTTAATTCAAAAGAACAAGAAGTACATGAGTTTTGAATTTATCCTTGAACTTAGCTTAATTATATTGATGTGGTGACAATGCTTCTTGTTTTCTGAATGTATGCTTGAACAGTGCATATGTCTTTTGAAGTTGTTGTTTAAGAATGTTAAATATGTTGGCTCTTGAAAGAATGATGACTAGGAGACATGTTATTTGATAATCTGAAAAATCATAAAAATGATTCTTGAAGCAAGAAAAAGCAGCAAAGAACAAAGCTTGCAGAAAAAAAATAGGCGAAAAAAAAAATAGAAAGAAAAAGAAAAAGCAAGCAGAAAAAGCCAAAAGCTCTTAAAACCAAGAGGCAAGAGCAAAAAGCCAATAACCCTTAAAACCAAAAGGCAAGGGTAAATAAAAAGGATCCCAAGGCTTTGAGCATTAGTGGATAGGAGGGCCTAAAGGAATAAAATCCTGGCCTAAGCGGCTAAATCAAGCTGTCCCTAACCATGTGCTTGTGGCGTGAAGGTGTCAAGTGGAAACTTGAGACCGAGCGGTTAAAGTCAAGGTCCAAAGCGAAAAAAAAGAGTGTGCTTAAGAACCCTGGACACCTCTAATTGGGGACTTTAGCAAAGCTGAGTCACAATCTGAAAAGGTTCACCCAATTATGTGTCTGTGGCATTTATGTATCCGGTGGTAATACTAGAAAACAAAGTGCTTAGGGCCACGGCCAAGACTCATAAAGAAGCTGTGTTCAAGAATCATCATACTGAACTAGGAGAATCAATAACACTATCTGAACTCTGAGTTCCTATAGATGCCAATCATTCTGAACCTCAATGGATAAAGTGAGATGCCAAAACTATTCAAGAGGCAAAAAGCTACAAGTCCCGCTCATCTAATTGGAGCTATGTTTCATTGATAGTTTGGAATTTATAGTATATTCTATTCTTTTTATCCTACTTGATTTTTAGTTGCTTGGGGACAGGCAACAATTTAAGTTTGGTGTTGTGATGAACGGATAATTTATACGCTTTTTGGCATTATTTTTAGTATATTTTTAGTAGGATCTAGTTGCTTTTAGGGATGTTTTTAATAGATTTTATGTTAAATTCACATTTCTGGACTTTACTATGAGTTTGTGTGTTTTTCTGTGATTTCAGGTATTTTCTGGCTGAAATTGAGGGACTTGAGCAGAAATCAGATTCAGAGGTTGAAAAAGGACTGCTGATGCTGTTGGATTCTGACCTCCCTGCACTCAAAGTGGATTTTCTGGAGCTACAGAACTCGAAATGGCGCGCTTCCAATTGCGTTGGAAAGTAGACATCCAGGGCTTTCCAGCAATATGTAATAGTCCATACTTTGGCCAATAATTGACGACGTAAACCGGCGTTCAACGCCAGCCTTCTGCCCAAATCTGGCGTCCAGCGCCAGAAAAGGATCCAAAACCAGAGTTGAACGCCCAAACTGGCACACAAACTGGCGTTCAACTCCACAAATGGCCTCTGCACGTGCAACACTCAGGCTCAGCCCAAGCACACACCAAGTGGGCCCCAGAAGTGGATTTATGCATCAATTACTTACTCATGTAAACCCTAGTAGCTAGTTTATTATAAATAGGACCTCTTACTATTGTATTTGGATCCTGGATTGTATTTTGATCCTGTGATCTCGTTTTGGGGGCTGGCCATCTCGGCCATGCCTGGACCTTCACTTATGTATTTTCATACGGTAGAGTTTCTACACTCCATAGATTAAGGTGTGGAGCTCTGCTGTTCCTCAAAGATTAATGAAAGTACTACTGTTTTCTATTCAATTCATCTTATTTCGCTTCTAAGATATCCATTCGCACCCAAGAACATGATGAAGGTGATGATTATGTGTGACGCTCATCATCCTTCTCCCTTATGAACGCGTGCCTGACAAACACTTCTGTTCTACATGAATTAAGCTAGAATGAGTATCTCTTAGATCTCCTAACCAGAATCTTCGTGGCGTAAGCTAGAATGATGGCGGCATTCAAGAGAATCCGGAAAGTCTAAACCTTGTCTGTGGTATTCCGAGTAGGATTCAATGATTGAATGACTGTGACGAGCTCCTAACTCGCGATTGCAGGGCGTTAGTGACAGACGCAAAAGGATAGTAAATCCTATTCCAGCATGATCGAGAACCGACAGATGAATAGCCGTGCCGTGACAGGGTGCGTGAGCATATGATTCACTGAGAGGATAAGATGAAGCCATTGACAAGGGTGATGCCTCCAGACGATTAGCCGTGCCGTGACAGGGCATTGGATCATTTTCCCGTGAGATGACCGAAAGTAGCCATTGACAGTGGTGATGTATCACATAAAGCCAGCCATGGAAAGGAGTAAGACTGATTGGATGAAGATAGCAGGAAAGCAGAGGTTCAGAGGAACGAAAAGCATCTCCATTCGCTTATCTGAAATTCCTACCTATGATTTACATAAGTATCTCTATCCCTTTTATTGTTTATTTTAATCTAATCAATTATCATGTTTAAATCCGCCTGACTGAGATTTACAAGGTGACCATAGCTTGCTTCATACCAACAATCTCTGTGGATTCGACCCTTACTCACGTAAGGTTTATTACTTGGACGACCCAGTACACTTGCTGGTCAGTTGAACGGAGTTGTGAATTCAAATAGAGCCAATTATTAAATTTCACACAAGTACAAAGAGACTGGTTCACAATTTCGAACACCATGGACCAAATTGGGTGTGGATGGATATGTGACTATAATCCTTCCAACACTTGATTTGGGAAATGCATGTGGTATAATCAGTGACCATACTTCATCTCTTCTCATGAGCAATTGACCAAGGAATTGGCTATTGATCAAGATTTGAGAGATCGAATTACAAGGAATTGTAATTCAATCACTTAAGATTGCCAAGGAGATCAATGAATGCATTGATTGAGGAAGAGATGAGAATGAACTTGATCCGGAAGATTGCAATATCTCTTGATCCCAATGTTCATTTTATTTTTAGTTCTTACATTTACTTTTCTTGTTATTTTACTTTTCTGCACTTTATTGCTTTTCCTTTCTTTTCTGTCAATTTACAATTCCTGCTGCTCATTATCCAAATCTGAACCGTCTGACTAGGATAATTAATCAGCCATTGATTGCTTAATCCGTTAATCTCTGTGGGATTCGAACTCACTCTTTTGTGAGTTATTACTTGACGACAATTCGGTACACTTGCCGAAGGGAGATTTGTTATGAGACAAGTTTTCCGTGCATCAAGTTTATGGCGCCGTTGCCGGGGATAATCGTGATTAACAAACTACCGGTTGATTGATTTACTAGATTAGACACTTTTCTTTTGTCATTGTTTTCTTTTGTTTTTTTATTTTCTTTTGCTAACTAACTGTTTGTGATATTGCCTCACTGGGAATTTCCTCATCTGTGACAATGGAGATTCCAATTTCTTTTGGTGATTATTGTTTGAGACAGAGCTTTCTGCCGGAAAGAAAGGAGCATCCATCATATTTTAGTCAATCAAATTTCATGAAAAACTCTCCACCACCACAGAATGATTCACTTTACTATGCTCATGGTGGGTGGGAGTATCAAGAACATGAAATGGGATACTTTTCAGAGCCACAAAATGGTCCATATTTTGGTGAAATTGATCACTACTCAAGTTGTGGCTGGAAAGATCATAATCAAAGAGATTTCACTCATTCATACCCCATTCATCAAGAGCCATCACCTCTCAATTATACAACCTCACCTCCAAGTTTTACATGCCTAAATTCCTCACCACTTGGATATGCCTCAACACAAAATTCCTTTCCACATCTATATAATTCATCTCACCAGTCACACAATGCATTCTATTACACACAAAATTCTTCTCACAGTCCACAAAACCCATATCATTACCCACAAAAGTCATACCACTCTCAGAACATAAAACCACAAAACAACCAATTCCATTCACAAAGTAGCCACCCTCAACCTCCAAATTTCACCCCAGCTGCACACCCTCCCCTCGAGGATAAGCTATCAAGGATAGAGAACCTACTGGCAATGCTCTTGGAAGAATCTAAGGACACAAGGACTTTCCAAGAGGAAGTAAAAACCATTATGCAGAACCGGTGGGTTGCCATTAAGAAGCTTGAGGCACAAGTTGGATATCTATCAAAGTAAATCACTACCCACAATTCTCTCAGTGATACCATGGCAAACCCAAGGGAGGAATCAGAAGAACAAGAAAAAGAGGCACCCATACCAAGTGAGATTTCTATGAAGAAGGAGGAGGTTATGAGAGTATATAAGCCTAAGGCTCCAAACCCACAGAGGTTACTAGTGGTGACAAAGGAACATGCAAACTCACTCCCAAAAAACTCAATGCAAAATCATGTAGAAGAAAGGAAGGAAGTCAATAAAGGGAGACCACACTACTCTAATGACACAGAGAGTTGCATAAAGGGTGAGTTCATTGAACCACCAATTCAAGAAGCACTTGATGAAGAGGATGCTCCAACCATCATACAACACCCAAGTCCTGAAATCAAGGTGGTGAAGGCAATCAACATGAACAATAACAAAAGGATGGTGACCAAGAAAAGAAGGACAATATTCATGAAGAAGAAAAGGTCAACCAAAAGTCATCCCACCCCTACCCCAACAAGCAAGTTTACTCAAGCTAACAACAGAAGAAGGCTTGCTGAGGAGAGGCACTCAAAACAAGGGGCATTAACTGGCTCCTCTTTCCTCTTGAGGTTATTCCTCTTAACAAACTGGAAGAAGAGGAAGAAAGTCGTGAACAACATGTCAAGCTAATGACATTAAAAGAGCACTTGTTGGGAGGTAACCCAACCGTAGGTAACATTTCCTTGCTTTGCTTAGTTTACTTTCAATAATTTGGCATATGATTGCACTCTAAGTTTGGTGTTGCCATGCAACAATTTGAATTTCAATCTTCACTGGGTACTTGCAACATTCTAAATTGACAGTGGCACACTAAGTTTAGTGTTGCCACTTAACTTTCATGCAAAGTACCATGCCAACACCACTTATTAATGCAATCACATTGTCTCTGTTTTACTTCTTGTGCTTTTGTTGTAAATCTTGCTTGCTGAAACACATGCATACTCACACTTCATTCTAAGACATTCATGATCCATCGTGGACTCCATCACCACTGTTTTAATTGTTGCTTGAGTATAAGCAATCATTCTATGTCTGGTGTGGGAAGGGGAAGAATAGGAGGAAAAGGGCAACAACAATGAAGATAAAATACAAGGTGGTAAAGTTCCTTTCTCCTCTTACTTATTTCCAGCACTTTAATTTGCATGATTGTCTTCTATTTTCTTTGTATGCATGTGTGATTACTCCTTGTGAATAAGCATGTCAATTCTATCTTTTAAACTTTTTGTTGATTAAGGCTGTGTTTTCTAGTCTGAATGTCATTACTGCATCCTTACTTTGCTTACTTGTATGCTTGTCCCTTTTGAATCAAATGAAAAGAGAATGAGTGTTTTATAAAAGACCAGAGTGGAGTTCATACTACGGAGTAAGTTCCTGAGTTTGTGGTGTGGTCATAAGTTAGCTAAGTTGGTTCAACCACAAGGTGGGAAGACAACTATCTGTCCTGAACCATATGCTTTGAATGCACCCTATGAGACTAGCTAAATAATAAGATCCTAATAAGAAAAAGGGAAAGAACAATAAAGGTTGAAAAATAAAAGAAAAAGAGTAAGCAATAAGGCTAAGCACCAATGGTTTTAATCTTGAGGCATGTGTCTGTGGTGCTCTTGTGTGAGGGATCTACTTGGATGAATAAGCTCTTAGGGGTGCCTTATCACTTGGTAACTTGGGTTAACTAACTCGGGATTATCAGCTGAAAGTCCACTATCAAGAGTAACCCTCAAAACAGAACATTTAGTAACCCAAAGAGGTGCTGGACACCAAGGTCTCAAGAAAAGAAAATAAATAAACTATGTGCCTGTGGTGTGTATGTATGGGGGAGAGGCTTGAGCAAGTAAGTCATTAGGGGTGCTTCAACACCTAGCACCTTGAACCAACTGGTTCGGGAGTGTTGGCTGAAATCTTATTTTAAAGAGTTGCCCCCTTACAGAGCACTTAGCCTAAGAACACAAATAAGCCCTGAAATGACAACAAAAGGATCAATGAATAAAAGTCTCATGGGATGCAATCACAGTGAGTATTCTAGGACATGATAAAGGTCTGAAAGCCAGGAATGAACCAAAATTGCTATGCATGAAACCACCATAAAACCAGGGACATGACTTCCACAAGAATGAATCATTTCTCTTGGCATTCCATTCATCATTCTCTTGTTCCAGTACTTGCTTAGGGACAAGCAAGCTTTAAGTTTGGTGTTGTGATGCCAGGGCATTTTGGCCAGTTTCACTGACTTTTTCTTTACTGTTTTTAAGGTAGTTTCATGCATTTTCTTAGAAAATAAGCGAGTTTTGGGTAGATATTCACTTACATCTTGATTCAAGCATACATTGTGCACTTTACATGATTTCATGAGAATTTTGCATGAATTATATGATAAATTGGATGATGCATGATCCCATGATTAAGAGCAAGACTTTGATGCACTTTGTTTGATTGATTTCAGGCCAAAAGAAGAAGAGAAGAGCCACGTTAGTGGCTACGTTAGTTACACTAACGTGGGCACTAACGTGGAAGGAAGGAAAGCGTCAACGTTAGTGAGAAAAGTTAGTGGCATTAACTTTGAAGAAAGGAAATGGAGCCAACGTTAGTGACACTTAACATTATCACTAACGTTGGACCAAGCTCATAAGTGGCCACGTTAGTTGTCACGTTAACTTAGTTAACGTGGCCTCTAACGTTAAGAAGTAAAGGGGAAGCCAACGTTAGTGACATTCAACTTTATCACTAACGTTGGCCAAGTCACAATAAGCCACGTTAACTCCCACGTTAACCTAGTTAACGTGGAAGCTAACGTGAAGAAGGGAGGTGATCGACAACGTTAGTGACACCCAACATTGTCACTAACGTTGGAAGGAACTCACAAAAGCCCCAATAAGCCACGTTAACTCCCACGTTAACTTAGTTAACGTGGTAGTTAACGTGGGCAAAAGTCCCACTTGGTAGCCTGACCATGCCTTCTTCAAACAAGAATAACTTGAGCCACAAAACTCCAAATGAGATGATTCTAGTGGCATTAGAAAGTAGGATTCCAGAGATTTCCAAGCATATATGGCACTACATGGTTGACACTAAATTTGAGGGAGAAAACCTGCCCCGAAAGTGGAATGATGAACATGGTATCAACCTGTATTAAGGCCAGCTGACCTCTTCACCTTCCAAGAAGTGTAACTCGAGTTGTAGAGCTCCAAATGATGCGCTTCCAAAGGCATTGGAAAGTAGACATCCAGGGCTTTCCAATAATATATAATAGTATAGGGTGGACACTAAGTTTGAGCTCCAGAAATTAGCAATAATGAAGCCCTGATTGCTAGCGTTATTGGCACTCAAGTTTTCTAGTAACGCTAGCAACTATGCCAGCGACCATGTTCACTTCAAAGGAGCATAACTTGAGCTACAGAGGTCCAATTGAGGTGATTCTAGTTGCATTAGAAAGCTGATATTCAGAGCTTTCCAACGATATATAATACTCTATATTGGGCATGAAATTGGAGCACAAACAAGAGGTATCTTTTAAGCCCCAAAAATACCAACTGGGCAGCAAGTGCAACGTTAGCCACAATAACTTTAGCACTAACGCCACACTTGTAGCGTTAGTGTGGCTAACTTTAGCACTAACTTTAGCACCGGACCTCAACTTGACTCACTTCTCTCTCAAGTCCACTTCAAAGCTCAAGCAAGCAAGCCCACAATTGTCAACCGATCAAGACCACAAGAATCATCTAGAATAGGAATTTTCATTTAATTGTAATTTGCTTTTAATTTCATTTTTTAATTTAGGAGAGCCTATATAAAGGCCTTAATCTTTACATTGAAAACATCTTGGAGAGTCTGGAAACTCTGCAATGAGGGATTGAAGAGGGGTCTTCGGACTCCCTCCCCTTACACACTTTTCCTTCTCTTTCTTTTAGTTGTAATTTTCATTTATGAATGTTGAATTTTTAATTTCAGTTTGAATCTTCATCTTTACTTTTCTGCACTTTCTTTCTTTTCTATTTTTATAGAGTAATGATCAACTAACTCTTTACATTGGGTTAGAGAGCTCTATTGTGATTCAATGGATTAAGTGTAGTTCTTATTCTTCTTCTTCTTTCTTTCCTCTTGATTTTACTAGAGAGCTTTCGATCTTCATCCAATTGGGTAGTTATCTTGGAAAAGAAACTATTCATACTTGGATCTCTTCTGAACCTTGAAAGAGGAATGAAGAGATCATGCTAGAAATGCTTTCTCATGCTGGACCAAATTGGGTGTGGATGGATATGTGACTATAATCCTTCCAACACTTGATTTGGGAAATGCATGTTGTATAATCAGTGACCATACTTCATATCTTCTCATGAGCAATTGACCAAGGAATTGGCTATTGATCAAGATTTGAGAGATCGAATTACAAGGAATTGTAATTCGATCACTTAAGATTGCCAAGGAGATCAATGAATGCATTGATTGAGGAAGAGATGAGAATGAACTTGATACGGAGGATTGCAATATCTCTTGATCCCAATGTTCATTTTATTTTTAGTTCTTACATTTACTTTTCTTGTTATTTTACTTTTCTGCACTTTATTGCTTTTCCTTTCTTTTCTGTCAATTTACAATTCCTGCTGCTCATTATCCAAATCTGAACCGTCTGACTAGGATAATTAATCAACCATTGATTGCTTAATCCGTTAATCTCTGTGGGATTCGACCTCACTCTTTTGTGAGTTATTACTTGACGACAATTCGGTACACTTGCCAAAGGGAGATTTGTTATGAGACAAGTTTTTCGTGCATCACTAGCATAATAAATGACATGCAGAAGCTTGTCATGTCTCTGCCCCAGCACTGCACCAATGGCGTGATCACTGGCATCACACATTAATTCGAATGGTAATGTCCAGTCTGGTGCAGAGATAACTGGTGCTGTGACCAGCTTAGCTTTCAGAGTTTCAAACGCCTGCAGGCACTCTGTGTCAAACATAAATGGCGTGTCAGCAGCTAGCAGGTTGCTTAGAGGTTTTGCAATTTTTGAAAAATCCTTTATAAACCTCCTGTAGAATCATGCATGCCCTAGAAAGCTTCTGATTGCCTTAACATTGGCAGGTGGTGGTAATTTTTCAATTACCTCTATTTTAGCTTGATCCACCTCTATTCCCTTGTTTGAAATTTTATGCCCAAGGACAATCCCTTTAGTCACCATAAAGTGTCATTTTTTCCAGTTTAAAACTAGGTTGGTCTCTTGGCATCTTTTCAGAACAAGTGCTAAATGGTCAAGGCAGGAGCTGAATGAGTCTCCATATACTGAGAAGTCATCCATGAAGACTTCCAGAAATTTTTTCACCATATCATAGAAAATAGAGAGCATGCATCTCTGAAAGGTTGCAGGCGCATTGCACAGCCCAAATGGCATCCTTCTGTAAGCAAACACTCCAGATGGACATGTGAATGCTGTTTTCTCTTGATCTTGGGAATCTACTGCAATTTGGTTGTAACCTGAATAGCCATCCAAAAAGTAGTAATAATCATGACCTGCTAGTCTCTCTAGCATTTGGTCTATGAATGGTAAAGGAAAGTGATCCTTTCTGGTGGCTGTATTGAGCCTTCTGTAGTCAATACACATGCGCCACCCTGTAACTGTTCTTGTAGGAACCAGTTCATTTTTTTCATTATGAATCACTGTCATGCCTCCTTTTTTTGGGACGACTTGGACAGGGCTCACCCAGGGGCTATCAGAAATAGGATAAATAATCCCAGCCTCCAGTAGTTTGGTGACCTCTTTCTGCACCACTTCCTTCATGGCTGGATTTAGCCGCCTCTGTGGTTGAACCACTGACTTAGCATTATCCTCCAATAGGATCTTGTGCATGCATCTAGCTGGGCTTATGCCCTTAAGGTCACCTATGGACCACCCAAGAGCTGTCTTGTGTGTCCTTAGCACTTGAATCAGTGCTTCCTCTTCCTGTGGAATTAAAGTAGAGCTTATGATTACTGGAAAAGTGTCACCTTCTCCCAGAAATACATATTTCAGGGATGGTGGTAATGGTTTGAGCTCGGGTTTAGGAGGTTTTTCCTCTTCCTGAGAAAATTTCAGAGGCTCTTTTAATTCCTCAGAGTCCTCTAGATCAGGCGGAACATCTTTAAAGATGTCTTCCAGCTCTGATTCGAGACTCGCAGCCATGTTGATCTCCTCCACCAGAGAGTCAATAAGATCAACTTTCATGCAGTCTTTTGGTGTGTCTGGATGCTGCATGGCATTGACAGCATTCAACTTAAACTCATCCTCATTGACTCTCAGGGTTACTTCCCCCTTTTGGACATCAATGAGTGTTCGTCCAGTTTCTAGGAAAGGTCTTCCTAGAATGAGAGTAGCACTCTTGTGCTCCTCCATTTCCAGCACTACAAAGTCAGTGGGAAAGGCAAATGGCCCAACCCTGACAATCATGTCTTCAATCACGCCTGATGGGTATTTAATGGAGCCATCAGCAAGTTGGAGACATATCCAGGTTGGTTTAACTTCTTCATTTAAACCAAGCTTTCTGATAGTGGATGCAGGTATTAGGTTGATGCTTGCCCCAAGATCGCATAAAGCTGTCCTGGTGCAATTTACCTCTAATGTGCATGGTATCAGAAAGCTTCCGGGATCTTTAAGCTTTTCAGGAAAGCTTTTCAGAATGACTGCACTGCATTCTTCAGTGAGGAAAACTCTTTCAGTTTCTCTCCAATCCTTCTTATGACTCAAGATCTCTTTCATGAACTTGGTATAAGAAGGTATTTGCTCAAGTGCCTCTGCAAACGAAATCTTTATTTCAAGAGTCCTGAGATAATCTGCAAAGCGAGCAAATTGTTTATCCTGCTCCTCTTGGCGGAGTTTTTGAGGATAAGGTATCTTGGCTTTATATTCCTCAACCTTGGTTGCTGCAGGTTTATTCCTACAGAAGTGGTTGAAGAAGCCTTTTTAGATGGGTTGTCATCAGCACTTGTGTGTGTCTGATCCCTCACTGGCAATTGAGTGCTAGAGTTAGAAGATGGAGTGACGTTAGATGCCAACTCCTCATCTGTTCCTAGCGTCTGAACGCCAGAACTGTGCTTCTTTTGGGCGTTCAACGCCAGTTCCTTGCTTGTTTCTGGCATTGAACGCCAGTCCTGAGCATAATCTGGGCATTCAGCGCCAGCCTTCCACCCAATTTTTGGCGTTTTAACGCCATAATTATTTTTTCCCGGGCTCTTACTGTCCTCAGATGGATTTTGGGTGGTTTGCTCATTTCTTGGCTTCCTGCTGCCTTGAGGTGGGGTATTTAATATTTTCCCACTTCTTAATTGAACTGCTTGGCATTCTTCTGTTATTTGTTTTGACAGCTGCTACTTTGTTTGCTTTAATTGTACTTCCATATTTATATTAGCCATCCTTGTCTCTTGTAGTCTATCCTTGAATTCGGCTAACTGCTTTGTTAGAAAATCCAACTGCTGATTGAATTCAGTAGCTTGTTCAGCAGGACTGAGTTCAGTAGTTACTATTTTAGCCTCTTCTTTCATGGAAGGTTCACTGCTTAGATACAGATGCTGATTTCTGGCAACTGTATCAATGAGCTCTTGAGCTTCTTCAATTGTCTTTCTCATGTGGATAGATCCACCAGCTAAATAATCTAGAGACATCTGAGCTCTTTCTGCAAGCCCATAATAGAAGATGTCTAACTGAACCCACTATGAAAACATTTCAGAGGGGCATTTTCTTAGCATCTCTCTGTATCTCTCCCAGGCATCATAAAGAGATTCATTATCTTCTTGTTTAAAGCCTTGGATGTCCAGCCTTAGCTGTGTCATCCATTTTGGAGGAAAGTATTGATTCAGAAATTTTTCTGTCAGCTGTTTCTATGTCTTTATGCTAGCCTTAGGTTGGTTATTTAACCACCTCTTAGCTTGGTCTTTTATAGCAAATGGAAACAGTAATAATCTGTAGACATCCTGATCTACTTCTTTATCATGTACTATGTCAGCAATCTGTAAAAACTGTGCCAGAAACTCTGTAGGTTCTTCCTGCGGAAGACCGGAATATTGGCAACTTTGCTACACCATGATAATGAGCTAAGAATTTAACTCAAAACTACTGACTCCGATGGAGGGTATACAGATACTACTCCCATATGAAGTAGTAGTGGGGTTAGCATATGACCCCAGAGTCCTTCTGGACTGTTCATTTCCACTTATGTCCATGAAGGAAAAAGGGAGATGATGCAGATTGCAATTAAAATATTTTTAAATTTTTTTTTAAAAAAGAACGAATAAAATAAAAAAATAAAATACTAAAAGTTAAATATAGATTTCGAGAATTCAGAATAAAATAAAAAAATATTTTAAAACTAAAATAATTACTTGATTAAGAAGATTTGAAAAATTTTGGATATAATTTTTGAAAAAGATTTTAAATTTTGAAATAAAAATCTGAATTTTAAAAGTAAATTTCAAAAATTTGCTTTAAAATAGAGAGAAAAGATATTTTTAAATTTAAAGAGGAAAGAGAAAAATAATAAAATAGCACAAGATTTAAAATTTTTAGATCTAATACTCCTTGTTTTCGAAAATTTAGAGGGAAAATACCAAGGAACACCAAACTTAAAAATTTTATGATCAAGACACAAGAAAAACTCAAGAACACTTTGAAGATTCACAAGAACACCAAGAACAAAAGAAAGAACACCAAACTTAAAATTTTTAGAAGACCAAAATAAATTTTTGAAAATTATATAAAGATTAACAAGAAAACACCAAACTTAAAGTTTGGCACAAGATTAAATCAAGAAAAATTATTTTTGAAAAAGATTTTTAATAGAACCGGTGCCCAATCATCAAGAACATAAACCAATGCTCTAGCCAGTTGAGTAGTAAATGTAACACTTGTTTTGAAGAATTATTTTTAATAACTAATACTGAAAATTTTTTTTCTGAAACTAATGTTTTGAAAAGGCACAAGAAAAACAAGAAAAGGAACAGAATAAGAAAAACTAAAGATCAAACAAGAAAAAAATAAACAAGAACAACTTGAAGGTGAAGAAAGAACAAAGAACACAAATTTCGAAAATTTAAAGGAAAATAAAAACATGCAATTGACACCAAACTTAAAATATAAAATTAAACTCAAACAGAAAAACTCAATTATTAAGAAAAATAAAATAAAATTTCGAAAAATTTTTGAAAGAAAAAAATAAGGATTCTAAAATTTTAACCAAAAACAATAATGGGAGACTCTAAACCAAAAAGAAAAATTTTTCCTAATCTAAGCAACAAAATAAACCGTCAGTTGTCCAAACTCGAACAAATCCCCGGCAACGGCGCCAAAAACTTGGTGCACGAATTGTAAATCACACTTTTCACAACTCGTACCACTAACCAGCAAGTGCACTGGGTCGTCCAAGTAATACCTTACGTGAGTAAGGGTCGAATCTCACGGAGATTGTTGGCTTGAAGCAATCTATGGTTATCTTGTAACTCTTAGTCAGGAAAACAATTCACTTATCAAATTGAGGTGCTAAAAATAAAAGAGCATGAATTAAATACTTGTGATGCAGTAATGGAGAATGTATTGGAGTTTTGGAGATGCTTTGTCTTCTGAATCTCTGCTTTCCTCTGTCTTCTTGTTCACGCATGCACGTTCCTTTTATGGCAAGCTTTATGTTGGTGGATCACTGTTGTCAATGGCTACCATCCGTCTTCTCAGTGAAAAGGGTCCAGGTGCGCTGTCACCGCACGGCTAATCATCTGTAGGTTCTCAATCATACCGGAATAGGATTTACTATCCTTTTGCGTTGTCACTACGCCCAGCACTCGCGAGTTTGAAGCGCGTTACAGTCATCCAATCCCTGAATCCTACTCGGAATACCACAGACAAGGTTTAGACTTTCCGGATTCTCAAGGATGCTGCCAATGGATTCTAGCTTATACCACGAAGATTCTGATTAAGGAATCCCATTGATATTCATTCAATCTAATGTATAATGGAGGTGGTTGTCAGGCACGCGTTCATAGTTTGAGAATGGTGATGAGTGTCACGGATCATCACATCCATCATATTGAAGTGCGAATGAACATCTTAGATAGAAACAAGCGTGTTTAAATAGAAAACAGAAATACTTGCATTAATTCATCGAGACACAGCAGAGCTCCTCACCCCCAACAATGGAGTCTAGAGACTCATGCCGTTAAAGAGTACAAAGTTCAGATCTAAAATGTCATGAGATCCAAAATAAATCTCTAAAAGTTGTTTAAATACTAAACTAGTAACCTAGGTTTACAGAAAATGAGTAAACTATGATAGATAGTGCAGAAATCCACTTCTGGGGCCCACTTGGTGTGTGCTAGGGCTGAGACTAAAGCTTCTCACGTGCCTGGGCTGTTTTGGGCGTTCAACGCCAGGTTGTAACCTGTTTCTGGCGTTGAACTCCAACTTGTAACTTGTTTCTGGCGCTGGACGCCAGACTGCAACATGGAACTGGCGTTGAACGCCAGTTTACATCGTTTATCCTTGAGCAAAGTATGGACTATTATATATTTCTGGAAAGCCCTGGATGTCTACTTTCCAACGCAATTTGAAGCGCATCAATTGGACTTCTGTAGCTCCAGAAATTCCATTCCGAGTGTAGAGAGGTCAGGATCCAACAGCATCTGCAGTCCTTTTTCAGCCTGAATCAGATTTTTGCTCAGCTCCCTCAATTTCAGCCAGAAAATACCTGAAATTATAGAAAAACACACAAACTCATAGTAAAGTCCAGAAATATGAATTTTGCCTAAAAACTAATGAAAATAAACTAAAAACTAACTAAAACCTACTAAAAACTATATGAAATTAACCCCGAAAAACGTATAAAATATCCGCTCATCACTATCTTATTTCGAATTCAAATTTTAAAGACTTAATTTCAAAATCAAATCTTTTTCAGATCTTTTCAATTCTTATCTTATGTTGTTGACTTTTCCTTTTTCAATTTTAAATTTTAAAACTTTTTAAAATCAAATTTTCTTTTTCAAATCTTCTATCTTATCTTTTATCTTTCTTAGTTAGTTACATGTTTTATCTTATTCTCTTTTTATTTTTCCTTATCTTTCTTCTTTTTCAAAACTTTCTAACTACTTTCTCTCTCTTCTTTTTTGAAAATTTCCTCTTCTTTTCCTTCTTTATTTTCAAAAGTATCTTCCCTTCTCTCTCTATTAATTTTTGAAAACTATCCTCATTTAAGGAAATATTCTTTTCTTCTCTTCTTGATCTATATCTCTCTGACAAAGGACCTCTATACTTTGACATAGAGAATCCTTTTCTTTCTCTCTTCTTGTATTCTTTCTTCTTGTTTATGAGCAGGAACAAGGATAAAGAACTCTCTTTGATCTTGATCTTGAACCTGAGAGGACCCTAAGAAAGCATTTACAACAAGCTAAAGCACAACATTTCAGAGGAAACCTCACGGAGCTAGTCGAACAAGAAACAGAAAATACAAGCATGGCAGCCAAACAGAACAATGAAGGAGATGTAAGGAAGGTTCTTGGTGACTTCACTGCACCCACTTCTGACTTCTATGGAAGAAGTATCTCTATACCTGCCATTAGAGCTAATAACTTTGAGCTAAAGCCTCAATTAGTCTCTCTAATACAACAGAATTGCAAGTTCCATGGACTTCCACTGAAAGATCCACATCAGTTCTTATTTGAATTCTTGCAAATATGTGATATTGCTAAGACTAACGGAGTGGATCCTGAGGTCTACAAGCTTATGCTTTTCCCTTTTGTTGTCAGAGACAGAGCTAGGATATGGTTGGATTCTCAACCTAAGAAAAGCCTAGAGTCTTGGAAAAAGTTGGTCAATGCTTTCTTGGCTAAGTTCTTTCCACCTCAAAAGATGAGCAAGGTCAGGGTGGAAGTTCAAACTTTTAGACAAAAAGAAGGTGAATCCCTCTATGAAGCTTGGGAAAGATACAAGCAATTGATTAGAAGGTGTCCTCCTAACATGCTCTCAGAGTGGTCTATCCTAGGAATCTTCTATGATGGTCTATCTGAGATATCCAGGGTGTCTTTGGATCATTTTGCTGATGGATCACTCTACTTAAAGAAAACATCTGCAGAGGCCCCGGAACTTATTGAAATTGTTTCAAACAACCAATACTTTAACAAAAACAAGTATAAACAGACTCAAACAAAAGATAAAGATAAAAAAGAAAAGCAAATATTTTTGAAAATTTTTTTTTGAAAAAGAAAATAAAAGACTCAAACAAAATAGGAAAAAGTGCCTAATCTAAGCAACAAGATAATCCGGTTGTTTGTCGAATCCAAACAATCCCCAGCAACGGCACCAAAAACTTAGTCCACGAAACTAGCTCCGCAGAATTCGCACAGATAGACCGGCAAGTATACCGGGTCATCCAAGTAATACCTCAGGTGAGTGAGGGTCGATCCCACGGAGATTGTTCATTTGAGCAAGCAGTGGTTATCTTGCAGATCTTAGTTAGGCGGATAGAAAATATAGTTTGTCATGGAAAACGCATTAAACAGATAAATAAATAAAACATTACTAGATATGTATGAAATCAATGGTGATAGAACGGTTGAGGCTTCGGAGATGCTTTGTCTTTCTGGATTAACTTTTCTTACTATCTTCCTCAATAATTTTCTGATTCCTTCAATGGCAGTCGTAAGTGATTAACTCATGTCCTCTCATCAATTTAACCTCATCTACTGCAGGAATCCAGCATGTTGAAGTGACTCATGTCCTCTCATCAAGCCACTTCTAGGTTTCTCACTGTAGCAGAAGATGAAGCTCTAAGCAATCCACTCTCATCCACGATCCTACTAAAGGTGCCACAGACAAGGCAGATCTTTCGGATCAGAGAGTGCTACTTCTCTGACTCTAGTCTTAACACCACAGAGACCTCACGCACCCATAGTCAATGGAATTTTATGTCACGTATCCAAAGTTGCTCAGATGCTCTATTGGAATCCGCAATGCAATCTTTAGCTTTAGTTCAACGCTATCCGGATTACGACTCACACAAAACCCAAGTAGAACAAGAGTTGATGGTTATCAGTGGTTAAGAGAAGGGGGGTTGAATCTTAGCCCCTTTTTTGCTTAGTAACGCTTGCTGGCCTTTTGATGTAGCTTCAGGAGACTCTTTGCTTTTTGTCTCATACCTAGCCACGAGACATTTTCTTTTTGTCTCGTAATCGGGCAAGAGATATTTTTTGGTTTTATCTCCTATTAGCAGAAACAAAAATGGAGTAGAAGAGAGAGAAAATCACACCACGAAGTATCCTAGTTCGGCTGCCATGTGCAATGTAGCCTACATCCAGTCTCCATCACAACAATGATGGAATTTCACTATAATCTTTATTGATTACATACACCAATTCTCCCTAGGAACTAACCTTCCTATCCGGGACAAGTCCAGAATCTAACCCTAATCCTAAACTTGACTTGGTCACCTACCAAGCTTTTAATTGCAAAGTGCTAACCCAACTTGCAAGGGGATTCCCATAGAATCATGAAACACAACACAGATGTACAAAGGACCTCTAAGGACATCTATGGCTTTTTCTTTTAATTTTTCACACTCTGCCTCTTTCCGCTCTATGGCTTTTTCTTACAAACCTCACTATTTGCCTTTTTTCATGAGACTTAAGACAGACAAAATTAAACAGAAAAATACAAAATGAGATATATTGAAGGAGAAGAACTTCTGTTAGCTTAGAAGCTATGAGAACTCTGTGCTTTCACTCTTTTCTCCTTGCTTCAAGCCCTGGCTGTTCTCCTTTATTTATAGAAGGGGAAGCCTCCACGGTTGAAACTGTTGAACCAAGCTAAACTTCTTCTTCATGCAAAAACCGGTTCGGCCAGAGAGAGAGGAGAGATAACCGAATGCTAAAACCAACATGCAATTACTTCTGTGTCTTCCCTTTACACCAAGCTTCATCAATCCAAGCTACCCATCTTGACTTGCACTCCAAGAAGGATTCCTAGCCCTTGATGCGTTCTTGATGCATGATAGCTCTTCTTGCTCCACTTTTGCTTCCTCCTTTACGTAGCCTCTCTAGCTAACCTCTGTGATGGATGACCACAAAGCAGAGACGAGCCATAACTCCAAGGATCTTCTTCCTCTGATCGAATGGATCTTCTTTCATTTTTGGTATGGAGAGGTTGAGCTTACTTCACCACATCTTGCCTTTCTTGGTGAAGATCTCAGCCACAACATACTTTTTGTTTTTTTTTCTTGCCATCATTACAATGGTCTTGTTACTAGCTCCTTCTTCTTTTTGGTAGCCTGCTTTAGCTTCCATATTTTCCTAAGAAGTGATCGAAAGAAAAGAGAGAGTAGAGAGAGAAGAGAGAGAAATTTGAACAATAATCAATGTAATAAAGAAAGAGAATTAGAATGAATTAAATTTCCCACATCCCTTTGCTGAGTAGCGTGCATCATTAAGGCAATCAATCAAATCAATTGCTATTTCTCTCTCATGATTCCAATGCAATTAATGTTAGTTAAATAAATTTGAAATCCACCCCATGATGGAAGTGAGATCCGTTGGAAGCATGCAGCAAAACATTTGATTTCTCTCTTTTCTTCATTTCGGACCAAGCTAGTTGGTATCCAACCAAAATTTGAATTGGGCTGATAATAATGTTTAAAGGATCTGCCCCAATAACAAGATATTGCTTCAGCCATAACACTTAAACATTTTGAACAAGGCTGAATGTTTACATTCACATTGGGCTTGCAATTTTTTTTTCGGCCCAATAATAAAATCTGCATAACACAAAATTATTATTTAGCAAATATGTATTAAGGATCAAGTTAATAATTTTGTATTTAATTATTTTAATAATGTTTGATCATCATCAATTTAAATTGGAGTTTTCCAAACTCATCAATCTCCCCCTTGATGACAAACATTATTAAAAATTGAAATGGAAAGAAATTAAAGATTAGAGTATTCCCTTTGAAGATTAGAATTCCTTTCCATTCCAATTGTTACATGGCTCCCCCTAAATATATGTCATTTTACCATGGAAAGCTTTACCTGTAACCCTTTTTAAAATCAAGCTTAAGGCAACTATGTTATTCAACATATGTGATTTGAAATGTTGAATGGCTTGATTTATAAGCAGAATTGGAGTGATAAACAAAACTCATTTGTTATCATATAAATGATTTTCTGCTCAATCTCAAACAAAGCATTTGAGTACATATCAACCAAAAATATTTTGATAATTCCAAAAAATTTGCTGCCAAAACTTGAACCATATTTTCCAACCATCAAAAGTTTTCTGTTTATAGCAAGAAAAACATTTTAATCAAATATAATCATATCAGAGCACACAAAGTTTTGTCCAGCAATCATTCATATATCAGAGCATAAGGAATTACCAAAGAATAATAGCTAATTTCAGAATCCATCAAACATAACAAAGACAAAACATTGGAACACATCCAACATGCATATCATCACAACAAATCATTGAAACAAGGGTGATCATGAATCATAAAAGATTTTAGCCCCTGTTTTTCCTGTTTCTTTCAATTTTTAATTTTTTCAGCTTTCCTCCCCATTTTGTCATCAAAGGGGCACCTGCAAAAAATGACAATGGAATACAAAATATATCCAGAATCAAAATATCAAGAGTTTAACAAAGTATCACAGGTCTAGAGTATCCAAACAGTCTACAAGAACAAAACAGTCCAAACATAACCATAATTCAACAAGAGACAGGTAAGTCAATCATCAGAAAGTTTGTACTCAGATCCAGTTTCATCATCCTTATCAGCAGCCCCCATTTCTTCTTCAAAAGTCTGAAGCATTAGACCCACTCATTCTTGGCACTTTGTCCGAGCTTTTTCATTTTCAAATGCTAGTTTGCAAGCGGCCTTGTACGATTGCACCATCAGTTTTGACATATTTAAGAACTCATTGAGTACCTCCACGATTGAATCTGCCACCTTGGACAGCTCGACTGGGCGGCTTTCAAGGTCACTGTTCGATGGTTCAGAGGGCATTGAGCGCTTGCCTTTCGTGCTTTCACCTGAAACTCCTCCTCCCTTAATGATTGAGACTTTATTCTCTACAGCTTCATTTGTTAGATCAACTTTAAAATATTCAAAAATACTGGTGAGAAAAATCCCATAGGGAAGGTTTGCCTTTTTGGTACTTTTAACAGATTCCCACATATGCCTTATCATAAGATATGCAAAAGAAATTTGAGATGAAGTAACAATAGAAAAAAGCACAAGAGTGTCAGAAACTGTTACTCTGTGATGTGAACCACCTTGTGGCATTAGAATGTGAGAAATGATTTTGTGAAGAAGAAGTGTTCTTTCAGGACCAAGTACCTTGAGGGTTGGAACCGCATCATCCAGATCAGAAAGACCCTCGCAGATTTTATTTAAAGCAGTCTGGTAAGTGACCCCAACCTGTGAATCCCATGCTTTTGACATATACGCTCTTGGTCCTTCATCAACATAACCCAGGGCAGCGCTTATTGTTTCTCTGTTTAGAGTCATGTAGACTTGCTTCACATAGGAATGGATTGCACCATCAATCAGCCTCATATTTGCATAAAACTCTCAAACCAAGGCTGGGTAAACGGGCTTCTGAATGTTGAACAGGGGAGTCCATTTCAGGTTCTCAAACAGAGGAATAAAGTTGATTCCTTTAGCAGCAAGTGAGTCCAGGTTCACTATGTGTGAAGCACACAAGTGACGTTTCTTCAACACCTCTTTGTGGAACTCATAAGAGGCACACGAATTGAATCTCGCTGGATCAAAATGTGAATGAGGTTTGTTGTATTTATTTTTAAAATCCAGTCATTCCAGATTGGCTGGTTCCCTTGTGTTGTGTAATACAAAGCTTTTTGACTTCTGTGAGCTTTGGCCAGGGGTTGCCTTCTTTGGAGGAGATGAAGGTAGGGATGTATGAGATTCATCTTCTTCTTCAACCACGGGTTCCTTCTTCTTACGTGATGATGATCGCGGATGGATGACTTTCTTCCTCATTGTTTCGGTTGAATGTGAAGAGGAAGATGAGGAGGATGAAGAGTGTATATGTATGTGTGTATGTGTGTATGAGTTTGAGGAGTGGAAGAAAATGGAGGTTTCTTAGAGGAATGGATTCGGTCACTTTTTCTTGGTGTAACTTTTTTTTTCATGTTATGAGAAATGAGGAGGTGAGAGGGAAAATGAAAAGAGCTGAAGAAAGTGGTGAGAGGAGGGAGGTTAGGGAAGCATTTAATGTTGAGTGGAGAGAGAGAATGAAGGAGTTATTACCCATTAAATGGCACGGTTATTAACCTAGGAAGGATTTTAAAATTAAAACTGAAAGGTTAGCTCCTAGAATCAAGGGATGAGGGGAGAATAAAGATTTGATTTGACAACCACTCTTTTCTACAAGATTTGATATGACAACTTCCCAAAAGTATGATTAAAAATTGAGAGACTCAAAAACGGGTCAGAGTAAGGTCAAAAAGATAATCAAGATTTAGATGAGAATTGCGGAATGTAAAATTGGCGGGAAACGTAAATGACAAGAAATTTAAATGGCGGAATCTTAAATTGCATGAAGTAAAGAGCAGAAGCTAAATTACTGAAATTAAAGGGAATGGGGGTGATTGCATGAATTTAATTGCAGAATGTAAAGAGAAAGTGAAATCAGAAATGGGGAATTCATTGGGTTATAGGAGATATTGAGATCTCCGAATCAAAACATGTTTATCTCTTCCTCAACCAATGCGTTCATTGAATTTTGCTTGGCAATCTTATATGATTGGATCCCAATCCCTTGGCTCACCAATTCTCTCTAAAAACGAACAAATTCCCAATCCCTTGGTTTAAATGTTCATAAGAAGAGATGATGCTCGATCACTGATTATACCACACAGTTTCATGAACCACAATTTGGTAGGATTACATGTCACAATATCCATCCAAACCCCAATCCAATTCACTGTGAGAAAGCTTCTCTAGCATGAATCCTCCATTCCTTTCCCAAGGTTCCGAAGGATCCCAATTATGGGTAGTTTCTTTCCCAAGACAACTACCCAATGGAATTAGATCGAGAAGCTTTCTAACAAAATTCAAGAGAAAAGATTGAAGAAGAAGATAAACTATTATTGATTCATTGAATTACAATAGAGCTCCCTAACCCAATGAAAGGGGGTTTAGTGAGTCATAGCTCTGAATTCAATTACAAAGATATGAAAACTAGCCAAATGAAAAGGTAAAAAGTCCTCCCTAACTTAAATTCTATCCTATTTATACACTTTCTATATTGAGCTTCTGTTGTGTTTCTTGGGCTTTGAGGCCTCTCCCTGCTTTCCTTTTGCCTTGGGTTTATGATCCATAATCTTGATGAGGCTGTTGATCCAAATTCTGTAACATTCATTGAGCCAACTTAGTGATAATCAAATAATGACACATGACTCAATAAATTGAAATTTCAGACTCATCAATCCTTCAGGCCCAATCCCATAAACCATGATATTCAATTGGGTTTCATACCAGAGTAAGTTTAAGTTAATGTTTGTGCTCAAATACTAACTTAAACCGCAATATTTTTGGCCCAGAAACCTTTTCCAAGAGTGGCGTTTAAGTTGCAGTTTAAGCTTAAACTGTAGCTTAAACGCCAGACACTTCCAGTGATGCCTTTTGTGGAAGCACGTTTAAGCTTCAGTTTAAGGTTAAACTGAAGCTTAAACGTGGAAATGGAAGAAGGCAGCCCTGGAGGGTAACTTAGTCGAACACGTTTAAGCTTCAGTTTAAGGTTAAACTGAAGCTTAAACGTGGAGATAGAAAAGGCAGCCCTGGAGGTCGAACACGTTTAAGCTCCAGTTTAAGGTTAAACTGGAGCTTAAACGTGGAAGCTGAGAAAGGTAGCCCTGGAGGTGTCGAACACGTTTAAGCTCCAGTTTAAGGTTAAATTGGAGCTTAAACGTGGAAATGGAGAAAGCAACCCTGGAGGAGAAAACTTGGTCGAACACGTTTAAGCTCCAGTTTAAGGTTAAACTGGAGCTTAAACGTGGAAATGGCTCCCTGGTGCACTTCCCATTTCTGGCGTTTAATCTCCAGTTTAAGGTTAAACTGGAGGTTAAACGTGGAAATGCTTCCTGAGTGGCATTCTCATTCTGGCGTTTAACCTCCAGTTTAAGGTTAAACTGGAGGTTAAACGTGGAAATGCTTCTTTGGTGAGACTTTCATTCTGGCATTTAACCTCCAGTTTAAGGTTAAACTGGAGGTTAAACTTCAGTTTCAGCATTTCTTAGCCTTCATGATTCTGGCGTTTAAGCTCCAGTTTAGGCTTAAACTGGAACTTAAACTCCACATGTGATATTCAAGCTTCCTTTATTGACTTTGTTGCTTCCTTGCCTAGCCTCTTCTTCCCTGAAATCATCCAAACAATTGCATCAAAGTCTTGCAAAATTTCATGAGAAATCTTCCATTCATAGCATTCAAGTAATATAACTAAAAACTCATGGAATTTGCATCAAAATCATATTGTTTGGATGGTTCATTGCTTTGTTATTCATTTAACCATTCTTGGTTACTTTAAGCTCAAGAAAATGCATAAAACCACTAAAACTAACAGAAAAATACTAGTGAAACTAGCCTAAGATGCCTTGGCATCAGTGGGACCCATGATAATTAATGTCAGCGCAGTCTCCCCCTGTTTCAATGCCTTGTTCACCACGTCCTGAAATTTGTCTCCTGCTTACCTACGAGACAAAAAAAAAAACAGAATAAAAAATTCACAAATTATCAACAGAACTTAATTCTATCATTCCCAAACTATTTCTCAAAGTGCAGAATCTGTCTTCACACAAGAGCTTAGTGAAAATATTCGCAAGATGTTCTTCGGATTTCACAAATTGAATATCAATAGTACCCTATTGCACATGTTCTCTAATAAAATGATATTTAATCTCAATGTGCTTGGTTCTTGAGTGCAAAACAGAATTTTTTGAAATATTTATAGCACTCATATTGTCACAAAACAAGGGTATACTATTGATTTTTAATTTGTAATCCTCCAATTGAGTTTTCAACCAAATTAATTGTGAACAACATGCAGATGCGGAAATATATTCAGCTTTGGCTGTGGATAGAGCTATGGTGGCTTGTTTTTTGCTTGACCACATGTTGAGTGAGCTTCCAAGGAAGTAACACATGCCGGATGTGCTCCTTCTATCCACCCGATCTCCCGCATAATCTGCATCATAAAAACCCACTGCACTAAAATCATCAGATTTTGGATACCATAAGCCATAATCATTAGTCCCTTAATGTACGTAATGATGCGTTTAACGGCCAAAAGATGGGATTCCTTTGGGTGAGATTGAAATCTTGAACATACACCCACACTTTGAACAATATCCGGTCTAGAGGAGGTAAGATACATGAGTGAACCTATCATTCCTCTATACCTTGTTTCATCCACATCTTTTCCATCATCATCTTTTTCAAGTTTAGTGTTTGGATGCATTGGTGTTCCCATTGGTTTCGAATTTTCTAGGCCAAGTTTCTTGATTAATTCTTTAGCATACTTTCCTTGGTGGATAAAGGTTCCACTAGGAGTTTGTTTAATTTGGAGACCAAGAAAGAAAGTTAGTTCTCCCATTAAACTCATTTCAAACTCACTAGTCATGAGTTTTCCAAACTCTTCACATAAGGAATCATTGGCCGATCCAAACACAATATCATCCACATAAACTTGAACAAGAAGAATATCATCATTAGATGCTTTAATAAATAAAGTAGTATCGGTGGTATCCCTTTAAAATTGATTTTCCAACAAGAAGGCACTAAGCTTTTCATACCAAGCTCTTGGAGCTTGCCTAAGGCCATAAAGAGCCTTTGAAAGTTTAAAAACATGGTTTGGAAATTCTTTATCTTCAAAACTGGGGGGTTGTGCCACAAATACTTCTCTATCAATAAATCCATTAAGGAAAGCACATTTGACATCCATTTCGAACATTTTGAAACCCTTATGGACAGCATAGGCAAGAAGCAACCGAATTGCTTCCATTCTTGTTACCGGAGAAAAAGACAATCAAAATCTATTTCCTCTTCTTGATCGTAACCTTGGGCCACTAATCTAGCCTTGTTACGAACAACATTACCATCCTCACCTAATTTATTTTTGAAAACCCACTTAGTACCCGTTACCTTCTTACCATCCGGATGAGGTACTATAGTCCAAACCTTGTTCTTGTCAAATTGAGATAGCTCTTCTTGCATGGATTTGACCTAAGAGGGGTCTTCAAGAGCTTGCTTCACATTGTTAGGCTCCATTTGTGGTAAGAAAGCGAAATTGCTTGGTTCGGATTGCTTCTTTGTTGAGGATCTTGTTATTACACCTTGAGAGGGATCACCAATGATGAAGTCATGAGGATAACCCTTTATGGACTTCCATTCTCTTGGTTTTCTGAGTGAAGTTGAGCCTGGTTGAGCTTTATCACGCTGGTCTGTTCTAGAATCTGCGACTGGTATAGGAGACACGTAACGACCCAATTTTCAATATGTCTAGATCATACCAAAAATTGAGCGCTACCAATTTGTCTTCCTAATTATTATCTACTATTTATCATATGAGCCTGATTCGTTGTTAACAGCGTGGTTAATTTGCGAGGTATTTTTTTGAAAACGTTTGGATTAATAGACAAAATCATTCATAATCAACTCACAACTGATAACAGATAAAACAGTTATAAACAACCATACATAAATACATTACAAGTAGCTAACAACATTCAGTGATCCAGCCTTTATTAGAGTATAGACTTTTAGTTAGAACACCCCTAGATATAGCTAGATAATAACTATATACATATACATACATACAACATCCTAGGTCCTGACCTGTTCAAGAGGTCCCTAAGCTGGCACCTAGGCTAGCCTAGACTTTATACTCACCTAGTCCCTCTAGACTACTAAAGCGAGGGAAAGTACGTTCTAAGTCTTCAAAACTCAAGTCAGGTGGAACGTCATCAAAAGGTGGAACATCTTCTACTACTCCTCTACACGATCAGTCATTTCCATATGACGTCTCTCTGGTACCTCATCAAGTAGCTACATAACAGGAGTCTCGTACACAGGATTTAAGTAAAAGTTTGCATACAAACGGGGTGTAGACGTTGGCTGGTCTCATAGTATATATATATATAAACAGAGAACGAGATTCACCCTAGACTCAGAAGACTACCTAGAGCAGAATCCTTTTTGCGAATGGTCGTCAGTGAACTACGGAAGGGTACTGATGAGTGGATAATTTATACGCTTTTTGGCATTGTTTTTAGGTAGTTTTTTGTAGGTTCTAGCTACTTTTTAGTATATTTTTATTAGTTTTTAAGCAAAATTCACATTTCTGGACTTTACTATGAGTTTGTGTGTTTTTCTATGATTTCAGGTATTTTCTGACTGAAATTGAGGGACCTGAGCAAAAATCTGATTCAAAGGCTGAAAAAGGACTCCAGATGCTGTTGGATTCTGACCTCCCTGCACTCGGAATGGATTTTCTGGAGCTACAGAAGCCCAATTGGCATGCTCTCAATTGCGTTGGAAAGTAGACATCCTGGGCTTTCTAGAAATATATAATACTCCATACTTTGCCCGAGTTTTGAGGATGCAAACTGGCATTTAAATGCCAACTTTCTGCCCTATTCTGGCGTTAAACGCCAAAACTGAGTTACAAGCTGGAGTTAAACGCCCAAACTGGCACCAAAGCTGGTGTTTAACTCCAAGAACAGCCTATGCACGTGTAAAGCTCAATGCTCAGCCCAAGCACACACCATGTGGGCTCCGAAAGTGGATTTCTACACTATTTACTTACTTTTGTAAACCCTAGTAACTAGTTTAGTATAAATAGGACTTATTACTATTGTATTCGAGATTCTGGATGCTACATTTTTACATTTGGGGAGGCTGGCCATTCGGCCATGTCTGGACCTTCATCACTTATGTATTTTCAACTGTGGAGTTTCTACACCTCATAGATTAAGGTGCGGAGCTCTGCTGTTCCTCAGGAATTAATGCAATTTCTACTGTCTTCTATTCAATTCATGCTTATTCTTGTCCTAAGATATCCATTCGCACCCAAGAACATGATGAATGTGATGATCAAGTGACACTCATCACTATTCTCACCTAGGAACGCGTGCCTGACAACCACTTCCGTTCTACTTGAAAACAAACTTGAATGCATATCTCTTGGATCTCTAATCAATGATTCACATCGTCTCTCCTAACAACAGAGCATCTGAATCTGAGATTAGAATTCTCGTGGTATAAGCTATAATCAATTGGCAGCATTCCTGAGATCCGGAATGTCAAAACCTTGTCTGTGGTATTCTAAGTAGGATTTGGGAAGGGATGACTGTGACGAGCTGCAAACTCACGAGTGTTGGGTGTAGTGACAGACGCAAAAGGATCAATGGATCTTATTCCAACACAAGTGAGAACCGACAGATGATTAGCCATATGGTGGTGGTGCCTGGTATTTTTCATCCGAGACGAGAAATCCGACAGTTGATTAGCCGTACAAAAGCCATAGAGGACCATTTTCACTGAGAGGACAGACGGTAGCCATTGACAATGGTGATCCCCCAACATACAGCTTGCCATGGAAAGGAATATGTAAGATTGGATGAAGACAATAGGAAAGTAGAGATTCAGAAGGAACAAAGCATCTTCATACGCTTATCTGAAATTCTCACCAATGAATTACATAAGTATCTCTATCTTATTTTATGTTTTATTTATCTTTTAATTATCAAATTCTCATAACCATTTGAATCCGCCTGACTGAGATTTACAAGATGACCATAGTTTGCTTCAAGCCGACAATCTCCGTGGGATCGACCCTTACTCACGTAAGGTATTACTTGGACGACCCAGTGCACTTGTTGGTCAGCTGCATGGAGTTGTGACAAAGCGTGTGAATTACGTTTCGAGCACCAAATTTTTGGCGCCGTTGTTAAGGATCACAATTCCGTGTATCAAGTTTTTGGCGCCGTTGCCAGGGATTGTTCGAGTTTGGACAACTGACGGTTCATCTTGTTGCTCAGATTAGGTAACCTTCTTTTCGTTTTATTTTCAAAAATCTTTCAAAATTTCCCTTTTGTTTTCGAAAAAAAAAATTATTCAGAATTTTTAAGAATGAATTCTAGAGTTTCATGATAATATGTTGAAGCATGGCTGGCTATCAAGCCATGTCTAAATCTTTTTGGACCGAGGCTTCCACGTGTTATGAAATGCTTGTATGTACTATGCTAGATCTTGGTTGGCCAATTGGCCATGTCTAAAATTTTGGACCGGAGCTTTCACATGAAGCTTGGCTGGCCATTCGGCCATGTCTAACTTTTTGGATCGGAGCTTTAGACTAACATTACATGATTCCTGGAGTTTTTATTAAAAATTTTGAATTTCTTATTTTCTTTTTCCTAAATAATTTCGAAAAATACAAAAAAAAATTATAAATCATAAAAACCAAAAAAAATAGTGTTTCTTGTTTGAGTCTATTGTCAAGTTCTAAGTTTGATGTCAATTGCATGTTTTTAATTTTTCTTAAATTTTTTTTCGAAAATCCATGCATGGTGTTCTTCATGATCTTCAAGTTGTTCTTGATAAGTCTCCTTGTTTGATCTTCATAATTTCTTGTTTTGTGTTGCATGATGTTTTTCATATGCATTCTTGCATTCATAATGTCTAAACATGAAAATTTTCTAAGTTTGGTGTCTTGCATGTTTTCTTTTCTTGAAAATTTTTCAAAAATAAGTTCTTGATGTTCATCATGATCTTCAAAGTGTTCTTGGTGTTCATCTTGACATTCATAGTGTTCTTGCATGCATCATTTGTTTTGATCCAAAATTTTTATGTGTTGAGTCATTTTGTGTTTTTTCTCTTTCCTCATTAAAATTCAAAAATAAAAAATATCTTTCCCTTATTCCACTCATAAATTTCGAAATCTTTGGGTTGACTTAGTCAAAAATTTTTAAAATAAGTTGTTTCTTGTTGGTCAAGTCAAGATTTCAATTTCAAAAATTTATCTTTTCAAATCGTTTTCAAAATCAAATTTTTTCATTTATCTTTGTTTTTTGAAAAATAAATTTCTTAAAATCTTTTTCAAAACTTTTCAAAATCTTTTTCACATTTTTACCTCATATTTTCGAAATTAATACTAACAATTAATGTTTTGACTCAAAAATTTCAAGTTTGTTACTTTCTTGTTAAGAAAGATTCAAACTTTAAATTTTAGAATCATATCTTGTGATCTCTTGTGAGTTAAGTCATTAATTCCAATTTTGAAAATCAAATCTTTTTCAAAATAAATTTCAGTCATATCTTTTCAATCATATCTCTTCAATCACATCTTTTTCAAATTATATCTTTTTGAAACTTTAATTTCAAAATATCATTTTTTTTTCTAACTTATCTTTTTAAAATCAATTTCAAAATCTTTTTCAAAATCACCTAACCACTTTTTCACCTCTAATTTTTGAAAATTGCTAACCTCTTTTCAAACTTGTTTTCGAAATTCTCTCTCTCTCATCCCTTTCTAATTATTTTATTTATCTACTAACACTTCTCTTCTAACTCATAATTCGAACCCTCTCCTCTCTTTGTGTTCGGGTTTTTCTTCTTCTCTCTTCTCAACCTTCTTATTCTTCTTCTCTTCTACTCACATAAAGGAACATCTATACTGTGATAAAGAGGATCCCTATTATTTTTTATTCTCCTCTTTTTTATATGAGTAGGAGCAAGGATAAGGACAGCCTGGTTGAAGCAGATCCTGAACCTGAAAGGACTTTGAAGAAGAAACTAGAGCAGAACACTTCAGAGAAAACATTGCAGAAACTTTTGAAAAAGAAGAAGAGATGGTAGTCAAAAATAATAACAACAATAACAATGCAAGGAAGATGTTTGGTGACTACACTGCCCCAACTTCCAACTTCCATGGAAGAAGTATCTCAATCCCTGCCATTGGAGCAAACAATTTTGAGCTAAAGCCTCAATTAGTTTCTCTAATGCAATAGAATTGCAAGTTTTATGGACTTCCATCAGAAGATCCTTATCAATTCTTAACTGAATTCTTGCAGATCTGTGATACTGTTAAGACCAATGGAGTTGATCCCGAGGTCTACAAACTTATGCTTTTCCCTTTTGCTGTAAGAGACAGAGATAGAACATGGTTGGACTCACAACCTAGAAATAGCCTGAACTTTTGGGACAAGCTGGTCACGGCTTTCTTAGCCAAATTCTTTCCTCCTCAAAAGCTGAGCAAGCTTAGAATGGATGTTCAAACCTTCAGGCAAAAAGAAGGTGAGTCCCTCTATGAAGCTTGGGAAAGATACAAGCAATTGACTAGAAAGTGTCCTTCTGACATGCTTTTAGAATGGAGCATCCTGGATATATTCTATGATGGTCTGTCTGAATTATCTAAGATGTCATTGGACCATTCTACAGGTGGATCTATTCATCTGAAGAAAATGCCTACAGAAGCTCAGGAACTCATTGAAATGGTTGCAAATAACCAGTTCATGTACACTTCTGAAAGAAATCCTGTGAACAATGGAACAACTCAGAAGAAAGAAGTTCTTGAGATTGATACTCTGAATGCCATATTGGCGCAGAACAAGATATTGACTCAGCAAGTCAATATGATTTCTCAGAATCTGATTGGATTGCAAGCTGCATCCGGCAGTATTAAAGGTGCTTCTTCTGAAGGAGAAGCTTATGACCCTGAGAATCCTAGAATGGAAGAGGTGAATTACATGGGTGAAGCCTATGGAAACACCTATAATCCTTCATGGAGAAATCATCCAAATTTTTCATGGAAGGATCAACAAAAGCCTCAACAAGGCTTCAATAATAATAATAATGGTGGAAGAAACAGTTTTGGCAATAGCAAACCTTTTCCATCATCCTCTCAGCAATAGACAGAGAATTCTGAGCAGAGCCCCTCTAGCTTAGCAACCATAGTCTCTGATCTATCTAAGGCCACTCTCAGTTTCATGAATGAAACAAGGTCCTCCATCAGAAACTTGGAGGCACAAGTGGGTCAGCTGAGTAAAAGGGTTACTGAAACTCCTCCTAGCACTCTCCCAAGCAATACAGAAGAGAATCCCTAAAGAGAGTGCAAGGTCATAACCGTGACCAACATGGCTAAACTTGGAGAGAGTGAAAAGACAGTGATTCCCAGTGAGGAAGACCTCAGGGAGTGTCCACTGGCCACTAAGGAGTACCCTAATGAGGAAACAAAAGAATCTGAGGCTCATACAGAGACCATAGAGATTCCATTGAACTTTCTTTTACCATTCATGAGCTCTGATAACTATTCATCCTCTGAAAAGGATGAAGACATTGTTGAAGGGCAAGTTGCCCAGTATTCAGGAGCAATCATAAAGCTGAATGCCAAGCTATTTGGTAATGAGATTTGGGAGGATGAACCTCCATTGCTCATTAATGAACTGAATACCTGGGTTCAGCAAACTTTACCTCAAAAGAAACAGGATCCTGGTAAATTCTTAATACCCTGTACCATAGGCACCATGACCTTTGAGAAGGCTCTGTATGACCTAGGGTCAGGTATTAACCTCATGCCACTCTCTGTAATAGAGAAACTAGGGATCTTTGAGGTACAAGCTGCAAGAATCTCATTAGAGATGGTAGACAAATCAATGAAACAAGCTTATGGATTAGTAGAGGACGTGCTAGTGAAGGTTGAAGGCCTTTACATCCCTGCTGATTTCATAATCCTAGACACTTGGGAAGGATGAGGATGAATCCATCATCCTTGGAAGACCCTTCCTAGCCACAGCAAAAGCTGTAATTGATGTTGACAGAGGAGAGTTGGTCCTTCAGTTGAATGAAGACTACTTTGTATTTAAGGCTCAAGGTTCTCCTTCTATACACAAGGAGAAGAAGCATGAAAAGCTTCTCTCAAAATAGAGTCAAACAAAGCCCCTACATTCAAACTCTAAGTTTGGTGTTGGGAGGCTCCAAGTATACTCTGAATATCTGTGAGGCTCCATGAGAGCTCACTGTCAAGCTATTGACATTAAAGAAGTGCTTATTGGGAGGCAACCCAATTTTATTTATCTATGTTAAAATTCCATTGTTATTTTATATTTTCTTTAGGTTGATGATCATGTGGAGTCACAAAAACAACTGCAAAAATTAAAGCAAAATCAAAAACAGCATTAAAAACAACACACCCTGGAGGATGAGCTTACTGGCGTTTAAACGCCAGTAAGAGTAGCAGAATGGGCGTTAAACGCCCAGTCTGGCACCATTTTGGGTGTTTAATGCCAGAAACAGGCACCAAAATGGCGTTTAAATGCCAGAAAGGGAAGAAAAGCTGGCGTTAAACGCCAGAAACAGGCAGCAAGCTGGCGTTAAATGCCAAAAACAAGCAGCAGTCTAGCATTTAAACGCCAGTATTGCATTTAGAGGGCGTTTTACACGTCTAAATGGTGCAGGGATGAGAAATCCTTGACACCTCAGGATCTGTGGACCCCACAGGATCCCCGCCTACCTCAACTCACTCTCTCTCTTCTTCACACAACCCAATAACACTCTTTCCCAAATACCCTTCACCACTCACATCCATCCACTCTTCTCCAAAAACCACACCTACCTCCAAATTCAAAATCCTTTCCCTCCCAAACCCAACCTCAAATCACAAACACATTATAACCCCTTGGCCAAACCACATACCACCATCTATCTCCTCCATATCTTCTTCTTCTCCTCCTTTCTTTCTTCTTTTGCTCGAGGATGAGCAAAACTTTTAAGTTTGGTGTGGGAAAAAGCTTTGCTTTTTATTTTTTCATAACTATTAATGGCACCTAAGGCCAGAGAAACCTCAAGGAAGAGCAAAGGGAAGGCAATTGCTTCCACCTCTGAGTCATGGGAGATGGAAAGATTCATCTCAAAAGATTCCTGAGATGCCTTAAGGGATGCAATTCCCTCCACACAACTATTGGGAACAACTCAACACTTCCCTAGAAGGTTTAAGTTACAACATGGACCAACTAAGGGTGGAGCACCAAGAGCACTCCATCATTCTCCATGAGATTAGAAAAGATCAAAGAGCCATGAGGGAGGAGCAACAAAGGCAAGGAAGAGACATAGAGGAGCTCAAAAACACCATTGCTTCTTCAAGAAGAAGGTGCCATCATCACTAAGGTGGACCCGTTCTTTACTCTCCTTGTTCATATTTTTCTATTTTCGGTTTTAAGCTTTATGTTTGACTATGTTTTGTGTCTTTACTACATGATCATTAGTGTCTAGTGTCTATGTCTTAAAGCTATGAATAACTCCATGAATCCTTCACCTTTCTTAAATGAAAAATGTTTTTAATTACAAAAGAACAAGAAGTACATGAATTTCAAATTCATCCTTGAAATTAGTTTAACTATATTGATGTGGTGGTAATACTTTTTGTTTTCTGAATGAATGCTTGAACAGTGCATATTTTTTATAGTGAAGTTTATGAATGCTAAATTTGTTGGCTCTTGAAAGAATGATGAAAAAGAGAAATATTATTGATAATCTGAAAAATCATAAATTTGATTCTTGAAGCAAGAAAAACCAATGAATAACAACGCTTGCGAAAAAAAATGGCGAAAATTAAAAGAAAAAGCAAGCAAAAAAAGCCAATAGCCCTTTAAACCAAAAGGCAAGGGTAAAAAGGAACCAAGGCTTTGAGTATTAATGGATAGAAGGGCCCAAGGAAATAAAATCATGGTCTAAGCGGCTAAACCAAGCTGTCCCTAACCATGTGCTTGTTGATGAGCGGATAATTTATACGCTTTTTAGCATTGTTTTTAGGTAGTTTTTAGTAGGTTCTAGCTACTTTTTAGTATATTTTTATTAGTTTTTATGCAAAATTCACATTTCTGGATTTTACTATGAGTTTGTGTGTTTTTCTATGATTTCAGGTATTTTCTGGCTGAAATTGAGGGACCTGAGCAAAAATATGATTCAGAGGCTGAAAAAGGACTGCAGATGCTGTTGGATTCTGACCTCCCTGCACTCGAAATGGATTTTCTGGAGCTACAGAAGCCCAATTTGAGCGCTCTCAAATGCGTTGGAAAGTAGACATCTTGGGCTTTCCAGAAATATATAATAGTTCATACTTTGCCCGAGTTTTGATAACGCAAACTGGTGTTTAAACACCAATTTTCTACCCTATTCTGCCGTTAAACGCCAGAACTGAGTTAAAAGCTGGAGATAAACGCCCAAACTGGCACCAGAACTGGCGTTTAACTCCAGGAATAGCCTATGCACGTGAAAGCTTCAATGATCAGCCCAAACACACACAAAGTGGGCCCCATAAGTGGATTTATGCACTATCTATCTTAGTTTACTCAATTTCTGTAAACCTAGGTTACTAGTTGAGTATAAAAACTACTTTTAGAGATTTATTTTATATCTCGTGACATTTTACATCTGAATTTTGTATCTTCTACGGCATGAGTCTCTAAACCCCATGGTTGGGGGTGAGGAGCTCTGTGTGTCTCGATGAATTAATGCAACTACTTCTGTTTTCTATTCAATCACGCTTGTTTCTGTTCTAAGATATTCACTGGTACTTAACCGGGATGAACGTGATGATCCGTGATACTCATCATCATTCTCAACTTATGAACGTGTGCCTGATAACCACTTCCATTCTATCTGTAATAGCTTGAGTGTGTATCTCTTGGGTTTCTGGTTCATGAGTTTGATTGCCTCTCCTGACAATAGAGCGTTCAAATCCGTGAGACCAAGAGTCTTCGCGGTATAAGCTAGAATCAATTGGCAGCATTCCTGAGATCCGGAAAGTCTAAACCTTGTCTGTGGTATTTCGAGTAGGATCTGGGAAGGGATGACTGTGACGAGCTTCAAACTCGCGACTGTTGGGCGCAGTGACAGTGTGCAAAAGAATCGATGGATCTTATTCCGACACTAGTGAGAACCGACAGATGATTAGCCCTATAAAACCCGCAGCGGGACCATTTTCACTGAGAGGACAGATGGTAGCCATTGACAACGGTGATTGATGGTACCCCAAGGGTGTATTGGTAAAGATTTTCTCCAATAAAATCGCGTTGCAAGTATAGCTCTACCAACAACAATCCTCGGGTATCAAATTTAGAAGAGGGATTTGGTTGTCACAAGTTCAACCCCAATAGAAATAACCGAAGTATTCAAACCTCGGGTCGTCTCACAAGGAATGGGCAAACATGTGCTTCAACATTGGTTAGAAATCCGGGGTTGTGAGTTATGAGCATGAAAATAAATGGAAATCTTAACAAGCAAGTAATCTCAAATTGCAAGAAACTAATTCAATTAGCTAAGCAAAACATGAGCAATTCTAATGAACAAGTAACATTCCACTTAATTCTATTCTAAACTAAAAAAGTAACTACAACTAAGACAAATAATTGAGAATTTTGGTTTTCAAATATGAACAATAAAGGTAACTCTTGGCTAGGCATGGGAATTGGGGTCACCATCCTTGTCTAACAACCATATCTTGACAATTATGAGGAACCAAGCTCATTAAGTCTACTTCCAAAAGGCTTACGTATGTAATATCTACTCCTAGACTGGAAGTACATCAAATGGCTTTGATCACATCAACCCATAAGTCCCAACCTACCTACTAATTAGATTAGTAGTGCGTTGGTGTCAATGAGTATCAAATTGATCACCAAGAGTTCTCAAATCACCAATTCATTGAGACCCAATGACTCAAGTTTACCCATTCCCTTGGCCTAGGCCAAGAGTGAAGAAGACTACTCCATAATCAAAGTAAACAATTCATCAAACACATGGTAAGCATTAACAAAAGACATGTTCCAAATAGCAATTAAATTGAAATCTACAAATACCCACTAACAATTATCAACATACAATCATCCAAACAACAAAACTAAACATAGAAATCATCAATGCAACATCAACAAGTCAAGATTCACAACACTCATAAAATGGGTATAAAGTGATAATTAACAAGGATTCATAAAACTATCACTAGATATAAGCAAAATTATACCAAGGAATTCAAATTGAACAATTAAAACTAGTAATTAACAAGATCCAATTCACAATTCAACAAGGGAAGATCAAATTAAAACTAGATCTAGAGAGGAACAAGGGTTTCTCTCTAGAATAACAAAGAACCAAAAAACTAGCTAAAATTGTGTCTTAGTGTAAAAATGATTGATCCACCCTTTCCCCCTAGCATCCTTGGGTCTTTTCCATACAGAAACAGCTTGAAATTGGGCCTGATGAGCCTCAGAAATCGCCAGGCACGATTTCCTTTAATGAGGTCACGTGCAGCTTCCCACGCGTGCGCGCCATGCGTGCGTGCGCGCCGATTGCTTTGCGATCCACGTGTGCGCGCCAAGTGCGTGTGCGCGTCAATAGGAATCTTCTGATCCGCACGAATACGTCCATCCTTGCGCGCCGCTTCCAGCCACCTCATCCACGCGTGCGCGTGGAGTGCGCGGGTGCGCCAATGCTGCTTCTTCCAAGATTTCAATTCTTCATGTTCCTCCCTTTTTGTACATGCTTTCTTCCTCTCTTCTAGGTCATTCCTACCCTATAATTCCTAAAATTACTCAACAAATACATCACGGCATCGAATGGCAATAGAAGAGGATTAAAATATGGCAATTTTAAGGCAAAATAAGCATGTTTTCCATCATGGAGCAATATTGGGAAGTGAACACAAAACCATGCATTTCTTACAAATAAGTGTGAGAAATATTGACAAAACCCCCCAAAAATAAGCACAAGATAAACCACAAAATCGGGGTTTATCAAATCTCCCCGCACTTAAACCAAGCATGTCCTCATGCTTAAAATAAAAAGACCAAAGATCATGACGAGAAAGGGTTTATGAAATGCAAACTATCTAAGTGGATGCATGCAACTAATGTAAAATCATCTACCTACTTGGTCAAGAGTAGATCTATCTTCCAAGAATACGTGTGAACATATAGGGTGAAAACAGTATGTAATTCATGAATCCTACCAAATTGAACACCACTAAGGAGTGCATATGACTTGCTAAACAAACGCTTGTAAAAGCCGGGAACAAGCATTGAGCATCGAACCCTCACCGGAAGTGTATCCGCTCTATTCGCTCAAGTGTATAGGGTTCATCAATCAATCTTCTCCTAATCATGCTTTCCAAGATTTGTCTTTCATATAACAATCAACAATTACTTAATGCATGCTTACAAGTATCATGAGGTCTTATTCATGGGTTGTAACGGGGCTAGGGTGAAGGTAAGGATGTATATGGCCAAGTAGGCTTAAAATTTGAGTCCTTGATCAACCTAGGATCCACTAGACACATAGAACAACCTATACAACTATGATACATTACCTAGCTACCCTTGAGTTTTACTCTTTTTGCATACTCATGCATTCTTTTCAATTCACACCCATATGTATTGTTTTCTTCTTTACTACATCTTGGGGTTCCTTTGTCCCCTTTGCTGTTTATTATTATACATTGTTTTTCTCTTCTTTTTTTTTTATTATCCCCTTCTCTTGGGGTTTCTTTGTGAACAAAAGTTTCAATGCAAACAGTTTAATCATTCAACACATGAATATGTTCCCAAATCCTCGAATTTTCAATTACACTACAACTACACACCTATATATCTACCCGAATTTCCCAAGTATACCCTCCTATTTGAATGATACACATCCTAACTTACCTAAGCTAATCAAGGATTTAAATTCAGGGGCATTCATGGTTTTTCACTTAGGGTTGTTGATGTGTTCTATCTAAGAACAAAAGGGTTTATCATGGGCTCAAAATTGGTTAGCAATGGTAGATAAGAGGGTTAAGGCCATTTGGGAAAAGTGACTATTGAAATGATGGCCTCAATCATGTAAATGCATTCATACACAAAGCAATGGACATATAGAATCAGACAAAGCAAGGATCACAATCATAGAGAGAGAGAGAGATTTGCACACAAGAAAGGAAATAATGGTTAGAGGATGTAACCATGAAATAGGCTCAAAACTTTCATGCTTGTGTTCTTAGCTCAATCACTATGTTCCAAAATACATTTTTAAAGCAAGTTTACTGCAAAAAATTTTCAGACTTTTGGTATCTCAAAATTTGGTAGGTACCCCAAAACACATTTTCTTGGAAAAGAAGTTATTGTTTTGACCAAGTAACTCTATAGAAACTAACTATCATGCAAAGGGTATTTACAAGCAAAACTAACTACACATGCAATATACTAACTTCTAAGCAAAAGATAAATCCAAGGGTATTGAAGGGAAGAGATTGTTATCCATGGAGATCGGTCGAACGACCTCCCCACACTTAGAAATTAGCACAGTCCTCTGTGCTACGAACAATGCGCAAGGGACCGTCGGGACCGGAACCTTCACTATCCCCTTCATTAGAGCTCCCATCACTTGGCTTTGAGGTGGATGTGAATATTTCGGGTTCCTCCATGCTAGGGGTAACACAACCCAGAAGCTTCTTGATGTAAGTGTACCGGCAGTGGTTGCGCCACTCATATCTATCAAGCCTCCGGTGAAGGTCTTCTATCCTTTGATGTGTGGATCTCAGTGGTGGTGATGATGAGCTAGAAGGAAAAAGAAGTGACAGGGCCATGTCGAGGCTTGGTTTGTTCATGGGAAGGTGTAGGTATTTTCCGCTTGGGACCACATCGCCCTTAGCTGGAACTATGATCTTTTTGTCCTTGGCTTCCCAAGAAACACCCGCAGCAGCAACTAAGTCAGACACCAATGCTGGAAATGGCAAATTACCCCGGGCTTGGACTTGACTCATCGCTTGCTTGACAAGAAACAGAATGTTCACCAGCCTCTCCGTGAGAACACACCAAACAAGCAAGGCTAGATCCGCCGTGAAGGACGACTTGTGGGTGCTAGGTAGCACACCGTGAGATAGGATCTGGGCCCAAGCTCTCGCTTCTATAGTGAATGAACGAGCGTCAATGGACTTAGGCCTCATCCGGAGTCGACTTTGGGTCCGAAATGTCTCTGGCTCAGCAATGACTCGGAGGATCGAGTCCCAATTGAATCCAAACTGCTCTCGCTGACGTAGGACTTCTTGGTAGCCATCCATGTCACTTGGCACTAGTAGGATATTAAGCACTTGCTGAATAGCCTCTTCTGAAACTTAGACTTGCTTCCGGCGCACGTATACCGATTGAAGATAGGAAAGATGGTAGTTAGTATAGAATTCTTCCACCCAAGAGAGGTTGATTTCCCTTGGTTTCCTCAAAAGAAACTCCCATCCTCGCTGTTCAATGCGGGGCAGAATATAAGGAGCAACCTTGTCCGGCGAAGCGAGTAGATGCTCAGGATGATAGTTCCTTACAGCTATGGAGGGGAACATAAGTTCGCAGAAGCGGTTGGAGAACCTTGAAGAATCTTTCACCGGTTTGCCCTTTTCATTCTCATCAATAGGAGCGAGTGTCTTCCCTTTCTTAGATAAGGGTTTGGCTCCTAATGAAGAGTGCGCCTTAGAGTTTGACCTTTGGGGTGCCCTTTTTGTGGCCGGTTTCCTCGAAGCTATCTCCTTGCCTTTCTTGGTGGCCATCCTAAAAAGGAAGGGAAGGAAGGAAAAACATTAAACCCAAGAATCAATTCGACAAGAACATGCAAGTGAATTGTAGTGCCCATGGTGAACGTAAAAGCAAGGGTCATAACACTTGGCATGGGATGCAAGAGGAAGTAAAGCATGCAATGGCATGAGAAGAGTAATCCCCAACATCCATAATAAAAAGCAAGTCATGTTCAATTAATATCTAATTGGCAAGTATAAACTTTAAGCACACAAAGTAGACTCAATGCATTTAAGAGAGGGCAAGTGAATGAGGAGGGAGCACCAATTTGAAAGTATACAACTAAAATGAACCAAAATGGTATATGTGCATTTCCTCGAACACTCGGCGTGCAATAATCAAGAAATGAGCAATTATGAGATACTAAACCAATTCAAAGCCCAAAATGGAACATCAATCATCACATAAACATCACACAACGGTAAAGAAAAGAATGACAAGAGATCTATCGATGCAAATTAAACTCAAACTCAACATCCATGGAAAAATAAGGAAAAAGGAAAGGTAAGTAAACAAAAAGCAAGAAACATCATCATGCAAGTAAAAGAGAGACTAAGTAAAGCAAAAAGAAGCATCTAACTAGAAGAAATAATGCAAGGGAAAATGGAAGCAAAGAAATAGAAAAAGTGAAACCTTGAAAAGTATGAAGGAACAAGGTTGAATCTTCTTTTGTGAAGATAAGAAAGAAAATAGGAGAAGTGTAGTGCCACCGAAAAGGTGGTTGTCACCAGTGAATGGCCGGAGACAGTGGTGGTGGATTGTGGAAGAAGAAGAAGAGGAGGGAAATGATGGAGGAAGAAGGAAAAGAAACTAAGAAAAAAAAGGGTTTGAGAGAAGGAAAACAGAACAAGGCGCGAAGTTATAAAACTGATTCTCGCAACCGGCGCGCGCTCGCAAGGAGCGTTGGCGGGTCGGTGAGGGTGTTAACATAGGACACGTGCGTATCAGTGGCGCGCGCGCGCGAGGGAAGTTGTGCCTCTGGCACAGAAGTGGCACAAAGTTGGCTCAAGTCTCTGGTTTTTGTACCAGAGTGGCTTAGTGAGGCAGGCGTGCGGACGCACACCTTGCGCGGACGCGTACACCGCGTGGACGCGTCAGTTTTGGCATAAGGTTGGCGCAATTGTGGCACAACTCTCTGGTTTTTGTACCAGAGAGTCCAGATATCGCCATCGGCGTGCACACTGGTGCACGAATTTGTTACATGTCAATGTCAATATTACTCTCTTACAAATTCGCACAACTAACCAGCAAGTGCACTGAGTCGTCCAAGTAATACCTTACGTGAGTAAGGGTCAAATCCCACGGAGATTGTTGATTTGGAGCAATCTATGGTTATTTTGTAATTCTTAGTTAGGAAATCAATGATAATTCTTAATTTCAATAGTAAAAAGTAAAAGGGCATAAAATAAATACTTGTTCTGCAGTAATGGAGAATATGTTGGAGTTTTGGAGATGCTTTGTCTTCTGAATCTCTGCTTTCCTCTATCTTCTAGTTCACGCATGCACGTCCCTCTTATGGCAAGCTGTGTATTGGTGGATCACCGTCGTCAATAGCTACCATCCGTCCTCTCAGTAAAAATAATCCAGGTGCGCTGTCACCGCACGGCTAATCATCTGTCGGTTCTCGATCATACCGGAATAGGATTTGCTATCCTTTTGTGTCTATCACTAAGCCCAGCACTCGCGAGTTTGAAGCTCGTCATAGTCATCCAATCCTTGAATCATACTCGGAATACCACAGACAAGGTTTAGACTTTCCGAATTCTCAAGGATGCTGCCAATGGATTCTAGCTTATACCACGAAGATTCTGATTTAGGAATCTAAGAGATATTCATTCAATCGAAGGTAGAAAGGAAGTGGTTGTCAGGCACACGTTCATGGGTTGAGAATGGTGATGAGTGTCACGGATCATCACCTTCGTCATAATTAAGCGCGAATGAACATCTTAGATAGGAACAAGCGTATTTGAATAGAAAACAGAAATACTTGCAATAATTCATCGAGACACAGCAGAGCTCCTCACCCCCAACAATGGAGTTTAGAGACTCATGCCGTCAAAAGGTACAAAGTTCACATCTAAAATGTCATGAGATACAAAATAAATCTCTAAAAGTTGTTTAAATACTAAACTAGTAACCTAGGTTTACAGAAAATGAGTAAACTATGATAGATAGTGCAGAAATCCACTTCTGGGGCCCACTTGGTGTGTGCTGGGGCTGAGACTTAAGCTTCTCACGTGCATGGGCTGTTTTGGGTGTTCAACGCCAGGTTGTAACCTGTTTCTGGCGTTGAACTCCAACTTGTAACTTGTTTCTGGCGCTGGACGCCAGACTGCAACATGGAACTGGAGTTGAACTGCAGTTTACGTCATTTATTCTTGAGCAAAGTATGGATTATTATATATTACTGGAAAGCCCTGGATGTCTACTTTCCAAAGCAATTGGAAGCGCGCCATTTGGACTTCTGTAGCTCCAGAAATTTCATTCCGAGCGCAGAGAGGTCAGAATCCAACAACATCAGCAGTCCTTTTTCAGCCTGAATCAAATTTTTGCTCAGCTCCCTCAATTTCAGCCAGAAAATACCTGAAATTACAGAAAAACACACAAACTCATAGTAAAGTCCAGAAATATGAATTTTGCCTAAGAACTAATAAAAATAAAATAAAAACTAACTAAAACATACTAAAAACTATATGAAATTAACCGCAAAAAGCGTATAAAATATCCGCTCATCACACGTGCATTGTGCGCTTGCGCGTCGATGGTTGAATTACAATGGTGCGCACAAGCGGCAAATACGCAAACGCGTGGGTGCCTGGCGCGAGTTGGGCACAAAGTGGGCATGACTCTCGAGTATTTGGCCCAAGAGGTGGAATCGCGCCACTGGCGCGCGCGCACTGTGTGCTGGCGCGTCAGTGCCCTTTTTCAAAGAATTTTTTTTATTTTCTTTATCTTTTTTCACATCCTATCTATATGAACATCCTATCTATCCAACAAAATCAACAAAGCTAGCATTCCTATGCACTCAATCAATCATCAAGAGATCACAAAATTCACAAGAAATTAAGGATATAAACAAGATGGTATAAACAAGGAAGATCTTACCACGGTGGGGTGCCTCCCACCAAGCACTTTTCTTTAACGTCCTTAAGTTGGACGGTCCTTTTCTTAAGCTTCCTCTTTCCTTGGTGCATCCTCCAATAGGTACACCTCTAGCTCTTTTGGGGGCTTGCTACCATGATACTTCTTCACTCTATGTCCATTCACTTTGAAAGTTGCTTCACTCTTGGGATCAAACAATTCCACCACTCCGTAGGGCTTTATCTCCTTCACCTTGAGAGGTCCTTCCCATCTAGAGCGGAGCTTGCCAGGCATAAATCGGAGCCTTGAGTTGTAGAGGAGGACCTCATCACCTCCTTGAAAGTCCTTCTTCCGGATGTGATGGTCATGGAATGCTTTAGTCTTTTCCTTGTAGATTCGGGCATTCTCATATGACTCGTTCCTCAGACACTCAAGCTCCTCTAGTTGTAGCTTCCTAGCTTCACCCGCCTTGGCTAAATCCATGTTGCACTGCTTTACCGCCCAATAGGCTCGATGCTCAATCTCCACCAGAAGGTGGCATGCCTTACCATAGACGTTCCGGAAAGGACTCATCCCTATCGGAGTCTTGTAGGCCGTTCTATACGCCCATAGTGCATCTCCTAACCGGAGGCTCCAATCCTTTCTTTGCGGATTGACCACTTTCTCCAATCATTTGTTTGCGGATGATAAGCAGTAGCAACCTTATGCGACACTCCATAGCGCTTGAGCAATGCTTCTACTTTCCTGTTACAAAAGTGGGATCCTTGGTCGCTCACGATTGCTCGTGGCGACCCATAACGGCATACAATGTGATTCCTAATGAAAGAAACAACGGCATTGGCGTCGTCAAGGTGGGTAGGTATGGCCTCTACCCACTTTGACACGTAGTCAACCGCTAACAGAATATACAGATACCCACTAGAGTTGGGAAATGGTCCCATAAAGTCAATGCCCCATATATTAAATATCTCACAGAACAACATAGGTTGCTGAGGCATTTCATACCTTTGGGATGCGTTTCCTGACCTCTGACACTGATGGCAAGATAGTGCACGAATTGTAAATCACACTTTTCACAACTCGTACCACTAACCAGCAAGTGCACTGGGTCGTCCAAGTAATACCTTATGTGAGTAAGGGTCGATCCCACGGAGATTGTTGGTTTGAAGCAATCTGTGGCTATCTTGTAAACCTTAGTCAGGATATTAATTATAATTATCAGTTGACTTGCAAATGAACAAGAGAGCATGGATTAAATAATACTTGTTATGCAGTAATGGAGAATATGTTGGAGTTTTGGAGATGCCTTGTCTTCTGAATCTCTGCTTTCTCCCTATCTTCTTCTTCACGCACGCAAAGTTCCTCATATGGCAAGCTGTGTGTTGGTGGATTACCGTTGTCAATGGCTACCATCCATCCTCTCAGTGAAAATGGTCCAGGTGCGCTGTCACCGCACGGCTAATCATCTGTCGGTTCTCACTCATGCTGGAATAGGATCCATTGATCCTTTTGCGTCTGTCACTACGCCCAACCCTTGTGAGTTTGAAGCTCATCACAATCATTCAATCCCTGAATCCTACTCGAAATACCATGGACAAAGTTTAGACTTTCCGGATTCTCAAGAATGCTGCCAATGGATTCTAGCTTATACCACGAAGATTCCGATTAAGGAATTCAAGAGATACTCATTCAATCGAAGGTAGAACGGAGGTGGTTGTCAGGCACATGTTCATAGGTTGAGAATGGTGATGAGTGTCACGGATCATCACATCCGTCATATTGAAGTGCGAATGAACATCTTATATAGAAATAAGCGTGTTTGAATGGAAAACAGAAATAGTTGCATTAATTCATCGAGACACAGTAGAGCTCCTCACCCCCAACAATGGAGTTTAGAGACTCATGCCGTCAAAGAGTACAAAGTTCAGATCTAAAATGTCATGAGATACAAAATAAATCTCTAAAAGTTGTTTAAATACTAAACTAGTAACCTAGGTTTACAGAAAATGAGTAAACTAAGATAGATGGTGCAGAAATCCACTTCTGGGGCCCACTTGGTGTGTGCTGGGGTTAAGACTTAAGCTTTTCACATGCCTGGGCTGTTTTTGGAGTTAAATGTCAGGTTGTAACCTGTTTCTGGCGTTTGACTCCAATTTGTAACCTGTTTCTGGCGTTTAACGCCAGAATGCAACATGGAACTGGCGTTGAACACCAGTTTACGTCATTTATCCTTGAGTAAAGTATGGACTATTGTATATTGCTGGAAAGCCCTGGATGTCTACTTTCCAACGCAATTGAGAGCGCGCCAATTGCACTCCTTTAGCTCCAAAAAATCCATTCCGAGTGCAGGGAGGTCAGAATCCAACAACATCAGCAGCCCTTTTTCAGCCTGAATCAGATTTTTGCTCAGCTCCCTCAATTTCAGCCAGAAAATACCTGAAATTACAGAAAAACACACAAACTCATAGTAAAGTCTAGAAATGTGATTTTTATTTAAAAACTAATAAAAATATACTAAAAACTAACTAAATCATACTAAAAACATACTAAAAACAATGCCAAAAAGCGTATAAATTATCCGCTCATCACAACACCAAACTTAAATTGTTGCTTGTCCCCAAGCAACTGAATATTAAATAGGATAAAAAGAAAAGAATATACTATAAATCCCAAAATATCAATGAAACTTAGCTCTAGTTAGATGAGCGGGACTAGTAGCTTTTTGCCTCTGAACAGTTTTGGCATCTCGCTTTATCATTTGAAGTTCAAAATGATTGGCATCTATAGGAACTCAGAATTCAGATAGTGTTATTGATTCTCCTAGTTCAGTATGTTGATTCTTGAACACAGCTACTTTATGAGTCTTGGCCGTGGCCCTAAGCACTTTGTTTTCCAGTATTCAATCTGAGGGATTTCCGGGAGGAGCTCCTGTGCTTTTCTCTTGATGGGGTCGTTATGCACTTGTTATCCTTCCATAGACTTTTTGGTGATTGGTTGCTCAACTGAGATATACTTATCTACTCCCATTTTTATCCCAGCATCTTTACATAACAGAGAGACTAAGCTTGGATAAGCCAATTTGGCATCTTTAGAGTTCTTGTTTGCAATTTTGTAAAGCTCACAAGCAATCAGCTGATGAACTTCCACTTCTGTTTCCAGCATAATGCAATGAATCATCACTGCTCTTCTGATGGTGACCTCAGAGCGGTTGCTTGTGGGCAGAATAGAGCGTCCAATGAAGTCCAGCCAGCCTCTGGCGACTGATTTGAGATCTCCTCTTTTGAGTTGGTTTGGGGCACCCTTTGTGTTGGTTGTCCATTTAGCTCCAGGGAGGCATATGTCCTCTAGGATTTTGTCCAAGCTCAGGTTTGATCTCATCATTCTCCTATTGAAGGAGTCTGGGTCATCTTGCAGTTGAGGCAGCTTGAAGATCTCCCTTATTTTGTCAGGGTGGGTGTGAACAATCTTCCCTCTGACCAGAGTTCTATAGTCATAGAATACGGTTCCAGCTATTCTCTGCCTGACCGTCTGTCACAGATTAGCGTAGAATTCCTGAACCATGTTTCTCCCCACCTTTGTTTCAGGATTAGCTAGGACTTCCCAGCTCCTGTTCTGAATTTGCTCTTGGATCTCCGGATATTCATCTTCTTTCAGATCGAATTTAACTTCTGGGATCACTGAACTTAGACTCATTATTTTGTAAAAATGGTCTAAATGTTCTTTGGTTATGAACTTCCCTTGATTCCAAAGTGGTTTTGGAATATTCTCTTTCTTGCCTCTTGAGTCGGTTTGTTTTCCTTTAGGAGCCATGATCTTAGTGGGTATTGGCTTAGTGATCACGGATAAACACACCAAACTTAGAGGTTTGCTTGTCCTCAAGCAAAAAAAAAGAAAGGAGAGGGATAGAGGGAGAGCCAAGTTCGAATTGTGGAGGAGAAGGGGGAGGCCGAACCAATATTTAAAGGGAAGGGAGGGTGGGTTTCAAAAATTTTGAAAAAGATATGATATAAGATATGATTTGTAAAAGATAATTATGATTAGAAAAGGATGCACTTTAAAATTTTAAAAGATATGAATAATATGAAAGATATTTGAAAAAGATAACTTTGTTTTGAAAAAGATGTTGTGAAGATTTGAAAAAGATATTGATAAGTTGAAAAATATAGGAAAGGAGATAGATTTGTTTTGAAAAGGATTTGGAAATAATTTGAAGAGGATTAAAAAGGGTTTATGAATTAAGATACATTTGATATCTTTTGAAAAGGGATTTGAAAAATTAGGATTTGTAATATTTTTATGCAAGAAATTATGAATTGAAACATGAAAAGTGAAAAAAATGAAGTGAAAACGAAATTACCCACTCCCTATAATCCTGGCGTTAAATGCCCAACTGCTACATGTTTTGGGCGTTTAACTCCCAGTTGGTGCTTGGTCTGGGCGTTTAACGCCCAGCTGTTGCTTCTAGCTGGCGTTAAACGCCAGAAACTCCCTTGTCACTAGGCGTTTTTCTGAACGCCCAGGATGCTGTAAATCTGGCGTTAAACGCCCAGAAGCTGCTTCTTTTTGGTGTTTAACGCCCAGATGGCTATCTTTACTGGCGTTAAACACCCAGTAGATGCTCCTTTTGGGCGTTTAATGCCCAATTGTGCCTCTTATTGGCGTTTTCTTGCCAGTGAGCTCCTTTTTCCTGTTTCTATGCTCTGAATCCTTCTGTAACCCTGTGAACTTATGCAATTGATTCTTTACCTCATTAATATTGAACTTATATACTTTAAAAATAAATAAAATGAAGAATAGAATAAAATAAAATAACAGAAAAAGTTTTGCTAATGGCTGGGTTGCCTCCCAGCAAGCCCTTCTTTATTGTCTTTAGCTTGACCTTGCTGAGCTTTTAATCTAGCCTCAGCCTTGAGCACTCTTGCTCAACGTTGCCTTCAAGATAATGCTTGATTCTCTGTCCATTAACAATGAACTTCTTATTAGAATCAAGGTCTTGAAGCTCCACATAGCCATATGGTCCCCTCTACCGGGATTTCAGTTTCCCGGGGAATAGCCTGAGCCTAGAGTTAAACAACATAACCTTTTGTCCTGGTTCAAAGACTCTAGATGATAGCTTTCTGTCATGCCACCTTTTTTATTTCTCTTTATAAAGCTTGGCATTTTTGAAAGCTGAGTCTGAATTCCTCTAGCTCATTCAGCTGGAGCAATCTTTTTTCTCCAGCTAATTTGGCATCAAAGTTTAGGAATCTGGTCACCCAGTAGGCCTTATGTTCCAGTTCCACGGGCAGATGACAGGCCTTGTCATACACAAGCTGGTATGGAGAGGTCCCTATAGGAGTCTTGAATGCTGTTCTGTAAGCCCACAGAGAATCATCCAATCCTCTTGCCCAATCCTTTCTACGGGTACTTACAGTCTGTTCCAGGATTCTTTTTAGTTCTCTATTAGAAACTTCAGCTTGCCCATTTGTCTGTGGATGATATGGAGTTGCCACCTTGTGGCTAATCCCATACCGGACCATGGCAGAGTAGAGCTGTCTGTTGCAGAAGTGAGTGCCCCCATCACTGATTAGTACTCTAGGGACACCAAACCTGCTGAAGATATGTTTCTGGAGGAACTTCAGCACTGTCTTAGTATCATTAGTTGGTGTGGCAATGGCCTCTACCCATTTTGATACATAATCGACTGCCACCAGTATATAAGTGTTTGAGTATGATGGTGGGAAAGGCCCCATGAAGTCAATTCCCCATACATCAAACAACTCAATCTCCAAGATTTCTTGTTGAGGCATGGCGTAACCATGAGGCAGATTACCAACTCTCTGGCAACTGTCACAGTTACGTACAAACTCTCGGGAATCTCTATAGAGGGTAGGCCAGTAGAAGCCACATTGGAGGACCTTGGTGGCTGTTCGCTCAGCTCCAAAATGGCCTCCATATTGTGACCCATGGCAATGCCATAAGATCTTCTGTGCTTCTTCTCTAGGCACACACCTACGGATTATTCCGTCTGTACATCTCTTAAAGAGATAGGGTTCATCCCACAAGTAGTACTTTGCATCAGTAATTAATTTTTTCTTTTGTTGCCTGCTGTACTCCTTGGGTATGAACCCTGTAGCTTTATAGTTTGCAATGCCTGCAAACCATGGTGTTTCCTGAATGGCAAACAAATGCTCATCCAGAAAGGTTTCAGGGATCTCAAAAGAAGGGGGGGACGCCCCTTCTACTGGGTCTATCCGGGATAGATGATCAGCCACTTGGTTCTCTGTCCCTTTTCTGTCTCTTATTTCTATATCAAACTCTTGCAGAAACAACACCCATCTTATGAGCCTGGGTTTTGAATCCTGCTTTGTGAGTAGATATTTAAGAGCAGCATGGTCAGTGTACACAATCACTTTTGATCCTACTAAGTATGATCTAAACTTGTCAATGGCATAAACCACTGCAAGTAATTCTTTTTCTGTGGTTGTGTAATTTTTTTGGGCATCATTTAAAACACGGCTAGCATAATAAATGACATGCAGAAGCTTGTCATGCCTCTGCCCTAGTACTGCACCAATGGCATGGTCACTGGCATCACACATTAGTTCAAATGGTAATGTCCAGTCTGGTGCAGAAATAACTGGTGCTGTGACCAGCTTAGCTTTCAGAGTCTTAAACGCTTGCAGACACTCTGTGTCAAACATAAATGGCGTGTCAGCAGCTAGCAGATTGCTCAGAGGTTTTGTAATTTTTGAAAAATCTTTTATAAACCTCCTGTAGAATCCTGCATGCCCCAGAAAGCTTCTGATTGCCTTAAAATTGGTAGGTGGTGATAATTTTTCAATTACTTCAACTTTAGCTTGATCCACCTCTATTCCCTTGTTTGAAATTTTATGCCCAATGACAATCCCTTCAGTCACCATAAAATGACATTTTTCCCAGTTTAAAACTAGGTTGGTCTCTTGGCATCTTTTCAGAACAAGTGCTAAATGGTTAAGGCAGGAGCTGAATGAGTCTCCAAATACTGAAAGGTCATCCATGAAGACTTCCAGAAATTTCTCTACCATATCAGAGAAGATAGAGAGCATGCACCTCTGAAAGGTTGCAAGTGCATTACACAGACCAAAAGGCATCCTTCTGTAAGCAAACACTCCTGAAGGACATGTGAATGCTGTTTTCTCTTGGTCCTAAGGATCTACTGCAATTTGGTTGTAGCCTGAATAGCCATCCAAAAAGCAGTAATATTCATGACCTGCTAGTCTCTCTAGCATCTGGTCTATGAATGGTAAAGGAAAGTGATCCTTTCTGGTGGCTGTATTGAGGCTTCTGTAGTCAATACACATACGCCACCCTGTAACTGTTCTTGTGGGAACCAGTTCATTTTTTTCATTATGAACCACTGTCATACCTCCTTTTTTGGGGACAACTTGGACAGGGCTCACCCAGGGGCTATCAGAAATAGGATAAATAATCCCAGCCTCCAGTAACTTGGTGACCTCTTTCTGCACCACTTCCTTCATGGCTGGATTTAGCTGCCTCTGTGGTTGAACTACTGGCTTAGTATCATCCTCCAATAGGATCTTGTGCATGCATCTAGCTGGGCTTATGCCCTTAAGGTCACTTATGGACCACCCAAGAGCTGTCTTGTGTGTCCTTAGCACTTGAATCAATGCTTTCTCTTCCAGTGGATTTAAAGCAGAGCTTATGATCACCAAAAAAGTGTCACCTTCTCCCAGAAATGCATATTTCAGGGATGGTGGTAATGGTTTGAGCTCGGGTTTAGGAGGTGTTTCCTGTTCCTGAGGAAGTTTCAAAGGTTCTTTCAATTCCTCTGAATCCTCCAGATCAGGCTGAACATCTTTAAAGATGTCTTCCAGCTCTGATTCGAGACTCTCAGCCATGTTGACCTCCTCTACCAAAGAGTCAATAAGATCAACTTTCATGTAGTCTTTGGGTGTGTCTGGATGCTGCATGGCTTTGACAGAATTTAACTTGAACTCATCCTCATTGACCCTCAGGGTTACTTCCCCCTTTTGCGCATCAATGAGAGTTCGTCCAGTTGCAAGGAAAGGTCTTCCTAAAATGAGAGTAGCACTCTTGTGCTCTTCTATTTCCAGCACCACAAAGTCAGTAGGAAAGGCGAATGGCCCAACCCTGACAATCAAGTCTTCAATCACGCCTGATGGGTATTTAATGGAGCCATCAGCAAGTTAGAGACATATCCGGGTTGGTTTGACTTCTTCAGTTAAACCAAGCTTTCTGATAGTGGATGCAGATATTAGATTGATGCTTGCCCCGAGATCACATAAAGCTGTCTTGGTGCAATTACCCTCTAATATGCATGGTATCAGAAAGCTCCCGGGATCTTTAAGCTTTTCTGGGAAGCTTTTCAGAATGACTGCACTACATTCTTCAGTTAGGAGAACTCTTTCAGTTTCTCTCCAATCCTTCTTATGACTCAAGATCTCTTTCATGAACTTGGCATAAGAGGGTATTTGCTCAAGTGCTTCTGCAAACGGAATCTTTATTTCAAGAGTCCTGAGATAGTCTGCAAAGTGGGAAAATTGCTTATCCTGCTCCTCTTGGCGGAGTTTTTGAGGATAAGGCATCTTGGCTTTGTATTCCTCAACCTTAGTTGCTGCAGGTTTATTTCCTACAGAGGTGGTTGGAGAAGCCTTTTTAGAGGGGTTGTTATCAGCACTTGTGTGTGTCTGATCCCTCACTGGCATTTGAATGCCAGAGTTAGAAGCTGGAGTGGCGTTGGACGCCAACTCTTTACTTGTTCCTGGCGTTTGAACGCCAGAACTGAGCTTCCATTGGGCGTTTGACGCCAAATCCTTGCCTGTTTCTGGCGTTTGAATGCCAGAGTTATTCCTCTCTGGGCTCTTACTGTCCTTAGAGGGATTTTAGATAGCAGGTTGTTCATTTCTTGGCTTCCTGCTGCCTTGAAGTGAGGTATTTAATGTTTTCCTACTTCTTAATTGAACTGCTTGGCACTCTTCTGTTATTTGTTTTGATAACTGCTGTTCTGTTTGCTTCAACTGTACTTCCATATTCAGATTAGCCATTCTTGTGTCTTGTAGTATCTCCTTGAATTCGGCCAGCTGTTTTGTTAGAAATTCTAATTGCTGATTGAATTCAGTAATTTGTTCTGCAGGACTGAGTTCAGCAGTTACTGTTTTCGCATCTTCTTTCATGGAAGATTCACGGCTTAGGTACAGATGCTGATTTCTGGCAACTGTATCAATAAGCTCTTGAGCCTCTTCAATTGTCTTCCTCATGTGTATAGATCCACCAGCTGAGTGGTCTAGAGAAATCTGAGCTTTCTCTGTAAGCCCATAATAGAAGATGTCTAACTGCACCCATTCTGAAAACATTTCAGAGGGGCATTTTCTTAGCATCTCTCTGTATCTCTCCCAGGCATCATAAAGAGATTCATTATCTCCTTGTTTAAATCCTTGGATGTCTAGCCTTAGCTGTGTCATCCGTTTTGGAGGGAAGTATTGATTCAGGAATTTTTCTGACAGCTATTTCCATGTCCTTATGCTAGCCTTAAGTTGGTTATTTAACCACCTCTTAGCTTGATCTTTTACAGCAAATGGAAACAATAATAATCTGTAGACATCCTGATCTACTTCCTTATCATGGACTGTGTCAGCAATTTGTAAAAACTGTACCAGAAACTTTGTAGGTTCTTCCTGTGGAAGACCGGAATACTGGCAACTTTGCTGCACCATGATAATGAGCTGAGGATTCAACTCAAAGCTACTGACTCCGATGGAGGGTATACAGATACTGCTCCCATATGAAGCAGTAGTGGGGTTAGCATATGACCCCAGAGTCCTTCTGGACTGTTCATTTCTACTTAAGTCCATGATGGAGGAAAGGGAATTGATATGAATAGCAAATAGAATATATTTTTATTTTTATTTTGTAAAAAGGGAACGAATAAATAAAAAAAAGAATAAAATAAAATAATTAGAAATTAAATATAGATTTCGAAAATTAAGAACAAAAATTTAAAACTAAAATAATTACTTAATTAAGAAGATTTGAAAAAAACTTTGGATATGATTTTTGAAAAAGATTTTAAATTTTGAAATAAAAATCTGAATTTTAAATGTAATTTTCGAAAATTCACTTTAAAATAGAGAGAAAAGATATTTTTGAATTTAATGAGGAAAGAGAAAAACAATAAAATGGCACAAGACTTAAAATTTTTAGATCTAATGCTCCTTGTTTTTGAAAATTTTGGAGGGAAAACACCAAGGAACACCAAACTTAAAAATTTTTAGAAAACCAAAATAAAATTTCGAAAACTAAAGAAAAATTAACAAGAAAACACCAAACTGAAAGTTTGGCACAAGATTTAATCAATGAAAATTATTTTTGAAAAAGTGTTAAGAGGAAGATACCCAATTACCAAGAACATAAGCACAACGCTCTAGCCAATTGAGCTATAAATTTAACGTATTTTAACAAGGTATTTAATATATAAATTCTTTGAAAACTAATAATTTGAAAATGCATAAGAAAAATAAGAAAAGACACAGAACCAGAAAAACTAAAGATCAAACAAGGAAAAATGGCAAGAACAACTTGAAGATCAAGAAAGAACAATGAACACAAATTCGAAAATTTAAAGGAAAATAAAAACATGCAATTGACACCAAACTTAAAACATAAAACTAAACCCAAACAGAAAATCTCAATTATTAGTAAAAAAAAAAATTTCGAAAAAAAAAGAAATTTTTGAAAAAGAAAATAAGGATTCTAAAATTTTAACAAGAACAATAATAAAAGACTCAAAGACAAATCACAGACTAAAAAAGAAAAATAAAAATTTTGAAAGATTTTTGAAAAGAAAATAAAAGACTCTGACCCAAAAGACAAAATCTTCCTAATCTAAGCAACAAGTTGAACTGTCAGTTGTTCAAACTCGAACAATCCCCGGCAACGGCGCCAAAAACTTGGTGCATGAATTGTAAATCACACTTTTCACAACTCGTACCACTAACCAGCAAGTGCACTGGGTCATCCAAGTAATACCTTACGTGAGTAAGGGTTGATCCCATGGAGATTGTTGGTTTGAAGCAATCTATGGCTATCTTGTAAACCTTAGTCAGGATATTAATTATAATTATCAGTTGACTTGCAAATGAACAAGAGAGCATGGATTAAATAATACTTGTTATGCAGTAATGGAGAATATGTTGAAGTTTTGGAGATGCCTTGTCTTCTGAATCTCTGCTTTCTCCCTATCTTCTTCTTCACGCACGCAAAGTTCCTCCTATGGCAAGCTGTGTGTTGGTCGATCACCGTTGTCAATGGCTACCATCCGTCCTCTCAGTGAAAATGGTCTAGGTGCGCTGTCACCGCACGGCTAATCATCTGTCGGTTCTCACTCATGCTGGAATAGGATCCATTGATCCTTTTGCGTCTGTCACTATGCCCAACCCTTGTGAGTTTGAAGCTCATCATAGTCATTCAATCCCTGAATCCTACTCGGAATACCACGGACAAGGTTTAGACTTTTCGGATTCTCAAGAATGCTGCCAATGGATTCTAGCTTATACCACGAAGATTCCGATTAAGGAATCCAAGAGATACTCATTCAATCGAAGGTAGAACGGAGGTGGTTGTCAGGCACACGTTCATAGGTTGAGAATGGTGATGAGTGTCACGGATCATCACATCCATCATATTGAAGTGCGAATGAACATCTTAGATAGAAACAAGCGTGTTTGAATGGAAAACAGAATTAGTTGCATTAATTCATCGAGACACAACAGAGCTCCTCACCCCCAACAATGGAGTTTAGAGACTCATGCCGTCAAAGAGTACAAAGTTCAGATCTAAAATGTCATGAGATACAAAATAAATCTCTAAAAGTTGTTTAAATATTAAATTAGTAACCTAGGTTTACAGAAAATGAGTAAACTAAGATAGATGGTGCAGAAATCCACTTCTGGGGCCCACTTGGTGTGTGCTGGGGCTGAGACTTAAGCTTTTCACGTGCCTGGGCTGTTTCTGGAGTTAAACGCCAGGTTGTAACCTGTTTCTGGCATTTGACTCCAATTTGTAACCTGTTTCTGGCGTTTAACGCCAGAATGCAACATGGAACCGGCGTTGAACGCCAGTTTACATCGTCTATCCTTGAGCAAAGTATGAACTATTGTATATTGCTGGAAAGCCCTGGATGTCGACTTTCCAACTCAATTGAAAGCATGCCAATTGGTCTTCTGTAGCTCCAGAAAATCCATTCCGAGTTCAGGGAGGTCAGAATCCAACAGCATCAGTAGCCCTTTTTCAGCCTGAATCAGATTTTTGCTCAGCTCCCTCAATTTCAGCCAGAAAATACCTGAAATTATAGAAAAACACACAAACTCATAGTAAAGTCCAGAAATGTGATTTTTAATTAAAAACTAGTAAAAATATACTAAAAAGTAACTAAATCATACTAAAAACATACTAAAAACAATGCCAAAAAGCGTATAAATTATCCGCTCATCACAAGAAACTCATAACCGGTTAGCATCCTTGAATAAGGTTGGCCACTAGAATCCACAATCCAACACTTTTTTAGCGGTCCTTTGTGGTCCAAAGTGGCCACCACATTCGGACGAATGGCAAACTTCAAGAATTGGTTGGAATTCAGACTCCGGGACACATCTTTGAATTACTTGGTCCACGCCCCTCTTCCATAAGTGAGGGTCATCCCAAATATAGTATTTGGAATCACTCCTCAACTTGTCCCTTTGGTTTTTTGAAAAGTTGGGAAGGAAGATTTTCGCAACCAAGTAGTTCGCCATTGGGGCAAACCAAGGAAAGCTATCCGACACAGCATGCAAACTATCCAATGGGAATGAGTCATTGATCGGAAATGGATCAATTTTTAAATTCTCAATGCGGCTTAAATTATCCACAACCAGGTTTTGAGATCCACTCCGATCCCTAATCTCAATGTCGAATTCTTGCAAAAGTAAGATCCAACGTATGAGTCTAGGCTTTGACTCATTCTTTGTCAATAAGTACTTTAAAGCTGCATGATCCGTGTATACCACTATCTTTGATCCTAGCAAATAAGATCTGAATTTGTCTAAAGCATGAACAATAGCTAGGAGTTCTTTTTCAGTAGTGGTATAGTTGGATTGTGCTGCGTCTAATGTCTTAGAAGAGTAAGGAATGACATAAGGGAGTTTACCATCACGCTATGCAAGCGCGGCACCTACAGCATGGTTTGACGCATCGCACTTTATCTCAAATGGCAACGTCCAGTTGGGGCCTCGCACAATTGGTGCCGTGGTAAGAACTCTCCTTAGCTCTTCAAAAGCTTTTACACATTCACTATCAAACTTGAAATCCACATCTTTTTGGAGTAGGCGCGACAATGGCAAAGTAATCTTGCTGAAATCTTTAATAAAGCGCCTATAAAATCCTACATGTCCCAAAAACGAGCGGACCTCCCTCACGGATGAGGGGTGAGGCAAGGTGGTGATAACATCGACCTTGGCCGGATCTACAGAAATGCCTTCATGAGATACTACATGTCCTAACACTATACCTTGTCGTACCATAAAGTGACATTTTTCAAAATTTAAGACAAGGTTAGTTTCAACACATCTAGCTAAGACCTTGGCCAAGCTCTCTAAAGAACAATCAAATGAAGTACCATAAACGCTGAAGTCATCCATAAAGACTTCCAGACAATTCTCCATTAGATCAGAGAAGACACTCGTCATGCACCGCTGAAAAGTAGCAGGTGCATTGCATAGTCCAAATGGCATCTTTTTATAAGAAAAGGTGCTAAACGGACAAGTAAACGTGGTCTTCTCCTGATCTTCAGGAGCAATATGTATCTAGAAGTAGCCAGTAAATACATCAAGAAAGCAGTAGTGAGATTTACCTGCCAAGCAGTCTAGCATCTGATCGATGAAGGGTAAGGGGTAATGGTCCTTCCGTGTAGCGGCGTTCAATCTTCTATAGTCAATATATACTTGCCACGCATTTTGTACTCTTTTAGTGACCATTTCATCGTCGTCTTTCTTGACCGTTGTGATGCCCGACTTCTTGGGGACAACTTGAAGCGGGCTCACCCACTCACTGTCTGATATTGGGTATATGATACCCGTATCCAGTAATCTGGTGACCTCTTTCTTAACTACATCGAGGATGGTCGGGTTGAGCCTCCTTTGCGGTTGCCTAACCGGCCTAGCTCCATCTTGGAGAAATATCCTATGCATGTACTTGCGGGAGTCAATTCCCACAATATCCGCCAGGCTCCATCCCATTGCTTTCTTGTACTTTCTCAGAACATCTAGGAGCCTTCCCTCTTCTTCACTTGAAAGCTCACTAGCAATAATGACCGGAAACCTTTGGTTATCCTCTAAGAAAGCATACTTCAAATGAGACGGAAGGGGCTTCAATTCACTTTTTGTCTCCAGCTGAGGTTCCTTTTCATCAAGCTCATGGGGCTCATTCTTGACAACTTCCTCATGTTCATCCTCTTGGTCATCCGTTTCCTCCACAATAGGCTAGCACAACTTGTTGTGGTATTCTTCTTGCACTTCCGCTACCACTTCGTCAATTACATCACATCGGAGCACGGAATGTTCTTCGGGAGGATGCTTCATGGCTTCCTCTAAATTGAACTTGATAGTCTTGTCTCCAACCTCAAAGGAATATGTGTCGGTGAAGGCATCTAACTTGAATTTGGAGGTTTTAAGGAAGGGTCTACCAAGTAGAACAGAGGATGAGCTTCTATTTTCTGTTGGGGGCATTTCAAGGATGTAAAAGTCAACTGGAAAAACCAAATCCTTGATCGCCACAAGTACATCTTCCGCTATTCCCATCACTGTGATCACACTTTTATCGGCTAAGGCAAACCTCGCCGCCGACTTCTTTAATGGAGCTAAATTCAACTGCACATAGATAGAAAGTGGCATGATGCTTATACAAGCTCCCAAGTCACACATACAATCATGAAAAGTGCATCCACCAATACAACAAGACACCAAACAAGGTCCAGGGTCACCACATTTCTTTGGAATAGGTTCCATCAAGGAAGAAATTGAACTACCCAAGGATAATGTCTTCAATTCTCCTATCTTATTCTTGTGTGTACACAAGTCTTTCAAAAATTTTGCATACTTTGGGATTTGTTGAATAGCACCAAGAAGGGGTATGGTTACCTCAACCTTCTTGAACACTTGAAGCATGTTCAAATCAAATTCCGGTGTTTTCTTCGCCTTCTTCACCATAGAAGGGAATGGAATAGGAATGGACTCATCCACTATAGCTTTCCTCTTGGGTTCCTTGAGGTTTACTCCTTCTTCCTCATGCCTTTTGTCTACCACCTCTTCTTCATGTGGAGCTTCAACAACCACTTCTTCCTCATGAATGTCTCCTATGACCCTTGGAGGTATCTCCTCCAATGTAGTTTCCGACCGTAGAGTGATGGCATTGAGACCGCCCTTTGGGTTTGGTTGGGGTTGGGATGGAAGGTTGGAAGAACTTGAGGGTTGGTTGGTGTTGTTGTTGGGAGTTGGTGCTTGGTTGGGCATGGTCATCTTTGAGAGCATATTGGTGAGGTTAGCCAATTGAGTGCCCAAGGCATCGAATTAAGCCTTGTTACTCTCATCTCGCTTCTCCATGGCGGCTCTAAGCTCATCAACTTGATTGTTGGAAGATGGAGGAGTTTGGTTTTGGTTTTGTTGTCTATGGTGTAGTTGTTTTGGTTTTGGTTGGAGTGGCCTTGGTTGTCTTGGTAGTTGGTGTTGTTATGGTGGTATTGAGATGAAGATTGGTTGTTGTTGTGATGAGAAGAAGAGTTGTTCCATCTTTGGTTTTGATTGCTTCCTTGTGTATTATCCCTCCACCCTTGATTTTAATTACCACCTTGATGGTAATTATTTTGGCCTTGAGAAGGGTAAGGTGGATGGTTGTTGTAATTCACATTGGCTACCACAAGAGCATATTCCTCTTGAATTTGATGGCATTGATCGGTGTAATGTGTGGTGCTAGAGCACAAACCACAAATACTAGGAGGGCCTTCAAGTTGAGCAACTGAAGGTGGGGCTTGGACAGCTTGGATGGAGTAGTATTCCTTTTTATCCTTTTATATTTGGGTAAGGATGGTAGTCATATCTCCAAGTGCTTTGGTTATAATTGATTCGGAAGGGGATGGTTATACCACACCCTTGAGAGGATTACTTCTCACCCTTGTGTGTTGTGTAGATTCGGCAACATTCTTTATCAAATCCCAAGCTTCTCCCTCCGTCTTATTTTTTGAAAGGGAACCACCGCTAGAAGCGGTAAGCAATCTTCTATCTTCCACACAAAGACCTCCGGTAAAGTAGCTAATGAGCAAGCGAGTGGTCATTCCATGATGCGGACAAGATTCCAATAGCCTCTTGAATCGAGACCAATACTCATACAAACTCTCTTGGTCTCTTTGCATTATGCCCGAAATCTCTTTCCGGATGTAGTCGGTCTTCTCCGGTGGGAAAAACTTATCTAGAAACTCTCTTCTCAAGAAATCCCAATTAGTCACAATCTCATCCGGTAGCGAATAAAACCATGTTTTTGCTTGCGCTTCAAGAGAGAATGGGAAGGCAAAAATCATGATAGCCACCTCATCGGCTCCATGCCTTCGAGCCGTAGAACAAGCAACTTGAAAATCCTTCAAATGTCGGATGGGGTCTTGACCCAGCAACCCATGATACTTAGGAAGTAGATTTATCAAGCTGCTCTTCAACTCGAAGTTTGGATCAAGGTTAGGGTACCTTTGATGCACGGAAACTCGTCTCTCAAGAAATTTCCCTTCGGCAAGTATACCGAATTGTCGTCAAGTAACAACTCACAAAAGAGCGAGGTCGAATCCCACAGGAATTGATTAGTCAAGCAATTTTAATTAGAGGAATGTTCTAGTTGAGCGAAGCAGAGGTTGAGTTGAGATTTGCAGAAAATTAAATGGCGGGAAAGTAAATAGCTGAAAATATAAATGCTGGAAATAAAGAACTGAATATAAATGACGGAAAGTAAATTGCAGAATCTTAAATGGGGAATGGGGAATTTAGTATAAAAGTAAATGGCAGAAAGTAAAGAGAATGGGTAAGATCAGAAATGGGGAATTCATTGGGCTTAGGAGATGTTGCATTCTCCGGATCAAGTTCATTTTCATCTCTTCCTCAATCAATGCATTTATTGATCTCCATGGCAATCTTAAGTGATTGAATTCCAATTCCTTGGTAATTCAATCTCTCAAATCTTGATCAATAGCCAATTCCTTGGTCTAATTGCTCATGAGAAGAGATGAAGTATGGTCACTGATTATACCACATGTATTTCCAAATCAAAGTATTGGGAGAATTATATGTTACCATATCCGTCCAAACCCCAATTTGGTCCAACATGAGAAAGCATTTCTAGCATGATCTCTTCATTCCTCTTCCAAGGTTCCGAAGAGAATCAAGTATGAATAGCTTCTTTTCCAAGACAACTACCCAATTGGATGAAGATTGAAAGCTTTCTAGTAAAATCAAGAGAAAAGAAAGAGAAAGAATAATGAAAACTATTATTGATCCATCAAATTACAACAGAGCTCCCTAACCCAATGAAAGGGGTTTAGTTGTTCATAGCTCTGGGAATGGAAAGCAAAGATGGAAAATACATTCTAAAAGTAAAACTAGAAGTTGGAGAGAAAGTAAAATTATACAGAGAGTAGTTCTCCCAATACCCCAACTCTTTTCCTCTAGTTCAAAACTACTCCTATATATACTACTCTTCTGATCTTCTAGTTGGCTCTTCAAGTCTTGGATATGGGCCTTTGGATCTTGAGTTGAAGCAGTTTGGGATCTTCAATGGGCTCAGCTTTACTTGCAAAGAAAGTGTGAAGTAGGCATGGACTTTAGCTAGGACGTTAGTGGTGTTAACGTTAAGTGAAAATGTAGGTTCGAGAACGTTAGTGACGATCACCTTTTTCACTAATGTTCCAACCCAAAAATGATCCACGTTAACTTCAACGTTAGTGGCACTAACGTGACCACTAACGTTGCTTCTTGGTCCTTCGCAAACGTTATTGGCATTCACCTTTTCCAATAACGTTTGCTTGTTGCCCTTCCTCCCTAGATTAGAGTCCACGTTAGTATAACTAACATGGCTCTTAACGTGGGCATGCCTTAGCCTCGAGAGCATTAGTGACACTTACCTTTGTCACTAATGCTCCAAACGCCTCACCTTCCCACGTTAGAGTTCACGTTACGTTAGTTAACATGACTCTTAACGTGTTGATGATTGCCATCTCCAACGTTAGTGACAAAGGTGAGTGTCACTAACGTTGGCTCATCATGCTTGGCTCCACGTTACTCTTCACGTTAGTGGTCTTAACGTGACCACTAACGTGGGCAATGTTGGCTTAGTCCAACGTTAGTGACAAAGGTGAGTGTCACTAACGTTGGCATTGTTTACCCATTCCACGTTAGAGTTCACGTTAACTAAGTTAACGTGACTCTTAACGTGGCCAATTGCCAATTTTGGAGCGTTAGTGGTATTCACTTTTACCACTAACGCTGGAGCTCCCTTTTCTTCCACGTTAACTACCACGTTAATGTAGTTAACGTGGCAATTAACGTGGGCTATGATGGCTTTGAAAGCATTATTGGTGATCACTTTTCTCCTTAACGTTGTAAGTTCATTCCCATTCCACGTTAGTGGTCACATTAATTAGATTAACGTGGCTGCTAACGTGGCTCTTCCTTGCTTCCTTTGTCCTGAAATAAAGTAAATAAAATGCATCAAAGCTCTAATCCAAGTTATGATATCATGCATCATCTATTTTATCATTCAATTCATGCATAATTCTCATAGAATGATGTAAAAAATCATAATGTTTGCTTGAATCAAGATGTAAGTGATTATCTACCCAAAACTTGCTTATTTCCTAAGAAAGTGCATGAAACTACCCTAAAACAATAAAGAAAAGGTCAGTGAAACTAGCCAAAATGTCCTGGCATCACAACACTAAACTTAAAGCTTGCTTGTCCCTAAGCAAGTACTGAAACATGAGAATGATGAATGAACTGACAAGAGAAATGAGTCATTATTGTGGAAGTCATGTCCTTAGTTTTATGGGGTTTCATGCATAGCAACTTAGGTTCATTCCTTCACTGGCTTTCAGACCTTTATCATGCCCTGGAATACTCACTTGATTGCACCCTTTGAGACTTTTATTCATTGATCCCTTTGTCTTTTCAAGGTTTAATTGTGTTCTTAGACTAGGTGCTTTGTGAGGGGGCGACTCTTTAAGATAAGCTTTCAGCCAGCACTCCCGAACCAGTTGGTCCAAGGTGCTGGGTGTTAAGACACCCCTAAGGACTTACTCCATCAAGTCTCTTTCCCCCATACATACACACCACAGGCACATGGTTCGTTATTTTCTTTCTTGAGACCTTGGTGTCCAGCACCTCTTTGGGTTACTAAGTGTTCTGTAGCAAAGGTTACTCTTGATAGTGGACTTTCAGCTGATCATCCCGGGTTAGTTAACCCAAGTTACCAGGTGATAAGGCACCCCTGAGAGCTTATTCATCCAAGCATATCCTTTACACAGGAGCACCACAGACACATGCCTTAAGACTCAACCCTTGGTGCCTAGCCTTATTTCTTATTCTTTTTCTTTATTTCTCAACCTTCATTTTTCCCCTTTTTCTTATTAGGATCTTGTTATTTAGCTAGTCTCATGGAGTGTGTTTTAAGCATATGATTTAGGACAGATAGTTGCCTTCCTACCTTGTTGGTGAACCAACTTAGCTAAGTAATTACTACACCACAAGCTTAAGAACTTACTTCACAAAATGAACTCCACTCTGGTCTTTCATAACATTCTCTTTTTATTTGACTTAAAGGGCAAGCATACAAGTGAGCAAGGTGAAGACGAAAATAGGGCATTAGACTAGCAAGCATAGACCTAAGCAATGAAAATACTAAAGACAGAATTGAAAATTCCTAAGCTACTATGGAAGCATGTTCTATTTCATACATGATTTTCCTTATTTAAAACTTGAAAAAGATGGGTCAAGGAGGGAACTCCACCACCTTTTACTCATGGGGTTGTCCATGCTCTTTCTCTTGTTTGTCCTCTTTGTGTTCTTCTTGAGTGCTTGAACCCCCACTTCCCTTGCTTTTTGCAATCAACTTTTTCCAAAAGCCAGCATCTTCCATCTTCTTTTTCAATGTTTTCTTCTGCTGTTTCACCTTCCTTTCCTCTTGTTCTGTTAGATATTTTTGGACTGTATCATACCTAGGGATTGCAGAGTTCAAATTATGCATATGCCTAGACATATAGTTCAACTTGGCTTGAGTGTTTATGTTGAACTCTTCCCTATGTAGTTGTCGTCCTTCATTAAGCACGCTGAACTCAATGAATGCTTTCGTCTGAGCTAGCTGACGTTGGTTGAGTTCTTGAAGGCGTTTATCTTGATGCTCTTGCCTTTCAGTCACTTGATTGATGGCTTGAGTGAGCTGGGAGTAGTGTTCCTGTTGCTGCTCCATTTGTTGTTTCTGCCACTCTCCTTGTTGATTCATCCAGTTAGCAAGTAGTTCTTCCTGACGATCCATCCGTTGGGATTGAAAGTGTAGTTGTTGCTCTTGCCCCTCCATATATCTCCTTGCCAAGTCCTCAATGGCTCCTTGAATGTGGCCCAGATTTATATTGGTTGGATCATAGTACTCTTCTTGCTGGTATTCTTCTTGATGGGATTCTTCTTGGTGAGGTCCTTCTTGTGATGTTCTTTTCCCTATTTGAGGTCTTCTTTGTTGTTGGGCGGGTGCCGCATAAGTTATACGTTGGAGCGTAACCAACCTCCCAGGGTTTAACCAAGTTGGATTGCTGTCCTCGAAGACTACCTTGGCTTTCGTGCATAGCCTAAGGATGGTACTGGGGTACCAAAGTCTAGCACCTGGATCATTCTTCTCAGTTGACTCTTGAATCGCCTCACTATAATTTCGTGCACATTGATGCCTCCACCCTTTATTAAGCAATGTACCATAGTAGCTCGAGTAGTGTTGATCTCAGAATTGTTCGCGGCTGGGAGGATAGATCTCCTCACGAGCTCAAACCATCCCTTGGCTTCTGGGATGAGGTCTCCTCTCCTGATGAACTGGGGTCTCTGGTGCACAAAATTGTGATCTCAGGCAACAGCGTCAAAGAAGTCTGTACGCACATCTTAATAAATTGTTTTTCATTCACAACTTCGATACAACTAACCAGCAAGTGCACTGGGTCGTCCAAGTAATAAACCTTACGTGAGTAAGGATCGATCCCACGGAGATTGTTGGTATGAAGCAAGCTATGGTCACCTTGTAAATCTCAGTCAGGCGGATATCAAAAGGTTATGGAGTTTTCAAAATTAAATAATAAGTAAACATAAAATAGGGATAGAAACACTTATGTAATTCATTGGTGAGAATTTCAGATAAGCGTATAGAGATGCTTTCATTCCTCTGAACTTCTGCTTTCCTGCTGTCTTCATCCAATCAGTTTTACTCCTTTCCATGGCTGGCTTTATGTAAGGACATCACCGTTGTCAATGGCTACTTTTAATCCTCTCTGGAAAATGGTTCGATGCGCTGTCACTGCATGGCTAATCGTCTGGAGGCATCACCCTTGCCGATGGCTGCATCCTATCCTCTCTGTGAAAATGGTCCGATGCGCTGTCACTGCATGGCTAATCATCTGGAGGGTCTCGATCATACTGGAATAGGATTTACTATCCTTTTGCGTCTGTCACTACGCCCAGCACTCGCGAGTTTGAAGCTCGTCACAGTCATTCAATCCTTGAGTCCTACTCGGAATACCACAAACAAGGTTTAGACTTTCCGGACTCTCATGAATGCCGCCATCAATCTAGCTTATACCATGAAGATTCTGATTAAGAGATCCAAGAGATAATCATTCAATCTAAGGTAGAACGGAAGTGGTTGTCAGGCACGCGTTCATAGGGAATGATGATGATTGTCACGTTCATCTCATTCAGGTTGAAGTACGAATGAATATCTTAGAAGCAGAATAAGTTGAATTGAATAGAAAAACAGTAGTACTTTGTATTAATCTTTGAGGAACAGCAGAGCTCCACACCTTAATTTATGGAGTGTAGAAACTCTACCGTTGAAAATACATAAGTGAAAGGTCCAGGCATGGCCGAATGGCCAGCCCCCATGATCTAAGAACTAGGCATCCAAAGATGTTCCAAGATGTCTAATACAATAGTAAAAAGTCTTATTTATAATAAACTAGCTACTAGGGTTTACAGAAGTAAGTAGTTGATGCATAAATCCACTTCCGGGGCCCACTTGCTGTGTGCTTGGGCTGAGCTTGAGTGTTGCACGTGTAGAGGTCCTTCTTGGAGTTGAACTCCAGTTTTGGATCCTTTTCTGGCGTTCAACTCTGGCTTGTGACGTGTTTCTGGCGTTTAACTCCAGACAGCAGCATAGAACTGGAGTTCAACGCCCTGGATGTCTACTTTCCAACGCAATTGGAAGCACGCCATTTTGAGTTGTGTAGCTCCAGAAAATCCATTTTGAGTACAGGGAGGTCAGAATCCAACAGCATCAGCAGTCCTTCTTCTACCTCTGAATCTGAGTTTTGCTCAAGTCCCTCAATTTCAGCCAGAAAATACCTGAAATCACGGAAAAACACACAAACTCATAGTAAAGTCTAGAAATGTGAATTTAACATAAAAACTAATGAAAACATCCCTAAAAGTAACTAGATTCTACTAAAAACATACTAAAAACAATGCCAAAAAGCGTATAAATTATCCGCTCATCACAACACCAAACTTAAATTGTTGCTTGTCCCCAAGCAACTGAAAATCAATTAGGATAAAAAGAAGAGAATATACTATAAATTCCAAACTATCAATGAAACATAGCTCCAATTAGATGAGCGGGACTTGTAGCTTTTTGCCTCTTGAATAGTTTTGGCATCTCACTTTATTCATTGAAGTTCAGAATGATTGGCATCTATAGGAACTCAGAGTTCAGATAGTGTTATTGATTCTCCTAGTTCAGTATGATGATTCTTGAACACAGCTATTTTATGAGTCTTGGCCGTGGCCCTAAGCACTTTGTTTTCCAGTATTACCACCGGATACATAAATGACACAGACACATAATTGGGTGAACCTTTTCAGATTGTGACTCAGCTTTGCTAAAGTCCCCAATTAGAGGTGTCCAGGGTTCTTAAGCACACTCTTTTTTTGCTTTGGACCTTGACTTTAACCGCTCAGTCTCAAGTTTTCACTTGACACCTTCACGCCACAAGCACATGGTTAGGGACAGCTTGGTTTAGCCGCTAAGGCCAGGATTTTATTCCTTTAGGCCCTCCTATCCACTGATGCTCAAAGCCTTGGGATCCTTTTTATTACCCTTGCCTTTTGGTTTTAAGGGTTACTGGCTTTTTGCTCTTGCCTCTTGGTTTTAAGAGCTTTTGGCTTTTTCTGCTTGCTTTTTCTTTTTCTTTTTTTTTTCGCTATTTTTTTTTCTGCAAGCTTTGTTCCTTGCTGCTTTTTCTTGCTTCAAGAATCATTTTTATGATTTTTTAGATTATCAAATAACATGTCTCCTTGTCATCATTCTTTGAAGAGCCAACATATTTAACATTCTTAAACAACAACTTCAAAAGACATATGCACTGTTCAAGCATTCATTCAGAAAACAAGAAGCATTGTCACCATATCAATATAATTAAACTAAGTTCAAGGATAAATTCGAAACTCATATACTTCTTGTTCTTTTGAATTAAAACATTTTTTATTTAAGAGAGGTGATGGATTCATAGGACATTCATAACTTTAAGACATAGTTACTAAATACTAATGATCATGTAATGAAGACACAAACATGGATAAGCACTTAACATAGAGAAAACAAAAAACAGAGAATAAGAACAAGGAATGAGTCCACCTTAGTGATGGTGGCGTTTCCTTCTTGAGGAACCAATGATGTCCTTGAGCTCTTCTATGTCTCTTCCTTGTCTTTGTTGCTCCTCCTTCATTGCTCTTTGATCTTCCCTAATTTCATGGAGGATGATTGAGTGCTCTTGATGTTCCACCTTTAGTTGTCCCATGTTGGAACTTAATTCTCCTAGGGAAGTGTTGATTTGCTCCCAATAGTTTTGTGGAGGAAAATGCATTTGAGGCATTTTCGGGATCTGATGGTGATAAGCTTCATGCGTCTCTTGAGATCCATGAATGGGCTCTCTTGCTTGCTCCATCCTTTTCTTAGTGATGGGCTTCTCTTCCCCAATGGGAATGTCTCCTTCTATGAAAGCTCCAGCTGAGTAACATAGATGGCAAATAAGATGAGGGAAAGCTAGCCTTGCCCCAGGAGATGGCTTTTCGGCTATTTTGTAGAGTTCAAGGGATATGCCTTCATGAACTTCTACTTCCTCTCCACTCATGATGCTATGGATCATGATGGCCCGATCCATAGTAACTTCAGATCGGTTGCTAGTGGGGATGATGGAGCGTTGGATGAACTCCAACCATCCTCTAGCCACAGGCTTGAGGTCCAGTCTTCTTAGTTGAACCGGCTTGTCTTTGGAGTCAATCTTCCATTGAGCTCCTTCCACACATATGTCCATGAGAACTTGGTCCAACCTTTGATTAAAGTTGACCCTTCTAGTGTAGGGGCGTGCATCTCCTTGCATCATAGGCAAGTTGAACGCCAACCTCACATTTTCCGGACTAAAATCTAAGTATTTCCCCCGAACCATTGTAATATAATTCTTTGGGTTTGGGTTCTTACTTTGATCATGGTTTCTAGTGATCCATGCATTGGCATAGAACTCTTGAACCATTAGGATGCCGACTTGTTGGATGGGGTTTGTTAGAACTTCCCAACCTCTTCTTTGGATTTCATGTCGGATCTCCGGATACTCATTTCTTTTGAGTTTGAAAGGGACCTCAGGGATCACCTTCTTCTTGGCCACAACATCATAGAAGTGGTCTTGATGGGCTTTGGAGATGAACCTTTCCATCTCCCATGACTCGGAGGTGGAAGCTTTTGTCTTCCCTTTCCCTTTTCCAGAGGATTCTTCGGTCTTGGGTGCCATCAATGGTAATGAAAAAACAAAAAGCTTATGCTTTTACCACACCAAACTTAGAATATTGCTCGCCCTTGAGCAAGAAAAGAAGGAATAGATGAAGAAGAAGAAGAAAATATGGAGAAGAGGGGGAGGGGTGTATTCGGCCAGGAAGGGGAAGAGAGTGTTGTGTTGTGTGAAAATGAGGAATAATGGAGGGCTATATATAGGGGAGGGAGGGGGGTTAAGGTTCGGCCATAAGGGGGGTTTTTGGGTGGGAAATTGATTTTGAATTTTGAAGGTAGGTGGAGTTTATGAGGTAGGTTTATGGGGAAGAGTTGATGGATGTGAGTGGTGAAGTGGTGATAGGGAAGAGAGATTGAGGTGATTGGTAAAGAGTTTTGGGGAAGAGTGTTTATGGGATTGTGTGAAAGAGGGGTGAGAAGAAGTGAGTGGAGGTAGATGGGGATCCTGTGGGGTCCACAGATCCTGAGGTGATCCTGTGGGATCCACAGATCCTAAGGTGTTCAAGGATTTACACCCTTGCACTAAATTAGGCATGCAAAATGCCCTTGCACACAACTCTGGGCGTTCAGCGCCAGATTGGTGCTTGTTTTGGGCGTTGAACGCCCATTTGTTGCCCTTTTCTGGCGTTAAACGCCAGAACCATGCTTGTTCTGGGCGTTCAGCGCCAGCTCCTCTCCTGGGTGCATTTCTGGCGTTCAAATGCCCAGATGCTGCCCATTCCTGGCGTTCAGTGCCAGAGCCATGCTCTGTTCTGGCGTTGAACGCCCAAAAGATGCTTCTTACTGGCGTTTAAACGCCAGTAAGGTCTTCCTCCAGGGTGTGATTTTTTTTCTGCTGTTTTTGATTCCGTTTTTGATTTTTCTATTTTTTTCGTGACTCCACATGATCATGAACCTAATAAAACATAAAATAACAATAAAATTAGATAAACTTGGGTTGCCTCCCAACAAGCGCTTCTTTAATGTCAATAGCTTGACAGTGGGCTCTCATGGAGCCTCACAGATGCGCAGAGCTTTGTTGAGACCTTCCAACACCAAACTTAGAGTTTGGATATGGGGGTTTGACACCAAACTTAGAGTTTGACTGTGGGGGCTTTGGTTGACTCTACTTTGAGAGAAGCTTTTTATGCTTCCTCTCCATGGATGCAGAGAGAGATCCTTGAGTTGTAAACACAAGGTTGTCCGCATTTAATTGAAGGATCAATTCTCCTCTATCCACATCAATTACAGCTCTTGCTGTGGCTAGGAAGGGTCTTCCTAGGATGATGGATTCATCCTCATCCCTCCCAGTATCTAGGATTATGAAATCAGCAGGGATGTAAAGGCCTTCAACCTTTACTAACACGTCCTCTACTTGTCCATAAGCCTGTTTTCTGGAATTGTCTGCCATCTCTATTGAGATTTTAGCAGCTTGCACCTCAAAGATTCCCAGTTTCTCCATTACAAAGAGTGGCATGAGATTTATTCCTGACCCAAGGTCACATAGAGCCTTATCAAAGGTCATGGTGCCTATGGTACAAGGTATTAGGAACTTTCCAGGATCCTGTTTCTTCTGAGGCAATCTCAGTTGATCCAATGCATTTAGTTCATTGGTGAACAGGGGAGGTTCATCTCCCCAAGTCTCATTACCAAATAAATTGGCATTTAGCTTCATGATTACACCAAGGAACTTGGCAACTTGCTCTTCATTAACATCCTCATTCTCCTCAGAAGAAGAATACTCATCAGAGCTCATGAAGGGCATAAGGAGGTTCAATGGAATCTCTATGGTCTCTAGATGAGCCTCAGATTCCTTTGGTTCCTCAGAGAGAAACTCCTTATTGATCACTGGACGTCCCAGGAGGTCTTCCTCCTTGGGATTCACGTCCTCCCCTTCCTCTTTGGATTCGGCCATGGTAGTTAATTCAATGGCCTTGCACTCTCCGTTTGGATTCTCTTCTGTATTGCTTGGGAGAGTACTAGGAGGGATTTCAGTGATCCTTTTACTCAGCTGGCTCACTTGTGCTTCCAAATTTCTAATGGAGGATCTTGTTTCATTCATGAAACTCACAGTGGCCTTAGATAGATAAGAGACTAAGTTTGCTAAATTAGAGGTATTTTGTTCAGAGTTCTCTGTCTGTTGCTGAGTAGATGATGAAAAAGGTTTATTATTGTTAAACATGTTTCTTCCACCATTATTAAAGCCTTGTTGAGGCTTTTGTTGATCCTTCAATGAGAAATTTGGATGATTTCTCCATGATGAGTTATAGGTGTTTCCATAAGGTTTACCTAAATAATTCACCTCTGCTATTGCAGGGTTATCAGGATCATAAGCTTCTTCTTCAGAAGATGCCTCTTGAGTACTGTTGGATGCATCTTGCATTCCATTCAGACTCTGAAAAATCATATTGACTTGCTGAGTCAATATTTTATTCTGAGCCAATATGGCATTCAGAGTATCAATTTCAAGAACTCCCTTCTTCATAGGCGTCCTATTACTCACATGATTCCTCTCAGAAGTGTACATGAACTGGTTATTAGCAACCATGTCAATGAGTTCTTGAGCTTCTGCAGGCGTTTTCTTTAGGTGAATGGATCAACCTGCAGAGGTGTCCAATGACATCTTAGCTAATTCAGACAGACCATCATAGAATATATTCAGAATGGTCCATTCTGAAAGCATGTCAGAGGGACACTTTTTGGTCAGTCCTTTGTATCTCTCCCAAGCTTCATAGAGGGATTCACCTTCTTTCTGTTTGAAGGTCTGAACATCCACTCTAAGCTTGCTCAACTTTTGAGGAGGAAAGAACTTGGCTAAGAAAGCCGTGACCAGCTTATCCCAAGAGTTCAGGCTATCTTTGGGTTGAGAGTCCAACCACACTCTAGCTCTGTCTCTTACAGCAAAGGGGAAAAGCATGAGCCTGTAGACTTCAGGATTTACTCCATTAGTCTTAACAGTATCACAGATCTGCAAGAATTCAGTTAAGAACTGAAAGGGATCTTCAGATGGAAGTCCATGAAACTTGCAGTTCTGCTGCATCAGAGAAACTAGCTGAGGTTTCAGCTTAAAATTGTTTGCTCCAATGGTAGGGATGGAGATGCTTCTTCCATGTAAATTGGAATTAGGTGCAGTAAAGTCACCGAGCATCCTCCTTGCATTATTATTATTTTCGGCTGCCATCTCCTCTTCTTGTTTGAAAATTTCTGTAAGGTTATCTCTGGATTGTTGTAATTTAGCTTCTCTTAGTTTTCTCTTCAGAGTCCTTTCAGGTTCTGGATCTGCTTCAACAAGAATATTCTTGTCTTTGCTCCTGATCATATGAAAAAGAGGGAACAGAAAAATAATAATAATAGGGATCCTTTTTACCACAGTATAGAGGTCCCTGTGCGAGTAGAAGAAAAGAAGAAGAGAAGAATAGAATGTAAGGAAAGAAACACAAGGGTGAGGAGATCAGAGATGTGGGATGAAGAGAAGTGTTAGTAAATGAATAAATAAATAGAAGGAGATGAGAGAGGGAGAGAATTTTCGAAAATTATTTTTGAAAAAGAGTTAGTGATTTTTGAAAATAGTTTTTGAAAAAGGTTAGTAATTTTCGAAAATTAAAATAAAAAATTAAAATAATTTGTTAATTAAAAAGAAATTTTGAAAAAGAGGGAGATATTTTCGAAAATTAGAGAGAGAGAGTTAGTTAGGTAGTTTTGAAAAAGATAAGAAACCAACAAAAAGTTAGTTAGTTAGTTGAAACAAATTTGAAAATCCATTTTGAAAAGATAAGAAGATAAGAAGTTAGAAAAGATATTTTGAAATCAAATTTTTTTGAAAAAGATAAGATAAGAAGATATTTTTGAAAAGATATGATTGAAATTGGTTTTTGAAAAAGATTTGATTTTTAAAATCACAATTAATGACTTGATTCACAAGAAATCACAAGATATGATTCTAGAACTTAAAGTTTGAATCTTTCTTAACAAGTAAGTAACAAACTTGAAATTTTTGAATCAAAACATTAATTGATGATGATATTTTCGAAATTATGAGATAAAATTAAGAAAAAGATTTTTGAAAAATATTTTAAAATTTTCGAAAATAATTAAGAAAAATGAAAAAGATTTTATTTTTGAAAAAGATTTTGAAAAAGATAAGATTTTTGAATTGAAAATTTGATTTGACTCATAAGAAACAACTAGATTTTAAAAATTTTTGAAAAAGTCAAATCTAATTTTCGAAATTTTAAGAGAGAAAAAGGGGAAGATATTTTTTTGATTTTTGAATTTTTATGATGAGAGAGAAAAACAACAAAAATACTCAATGCATGAAAATTTTCGGATCAAAACAATGAATGCATGCAAGAATGCTATGAATGTCAAGATGAACAGCAAGAACACTTTGAAGATCATGATGAACATCAAGAACATATTTTTGAAAAAATTTTTATGCAAAGAAAACATGCAAGACACCAAACTTAAAAAATTTTCATGTATAGACACTATGAATGCAAGAATGCATATGAAAAACAACATATGACACAAAATAAGAAAACATCAAGATCAAACAAGAAGACTTACCAAGAACAACTTGAAGATCATGAAGAACACTATGAATGCATGATTTTTTTCAAAAATTTTATGCAGACTTTAAAACATGCAATTGACACCAAACTTAAAAATTGACTCAAGACTCAAACAAGAAACACAAAAATATTTTTTGATTTTTATGATTTTCTAATTTTTTTTGGTATTTTTTGAAAATTATATGAAAAAGAAAAAATAAGAATTCCAAAATTTTTAATATGAATTCCAGGAATCTTCAATTCTTAGTCTAAAGCTCCAATCTGAGGGTTAGACATGGCTTAATAGCCAGCCAAGCTTTAGAAGATATAAGCAATTCCCTGACATGTGGAGGCCTCAGTCTAAAAGAATTTAGACATCGCTTTACAGCCAGCCAGGCTTCACATGCTTCATGAAACACTAGAATTCATTCTTAAAAATTCTGAAGAAAAAAATATTTTTGAAAACAATTTTTTTTTTTCGAAAACAAAGGAGAAATTTTTAAAAGATTTTTGAAAAATTTTTGAAAAGAAAACAAAAAGAAAGTTACCTAATCTGAGCAACAAGATGAACCGTCAGTTGTCCAAACACGAACAATCCCCGGCAACGGCGCCAAAAACTTGGTGCACGAAATTGTGATCTCAGGAAACGGCGTCAAAGAACTCTATACGCACGTCTTAATAAATTGTTTTTCATTCACAACTTTGATACAACTAACCAGCAAGTGCACTGGGTCGTCCAAGTAATAAACCTTACGTGAGTAAGGGTCGATCCCACGGAGATTGTTGGTATGAAGCAAGCTATGGTCACCTTGTAAATCTCAGTCAGGTGGATATCAAAAGGTTATGGAGTTTTCGAAATTAAATAATAAGTAAACATAAAATAGGGATAGAAACACTTATGTAATTCATTGGTGAGAATTTCAGATAAGCGTATAGAGATGCTTTCGTTCCTCTGAACTTCTGCTTTCCTGCTGTCTTCATCCAATCAGTCTTACTCCTTTCCACGGCTGGCTTTATGTAAGCACATCACCGTTGTCAATGGCTACTTTTAATCCTCTCTGGAAAATAGTCCGATGCGCTGTCACTGCATGGCTAATCGTCTGGAGGCATCACCCTTGCCGATGGCTGCATCCTATCCTCTCTGTGAAAATGGTCCGATGCGCTGTCACTGCATGGCTAATCATCTGGAGGGTCTCGATCATACTGGAATAGGATTTACTATCCTTTTGCGTCTGTCACTACGCCCAGCACTCGCGAGTTTGAAGCTCGTCACAGTCATTCAATCCTTGAGTCCTACTCGGAATACCACAGACAAGGTTTAGACTTTTCGGACTCTCATGAATGCCGCCATCAATCTAGCTTATACCACGAAGATTCTGATTAAGAGATCCAAGAGATAATCATTCAATCTAAGGTAGAACGGAAGTGGTTGTCAGGCACGCGTTCATAGGGAATGATGATGATTGTCACGTTCATCTCATTCAGGTTGAAGTACGAATGAATATCTTAGAAGCGGAATAAGTTGAAATGAATAGAAAAACAGTAGTACTTTGCATTAATCTTTGAGGAACAGCAGAGCTCCACACCTTAATTTATGGAGTGTAGAAACTCTACCGTTGAAAATACATAAGTGAAAGGTCCAGGCATGGCCGAATGGCCAGCCTCCATGATCTAAGAACTAGGCGTCCAAAGATGTTCCAAGATGTCTAATACAATAGTAAAAAGTCCTATTTATAATAAACTAGCTACTAGGGTTTACAAAAGTAAGTAGTTGATGCATAAATCCACTTCCGGGGCCCACTTGGTGTGTGCTTGGGCTGAGCTTGAGTGTTGCACGTGTAGAGGTCCTTCTTGGAGTTGAACGCCAGTTTTGGATCCTTTTCTGGCGTTCAACTCTGGCTTGTGACGTGTTTCTGGCGTTTAACTCCAGACAGCAGCATAGAACTGGCGTTCAACGCCCTTTTACGTCGTCTAAACTCGGCCAAAGTATGGACTATTATATATTGCTGGAAAGCCCTGGATGTCTACTTTCCAACGCAATTGGAAGCACGCCATTTTGAGTTTTGTAGCTCCAGAAAATCCATTTTGAGTGCAGGGAGGTCAGAATCCAACAGCATCAGCAGTCCTTCTTCTACCTCTGAATCTGATTTTTGCTCAAGTCCCTCAATTTCAGCCAGAAAATACCTGAAATCACAGAAAAACACACAAACTCATAGTAAAGTCCAGAAATGTGAATTTAACATAAAAACTAATGAAAACATCCCTAAAAGTAACTAGATTCTACTAAAAACATACTAAAAACAATGCCAAAAAGCGTATAAATTATCCGCTCATCAGTCTCCTATCCGAATACCTTTCCCAATCAGATCCTATAACACACATATCATTCACAATTTCTTCAAGTTCATCATTGTCGGGGCCATTACTTATTCTTACATGATAACTGGGCTCATCAAAATGTGGTGATTTCAGCTGAAGAGTCCTTGTTATAGCATTGGGGCTAATGTCCACCTTTGTTCCTCTCACATAACTTTTGAAGGTGGGGGCCTTGGTTTTGTCTTCTCTGATTATATTTGCATAGAATTCTTTGATGAGGTTTGCATTTATCTTTGCTTCTGGGTTCGTGAGCCTTTGCCAACCCCTCTGTTCAATCTTCTCTCGAATCTGTGGGCACTCATCCTCGTTGAATTGGAATGTTAACTCAGACAATATCTTTTTGAGCTTTATCTGTTCAAATTCGAGTTCATGGATCATTGAAAGGGATGCTCTCCACTGGTTCCTTCCTCTTTTTCCTCTTGGAGCTCGATGATGCCATGAGTAGGAGTTAATGTGTGAAGGTGGTGGAAGGTGTGGATAGATGGTGGAATTCGGCCAGGTTAGGATATGATATAGTTAAGGGAGTGGGTGAGAGTGCTTTTGATGGGGTAAGAGGAGTTGGGTGCCGAAAGTGGGAAGTATAGAGAATGAGATTGGAATGTAGAGGGGATACGGAATAAGAACCACTTATATAGAGAAGTGGTGAGTGAATGAAAGGTGTGGATTGATGGAGTGGGTTTATGATGAACGGATGGGGTTTAGCATGGGATGGGCACAAGGATCATCACTTTTACGATGGAGTTGGTTCAGTTTCCAAGCGTGTCATTCTTCCAATGTTGCATGGCAACATTTCCCAATGCATTCCCCTTTGAGACAAGTGTATAGTCCCCTCTTTTTGAGGTGGTCGAAACTTCCCCCTTCAATTGTACCATCAATTCTCCTATAAAATAAAAAGAAATGTGATTAATAGATGTGTGGATAGTGGTGGCAAAATTTAAAAGGAAAGAATAACTACTTTTTAAAATTTTTGTTTCTCAATAGTAAGTGCTACTCATGAATACAAACCAACTGACTATTTAACTGCACATTTATGCAACATTAGTGACACCAAACTTAGTTTGTGGCAATGTGGTGTAAGAAGAATTGTTCAAGGTGATAAGAGTGACATGCTATGAGTTGCATTCACGTTCTCTTAGTGTGCCTTGAACACCAAACTTGTTCTTCACTATATGTTGCATAAAAAGGATTCATTCAGAGATATGTCAAAGCTGATTTGGAATTCATAACCTTGCATATAAAACATGGGTTGCCTCCCATGAAGCGCTTCTTTAGCGTCACTAGCTTGACGTTCTGCCTTTGTCAGGGTGGTTGGTAATGCTTCAGATCTTCCCCTCTTGCAGTAAACCTATCTCCATTGGCTTCATCAAGGATCTCCACATGTTCTAGGGAGAGAACTCTGTTGATGGTGAAAACTTTAGGTAACTGAGATGGGATGGTGGGGAGATGAGGTGGGATAACTGGGAGATAAGCTGAGATCACTTTATCCCCTGGAGAGAAATCCTCTGTAGGGATCTTCTTGTTCCTCCATCTCCTTGGTGTCTTCTTCTTTGTTTCTTTTACTGTTGCCCTGCTCTTTGTGGTCTCTTTTTCCAGGGAGATTTTATTGCTGGTCTCATATGACCTGGTAGGTTTGGGTCTTCTTGGATTTCCCTTAGCTGTGGTACCTTCTGACTGTTCTGCTCACCAGCTAAGGGGATTCTCAGGTGTACAGTTTGTGCTTCAGTGCTTTGTTGTGATCTTCCCTTGGTTCCTTGTTTTCCTGATCTGCTTCTTGTGAGGGTTTGAAGACATTGAAAGTAAGTTGTTCATCATGTATTCTCAGTATTAGCTCTCATCGCTCCACATCTATAAGCGCTCTGGCTGTAGCTAGGAATGGTCTTCCCAGTATGATTTGATGGAGGTGGCTTTCTTCCATTTCCAATATGACAAAGTCTGTGGGAAGGTAGTAGTTCCCAACCTTCACCAACACGTTTTCAACCACTCCTACTGCTTGTTTTTGAGTTTTGTCAGCCAGCCTGATGACTACGTTTATGGGCATTAGCTCATTGATCTGCAGCTTCTTCATGAGAGATAGAGGCATTAAATTAATGCTTGCTCCCAGATCACAAAGTCCTTTGTCAATCAGTGTGTCTCCTATGGCACAGGGGATGTGAAAACTCCCTGGGTCCTTCCTTTTTGTAGGCAACTCTGGTTGAATGAGAGCACTGCACTCTTTATTCATCACTATTGTTTGCCCTTCTTTGAGTGAGCTTTTCCTGGTCAGCAGCTCTTTCATACACTTAATGTATGAGGGCATTTGTTGGAGAGCCTTGATGAATGGTATGTTTACATGGAGAGATGCAAACATATCAAGGAACTTTGGGTATATTCTCTTTTCTACATCATCCTTGAGTCTTTGGGGAAAAGGTGCATAGAGTTTCAACATCTCCTTCTGTGTACCTTTGGTTTCTTGGTGACCCTCTTCTTGTTTCTCTGCTGAGGTATCTTCAGGTTGTTCTAATGGTTTGTTCAGCTCTTCCTTAGTCCCCTTATCACTTATAGTGACCATCTTGCAATCTTCCCATCTGACTTTCTTTGCTTCACCTCTCGGGTTCTTCTCTGTGTCACTTGGAAAACTATCAGTAGGTTTGGGAATCTTCTCAGAGAGGTATCCCACTTGAAATTCCAGTCTCTTGATGGTGTCTCCCTGGTTCTTTATATTGGCTCGCACCTCCTCCTTGAACACCTTGTTATCTTGGATTTCCTTACATATGCCTTCAAGTAGAGTCTCAATTCTTGAGAGTCTATCTTCGGATGATGGTGAGTTGAGATTGGAGTGATGAGAAGGGCCATTTTGGCTTTGGTATGGATGTTGAGATGTGTTGTTAGGTGGGTGTTGATATGATCTCTGTGTAGAATATTGGTGAGCTGCACTGTTGTTGGGGTTGTGGCGTCTCTGATCTTGGCCTTAATCTTATTTATTTCCCCACCCAAAGTTTGGGTGGTTCCTCCAACCAGGATTATAAGTTTTGGAGTATGGATCATGGGTCTGCCTAGGTGAATTTCCAATATAGTTGGCTTGTTCTGATCACTCTCTGCCTCTGTATTCACTCCTTCTTGAGCTGCTGATGAGGTGGTGATTGCTGCTACTTGATTCCTCTCCATTTTCTTGGTAAGGTCAGTCAACTGCTTGGTGATCATCTTGTTTTAAGTCAGCAGTGCATCCACGTTGTTTAGCTCCATCACTCCTCTAGTATTGCCCCTTTCAGAAGCATAGAAGTAGTCATTCTCAGCTACAGTCTCAATGACATCTATCGCTTCTTCAATGGTCTTCTTCTTGTTCAGAGATCCCCCAGATGAGTGGTCTACTGCCTTCTTTGATTCATAAGAAAGACCCTCATAGAAAATGTGTAACTGCACCCATTCATTGAACATATCTGGCGGGCACCTTCTTGTTAAGTCTTTAAACCTCTCCCATGCTTCATGGAAAGTTTCACCATCTTGTTGCCTGAAGGTTTGTACTTCAGCTCTCAACCTATTGATCCTTTGAGGAGGATAGAATCTCGCCAAGAATTTATTTACCACATCTTCCCAGGTTGTTAAACTCTCCTTTGGGAAGGATTCCAGCCATTTAGATGCTTTGTCCTTGAGTGAGAAAGGAAACAGAAGCAGTCTGTAGGTGTCAGGATGAACACCATTAGACTTCACAGTATCATATATCCTCAGGAAGGTGGTTAGATGTTGATTGGGGTCTTCTTGGACACTTCCTCCGAATGAACAGTTGTTCTGAACAAGGGTGATGAGCTGTGGCTTTAGTTCAAAGTTATTGGCATGTATGGTTGGCTTTTGGATGCTACTTCCACAGTTTCCTGGGTTTGGATTGATGTAAGATCCCAGAACTCTTCTCTCTTATCCAGCATGATGCACTGGACCTTCTCTGCCATGGTTGTGAGCCTCTTTTCTATGATGGTTCTCCATATTCTCATCCATGTCTGGTTCAAAATACTCCTCCTCTTCCTCAGCACTAATGACTCTCTTTTCTCTTGCTTCCCTCCTTAATCTAAGGAAGGTTCTCTCAGGTTCAGAATAAAAGGAATTTGAAGCCCTGCTTCTTCTACATGTCATATAACTAACAAGGCACAAGCAAGGAAGATAGGTACAGACAGTATTCTCTGCAGAAATGCTGTTAGTGTGAGTGATGCAATATATCAAACAGTTAGTGGGTTAGTGAACTAAATTGTAAAAAATAAGAGAATGTCTCAAACGGGTAGGGGTAAAGGGAAGAGAATAACTAAAACTGAAAGTAAATCACTCAATTGAAATTAAATCAAACAAAAGAAAAATGCTCAATCTAGTTATCCACTAATTTAATCATTGTTGATACAAAATCAATCCCCGGCAATGGCACCATAAACTTGATGCACGGAAACTCGTCTCTCAACAAATTTCCCTTCGGCAAGTATACCAAATTGTCGTCAAGTAATAACTCACAAAAGAGTGAGGTCGAATCCCACAGGGATTGATTGGTCAAGCAATTTTAATTAGAGGAATGTTCTAGTTGAGCGAAGTAGAGGTTGAGTTGAGATTTTGCAGGAAATTAAATGGCGAGAAAGTAAATAGCTGAAAATGTAAATGCTGGAAATAAAGAACTGAATATAAATGACGAAAAGTAAATTACAGAATCTTAAATGGGGAATGGGGAATTTAGCATAAAAGTAAATGGCAGAAAGTAAAGAGAATGGGTAAGATCAGAAATGGAGAATTCATTGGGCTTAGGAGATGTTGCATTCTCCGGATCAAGTTCATTTTCATCTCTTCCTCAATCAATGCATTCATTGATCTCCTTGGCAATCTTAAGTGATTGAATTCCAATTCCTTGGTAATTCAATCTCTCAAATCTTGATCAATAGCCAATTCCTTGGTCTAATTGCTCATGAGAAGAGATGAAGTATGGTCACTGATTATACCACATGTATTTCCAAATCAAAGTATTGGGAGAATTATATGTCACCATATCCGTCCAAACTCCAATTTGGTCCAACATGAGAAAGCATTTCTAGCATGATATCTTTATTTCTCTTCCAAGGTTCCGAAGAGAACCAAGTATGAATAGCTTCTTTTCCAAGACAACTACCCAATTGGATGAAGATTGAAAGCTTTCTAGTAAAATCAAGAGAAAAGAAAGAGAAAGAATAATGAAAACTATTATTGATCCATTAAATTACAATAGAGCTCCCTAACCCAATGAAAGGGGTTTAGTTGTTCATAGCTCTGGGAATGGAAAGCAAAGATGGAAAATACATTCTCAAAGTAAAAGTAGAAGTTGCAGAGAAAGTAAAATTATACAGAGAGTAGTTCTCCCAATACCCCAACTCTTTTCCTCTAGTTCAAAACTACTCCTATATATACTACTCTGCTGATCTTCTAGTTGGCTCTTCAAGTCTTGGATATGGGCCTTTGGATCTTGAGTTGAAGCAGTTTGGGATCTTCAATGGGCTCAGCTTTACTTGCAAAGAAAGTGTGAAGTAGGCATGGACTTTAGCTAGGACGTTAGTGGTGTTAACGTTAAGTGAAAATGTGGGTTCGAGAACGTTAGTGACGATCACCTTTTTCACTAATGTTCCAACCCAAAAATGATCCACGTTAACTTCAACGTTAGTGGCACTAATGTGACCACTAACGTTGCCTCTTGGTCCTTCGCAAACGTTATTGGCATTCACCTTTTCCAATAACGTTTGCTTGTTGCCCTTCCTCCCTACATTAGAGTCCACGTTAGTATAACTAACGTGGCTCTTAACGTGGGCATGCCTTAGCCTCGAGAGTGTTAGTGACACTTACCTTTGTCACTAACGCTCCAAACGCCTCACCTTCCCACGTTAGAGTTCACGTTAACTTAGTTAACGTGACTCTTAACGTGTTGATGAATGCCATCTCCAACGTTAGTGACAAAGGTGAGTGTCACTAACGTTGGCTCATCATGCTTGGCTCCACGTTACTCTTCACGTTAGTAGTCTTAACGTGACCACTAACGTGGGCAATGTTGGCTTAGTCCAACATTAGTGATAGAGGTGAGTGTCACTAACGTTGGCATTGTTTACCCCTTCCACGTTAGAGTTCACGTTAACTAAGTTAACGTGGTTAACGTGACTCTTAACGTGGCCAATTGCCAATTTTGGAATGTTAGTGGTATTCACTTTTACCACTAACGCTGGAGCTCCCTTTTCTTCCACGTTAACTTCCACGTTAATGTAGTTAACGTGGCAATTAACGTGGGCTATGATGGCTTCGAAAGTGTTATTGGCGATTACTTTTCTCCTTAACACTGTAAGTTCATTCCCATTCCACGTTAGTGGTCATGTTAATTAGATTAACATGGCTGCTAACGTGGCTCTTCCTTGCTTCCTTTGTCCTGAAATCAAGCAAATAAAATGCATCAAAGATCTAATCCAAGTTATGATATCATGCATCATCTATTTTATCATTCAATTCATGCATAATTCTCATAGAATGATGTAAAAAATCATAATGTTTGCTTGAATTAAGATGTAAGTGATTATCTACCCAAAACTTGCTTATTTTCTAAGAAAGTGCATGAAACTACCCTAAAACAATAAAGAAAAGGTCAGTGAAACTGGCCAAAATGCCCTGGCATCAACCTTGCTTGCAACGGTTGAAGTATGATATCCGGAGCTCCTTGCTCATGCAAAGTGATCCAGCGTGGCTCCGCCATGTGTGGCTCACCTGTAGGATGCAAAGATGTATTAGTAGTGCCAACAGAAGAATAGGAAGTAGCGAACTTCAAGTCACTCTCGGTGACGTCTAGTGATTCGGTATTTTCCTCAAGAGAGGCCGAGGTACTAGGCGTATAGTCCAACCGCCGTCTAGCTTGCCGAGTGTGTAACAAAGTTCTTTCAATCTCGGGATCAAAATCGGCTAAGCTAGAATTCGGTTGAGACCGAGTCATCAAAATTGAGAGTCATAGCACAAATGTAAAAGAAATCTAAACTATAGCTAAGTATTGAAAGAAGTAAACTATCTACAATATTCACATATTCACATAACCAATATCAAGGCATATGTTGCAACCATTCCCCGGCAACGGTGCCAAAAATTTGATGGTGCCCCAAGGGTGTATTGGTAAAGATTTTCTCCAATAAAATCGCGCTGCAAGTATAGCTCTACCAACAACAATCCTCGGGTATAAAATTTAGAAGAGGGATTTGGTTGTCACAAGTTTAACCCCAATAGAAATAACCGAAGTATTCAAACCTCGGGTCGTCTCACAAGGAATGGGCAAACATGTGCTTTAACATTGGTTAGAAATCTGTGGTTGTGAGTTATGAGCATGAAAATAAATGGGAATCTTAACAAGCAAGTAATCTCAAAATGCAAGAAACTAATTCAATTAGCTAAGCAAAACATGAGCAATTCCAATGAGCAAGTAACATTCAACTTAATTCTATTCTAAACCAAACAAGTAACTACAACTAAGACAAATAATTGAGAATTTTGGTTTTCAAATACGAATAATAAAGGTAACTCTTGGCTAGGCATGGGAATTGGGGTCACCATCCTTGTCTAACAACCATATCTTGACAATTATCAGGAACCAAGCTCATTAAGTCTACTTCCAAAAGTCTTACGTATGTAATATCTACTCCTAGACTGGAAGTACATCAAATGGCTTTGATCACATTAACCCATAAGTCCCAACCTACCTACTAATTAGATTAGTAGTGGGTTGGCATCAATGAGCATCAAATTGATCACCAAGGGTTCTCGAATCACCAATTCATTGAGACCCAATGACTCAAGTTTACCCAATTCCCTTGGCCTAAGCCAAGAGTGAAGAAGACTACTCCATAATCAAAGTAAACAATTCATCAAACACATGGTAAGCATTAACAAAAGACTTGTTCCAAATAGCAATTAAATTAAAATTTACAAATACCCACTAACAATTATCAACATACAATTATCCAAACAACAAAACTAAATATAGAAATCATCAATGCAACATCAACAAGTCAAGATTCACAACACTCATGAAATGGGTATAAAGTGACAATTAACAAGGATTCATAAAACTATCACTAAATATAAGCAAAATTGTACCAAGAAATTCAAATTGAACAATTAAAACTAGTAATTAACAAGATCTAATTCACAATTCAACAAGGGAAGATCAAATTAAAACTAGATCTAGAGAGGAACAAGGGTTTCTCTCTCTAGAATAACAAAGAACCAAAAAAATAGCTAAAATTGTGTCTTAGTGTAAAAATGATTGATCCCCCCTTTCCCCCTAGCATCCTTGGGTCTTTTCCATGCAGAAACAGCTTGAAATTGGGCCTGATGAGCCTCAGAAATCACCAGGCACGATTTCCTTTAATGAGGTCACGTGCAGCTTCCCACGCGTGCGCGCCAAGTGCGCGTGCGCATCGATAGGAATCTTCTGATCTGCGTGAATGTGTCCATCCTTGCGCGCCGCTTCCAGCCACCTCATCCACGCGTGCGCGTGGAGTGTGCGGGCGCACCAATGCTGCTTCTTCCAAGATTTCAATTCTTCGTGTTCATCCCTTTTTGTACATGCTTTCTTCCTCTCTTCTAGGTCATTCCTACCCTATAATTCCTGAAATTACTCAACAAATACATCACGGCATCGAATGGCAATAGAAGAGGATTAAAATATGGCAATTTTAAGGCAAAATAAGCATGTTTTCCATCATGGAGCAATATTGGGAAGTGAACATAAAACCATGCATTTCTTGCGAATAAGTGTGAGAAATATTGACAAAACCCCCCAAAATAGGCACAAGATAAACCACAAAATCGGGGTTTATCAGTGATCCACCAACATACAGCTTGCCATGGAAGGAGCCTTGCGTGTTAGAAGAAGAAGACAGTAGGAAAGCAAAGATTCAGAAGACAGAGCATCTCCAAAACTCCAATCTGTTCTCCATTACTGCATAACAAGTATTTATTTGATGCTCTTTTACTTTTTACAATTGAAATTAAGAATTATCATTGATATCCTAACTAAGAATTACAAGATAACCATAGCTTGCTTCAAGCCGGCAATCTCCGTGGGATCGACCCTTACTCACGTAAGGTATTACTTGGACGACCCAGTGCAGTTGCTGGTTAGTGGCACCGGAGTTGTGAAAGGTGTGATCACAATTCCATGCACCAAGTTAATACCTTTTCAAAAACATATTAACTTTATAGCTCAGTTGGCTAGAGCGTGGTGCTTATGTTCTTGGTAATTGGGTATCTTCCTTTCAAAACTTTTTCGAAAATAATTTTTCTTTGTTTAAATCTTGTTCCAATTTTTAAGTTTAGTATTTTCTTGTTATTTTCCTTGTGATTTTCGAAAATTTTATTTTGGTTTTCTATAAATTTTAAGTTTGGTGTTCCTTTTTATGTTCTTCGTGTTTTTATGAATCTTCAAGGTGTTCTTGAGTCTTGTATATGTTTTGATCTTAAAATTTTTAAGTTTGGTGTCCCTTAGTGTTTTCCTCCAAAAAATTTTCGAAAAATAAGGGAGCTAGATCTAAAAGTTTTATGTCTTGTGTCTTTTGTGTGTTTTTCTCTTTCCTCATTAAATTCAAAAATATATCTTTTCCTTTAATTACTCATTATTTTCGAATCCCTTTTGGTTGAGTTGGTGAAAATTTTTAAAATCATATCTTTTTCAAATCATATCTTTTCAAAATATTTTTTTAAATCATATCTTTTCAAAACTCCCTAACCACTTTCTCCCTCCTCACTTTTTCGAAAATCCTCATAAAAAATTTTCAAATCCTTTTTTATTTAATTATTTTAGTCTCTATTTTCTTATTATTATTATTATTTCAAAAATATATATATATATATATATAAATATAAAATAAAATAAAATTTTTATTCACAATCCACATCATCTCCCTTACTCCATCATGGACCTAAGTGGAAATGAACAGTCCAGAAGGACTCTGGGTCATATGCTAACCCCACTACTGCCTCATATAGAGGTAGTATCTGTATACCCCACATCAGAGCTAGTAATTTTGAGCTAAATCCCCAGCTTATTATCATGGTGCAGTAAAATTGCCAGTATTCCGGTCTTCCACAGGAAGAACATACTGAGTTTCTGGCACAGTTCTTACAGATTGTTGACACAGTACGTGATAAGGAAGTAGATCAGGATGTCTACAGATTACTACTGTTTCCATTTGCTGTAAAAGATCAAGCCAAAAGGTGGTTAAATAACCAACCTATAGCAAGCATAAAAACATAGAAACAGTTGTCAGAAAAATTCCTGAATCAATATTTCCCTCCAAAAAGGATGACACGGCTAAGGCTGGACATCCAAGTCTTCAAACAAGAGGATAATGAATCTCTTTATGATGCCTGGGAGAGGTACATAGAGATGCTAAGGAAATGCCCCTCTAAAATGTTTTCAGAATGGGTGCAGTTAGACATCTTCTACTACGAGCTTACAGAAAAAGCTCAGATGTCTCTAGACCACTCAGTTGGTGGATCTATACACATGAGAAAGACAATTGAAGAGGCTCAAGAGCTTATTGATACAGTTGCTAGAAATCAGCATCTGTACTTAAGTAATGAGTCCTCCATGAAAGAAGAAGCTAAGGCAGTATCCACTGAGCTTAGTCATCCAGAACAAGTTGCTGAACTCAATCAGCAATTGCTTTTTCTAACAAAACAGCTAGCAAAATTTAAAGAGATGCTACAAGAGACCAAAGATGCTAACCAGAGCATGGAAAAACAATTGAATCAGACAAAATAGCAGTTATCCAAACAAATAATAGAAGAATGCCAAGCTGTTCAATTAAGGAGTGAGACGACATTAAATGTCTCAACCCAAGGTAGCAGAAAACCAAAAAAAGAACAACTGACAGAGGATGAGCAAACCACTGCCCAAAATTCCTCTGAGGACAGTAAGGGCCCAGAGAGGAATAATTCTGGCGTTCAAACGCCAGAAAAGGGTGGGAATCTGGCGTTAAACGCCCATTCATCTCCCATTCCTGGCATTCAAACGCCAAAGAGGGGTCAGACACTTGCAAGTGCTGATAACAACCCCCTTAAGCAGGCTACTCCAACCACCTCTATAGGAAGTAAACCTGCAGTAACTAAGGTTGAAGAGTATAGAGTCAAGATGCCTTATCCTCAGAAACTCCGCCAAGCGGAACAAGATAAACAAGTTGCCCACTTTGCAGACTATCTCAGGACTCTTGAAATAAAGATTCCGTTTGCAGAGGCACTTGAGCAAATACCCTCTTATGCTAAGTTCATGAAAGAGATCTTAAGCCATAAGAAGGATTAGAGAGAGACTGAAAAAGTTTTTCTTACTGAAGAATGCAGTGCAGTCATTTTAAAGAGCTTACCAGAAAAGCTTAAAGATCCTAGAAGCTTTATGATACCATGCACATTAGAGGGTACTTGTACCAAGACAACTCTATGTGATCTTGGGGCAAGTATCAACCTAATACCTGCATCCACTATCAGAAAGATTGGTCTGGCTGAAGAAGTCAAACCAACCAAGATATGCCTCCAATTTGCTGATGGCTCCATCAAATATCCATCAGGCGTAATTGAGGACATGATTGTCGAGGTTGGGCCATTTACCTTTCCCACTGACTTTGTAGTGCTGGAAATGGAGGAGCACAAGAGTGCAACTCTCATTCTAGGAAGACCTTTCCTAGCAACTGGACGAACCCTCATTGACGTCCAAAAAGGGGAATTAGCCCTGAGAGTTAATGAGGATGAGTTTAAGTTGAATGTTGTCAAAGCTATGCAGCATCCAGACACCCCAAACGACTGCATGAGCGTTGATATTATTGACTCTTTGGTGGAAGAGGTTAATATGGCTCAGAGTCTTGAATCAGAGCTAGAGGACATTTTTAAAGATGTTCAGCCTGATCTAGAGGAATCAGAGAAAACAAAAGAACCTCTGAAAACTCCTCAGGAAGAGGAGAAGCCTCCTAAACCCGTGCTCAAACCACTACTACCATCCCTGAAATATGCATGGTGCACGAAATTGTGATCTCCATGTTCTTTGTACTTGTGTGAGATTAACAATATATAATTGTATTGAATCCTCATTGTGGCTCTATGTGTGGACACAACTCCGTACAACTAACCAGCAAGTGCACTGGGTCGTCCAAGTAATACCTTACGTGAGTAAGGGTCGAATCCCACGGAGATTGTTGGTATGAAGCAAGCTATGGTCACCTTGTAAATCTCAGTCAGGCAGATATAAAGTGATAATGGTGTTTTCGAATATTATATGATAAAATAGGGATAGAGATACTTATGTAATTCATTGGTGAGAATTTCAGATAAGAGAATGGAGATGCTTTTCGTTCCTCTAAACCTCTGCTTTCCTGCTATCTTCATCCAATCAGTCTTACTCCTTTCCATGGCTGGCTTTATGCAAGGGCATCACCGTTGTCAGTGGCTATATCCCCTCCTCTCAGTGAATAATATGCTCACGCACCCTGTCACGGCACGGCTATTCATCTGTCGGTTCCCGATCATGCTGGAATAGGATTCACCCTCCTTTTGCGTCTGTCACTAACGCCCAGCACTCGCGAGTTTGAAGCTCGTCACAGTCATTCAATCATTGAATCCTACTCGGAATACCACAGACAAGGTTTAAACTTTCCGGATTCTCTTGAATGCCGCCATCATTCTAGCTTATGCCACGAAGATTCTGGTTAGGAGATCTAAGAGATATTCATTCTAGCTTAATTCATGTAGAACAGAAGTGTTTGTCAGGCACGCGTTCATAAGGGAGAAGGATGATGAGCGCCACACATAATCATCACCTTCATCACGTTCTTGGGTGCGAATGGATATCTTAGAAGCGAAATATGAAGAATTGAATAGAAAACAGTAGTACTTTGCATTAATCTTTGAGGAACAGCAGAGCTCCACACCTTAATCTATGGAGTGTAGAAACTCTACTGTATGAAAATACATAAGTGAAGGTCCAGGCATGGCCGAGATGGCCAGCCCCCTAAAACGTGATCACAGGATCAAAATACAATCCAGGATGTCTAATACAATAGTAAGAGGTCCTATTTATAATAAACTAGCTACTAGGGTTTACATGAGTAAGTAATTGATGCATAAATCCACTTCCGGGGCCCACTTGGAGTGTGTTTGGGCTGAGCTTGAGTGTTACACGTGCAGAGGCCATTTGTGGAGTTGAACGCCTGTTTTTGTGCCAGTTTGGGCGTTCAACTCTGGTTTTGGATCCTTTTCTGGCGCTGGACGCCAGATTTGGGCAGAAGGCTGGCGTTGAACGCCAGTTTACGTCATCAATTCTTGGCCAAAGTATGGTCTATTATATATTGCTGGAAAGCCCTGGATGTCGACTTTCCAACGCAATTGGAAGCGCACCATTTCGAGTTCTGTAGCTCCAGAAAATCCACTATGAGTGCAGGGAGTTCAGAATCCAACAGCATCAGCAGTCCTTCTTCAACCTCTGAATCTGATTTTTGCTCAAGTCCCTCAATTTCAGCCAGAAAATACCTGAAATCACAGAAAAACACACAAACTCATAGTAAAGTCCAGAAATGTGAATTTATCATAAAAACTAATGAAAACATCCCTAAAAGTAGCTAGATTCTACTAAAAACATACTAAAAGCAATGCCAAAAAGCGTATAAATTATCCGCTCATCACAACACCAAACTTAAATTGTTGCTTGTCCCTAAGCAACTGAAAATCAAATAGGATAAAAAGAAGAGAATATACTATAAATTCCAAACTATCAATGAAACAGAGCTTTAATCATATGAGCGGGACTTATAGCTTTTTGCCTCTTGAATAGTTTTGGCATCTCACTTTATCCATTGAGATTCAGAATGATTGGTATCTATAGGAACTTCAGATTTCGAATAGTGTTATTGACTCTCCTAGTTCAGTATGATGATTCTTGAACACAGCTTCTTTATGAGTCTTGGCCGTGGCCCTAAGCACTTTGTTTTCCAGTATTACCACCGGATACATAAATGCCACAAACACATAATTGGGTGAACCTTTTCAGATTGTGACTCCGCTTTGCTAAAGTCCCCAATTAGAGGTGTCCAGGGTTCTTAAGCACACTCTTTTTTTGCTTTGGACCTTGACTTTAACCGCTCAGTCTCAAGTTTTCACTTGACACCTACACGCCACAAGCACATGGTTAGGGACAGCTTGGTTTAGCCGCTTAGACCAGGATTTTATTCCTTTAGGCCCTCCTATCCACTGATGCTCAAAGCCTTGGGATCCTTTTTATTTGCCCTTGCCTTTTGGTTTTAAGGGTTATTGGCTTTTTGCTCTTGCCTCTTGGTTTTAAGAGCTTTTGGCTTTTTCTGCTTGCTTTTTCTTTTTCTTTCTATTTTTTTTTTCGCCTATTTTTTTTTTCTAATAATTTTTTTTTATGCAAGCTTTGTTCTTTGCTGCTTTTTCTTGCTTCAAGAATCATTTTTATGATTTTTCAGATTATCAAATAACATGTCTCCTAGTCATCATTCTTTCAAGAGCCAACATATTTAACATTCTTAAACAACAACTTCAGAAGACATATGCACTGTTCAAGCATACATTCAGAAAACAAGAAGCATTGTCACCACATCAATATAAATAGGCTAAGTTCAAGGATAAATTCGAAACTCATGTACTTCTTGTTCTTTTGAATTAAAACATTTTTTTTTATTTAAGAGAGGTGATGGATTCATAGGACATTCATATCTTTAAGACAAAGTTACTACTACTAATGATCATGTAATGAAGACACAAACATAGATAAGCACATAACATAGAAAACGAAAAATAGAAGATATAAGAACAAGGAATGAATCCACCTTAGTGATGGTGGCGTTTCCTTCTTGAGGAACCAATGATGTCCTTGAGCTCTTCTATGTCTCTTCCCTGTCTTTGTTGCTCCTCCCTCATTGCTTTTTGATCTTCTCTTATTTCATGAAGCATGATGGAGTGCTCTTGATGTTCCACCCTTAGTTGTCCCATATTGGAACTCAATTCTCCTAGGGAGGTGTTGATTTGCTCCCAATAGTTTTGTGGAGGAAAGTGCATTTGTGGCATATCCGGAATCTCATGGTGATGAGCTTCATACGCCTCTTGAGCTCCATGAGTGGGCTCTCTTGTTTGCTCCATCTTTTTCTTAGTGATGGGCTTATCCTCTTTAATGAGGATATTTCCCTCTATGTCAATCCCAGCTGAATTGCATAGGTGGCAAATGAGGTGGGGAAAGGCTAACCTTGCCATAGTGGAGGACTTGTCAGCCACCTTGTAGAGTTCTTGAGGTATAATCTCATGAACTTCCACCTCTTCTCCAATCATGATGCTATGGATCATGATGGCCCGGTCTATGGTAACTTCAGACCGGTTGCTAGTGGGAATGATTGAGCATTGAATAAACTCCAACCATCCTCTAGCTACAGGCTTGAGGTCCAATCTTCTTAGTTGAACCGGCTTGCCTTTGGAGTCAATCTTCCATTGAGCTCCTTCTACACATATGTCCATAAGGACTTGGTCCAACCTTTGATCAAAGTTGACTCTCCTTGTGTAGGGGCGTGCGTTCTCTTCCATGTATGGCAAGTTCAACGCCAACCTCGAATTTGATGAAGAATGGAGGGCTTTATATAGGGAAGGAAGGGGGGTATTGGTTCGGCCATATAGGTGGGTTTGGGTGGGAATTTGGTTTTGAATTTTGAAGGTAGGTGGAGTTTATGAGGTAGGTTTATTGGGAAGAGTGGGTGGATGTGAGTGGTGAAGGTTTAATAGGGAAGAGGGATGGAGGTGATAGGTGATGGGTTTTGGGGAAGAGTGTTTATTGGGAAGAGAGGATGATTGAGAAGAGAGAAGAAAGTGAGTGGAGGTAGGTGGGGATCCTGTGGGGTCCACAGATCCTGAGTGGGTCCTGTGGGGTCCACAGATCCTGATGTGTCAAGGCATTTACATCCCTGCACCAATTTAGGCATGTAAAATGCCCTTGCACACAACTCTGGGCGTTCAGCGCCAGGTTGGTGCCCATTTTGGGCGTTCAACGCCCATTTGCTGCCATTTCTGGCGTTCAGCGCCCAGAAGCTGCCCATTTTGGGCGTTCAGCGCCAGAACCATGCTCTGTTCTGGCGCTGAACGCCAGACAGATGCTCCTCCAGGGTGTGATTTTTCTTCTGCTGTTTTTGATTCCGTTTTCAATTTTTATATTTATTTTGTGACTCCACATGATCATGAACCTAAGAAAACATAAAAATAAGAATTAGATAAACATTGGGTTGCCTCCCAACAAGCGCTTCTTTAATGTCAATAGCTTGACAGTGGGCTCTCATGGAGCCTCACAGATGTGCAGAGCTTTGTTGAGACTCTCCAACACCAAACTTAGAGTTTGGATATGGGAGTTCAACACCAAACTTAGAGTTTGGTTGTGGCCTCCCAACACCAAACTTAAAGTTTGACTGTGGGGGCTCTGGTTAACTCTGCTTGGAGAGAAGCTTTTCCTGCTTTCTCTCCATGGTTGCAAAGGGAGATCCTTGAGTTTTAAACACAAGGGAGTTCTCATTCCATTGAAGGACTATTTCACCTCTGTCAACATCAATCACAGCTCTTGCTGTGGCCAGGAAAGGTCTTCCTAGGATGATGGATTCATCCTCTTCCTTTCCAGTATCCAGGACTATGAAATCAGTAGGTATGTAAAGGCCCTCAACCTTTACTAATACATCTTCTACTTGTCCATAAGCCTGTTTTCTTGAGCTGTCTGCCATCTCCAGTGAGATTTTAGCAGCTTGCACCCCATAGATTCCCAGTTTCTCTATTACAGAGAGGGGCATGAGGTTTATCCCTGAACCAAGGTCACACAGAGCCTTAAAGATCATGGTGCCTATGGTATAAGGGATTATAAACTTTCCAGGATCCTGTATCTTCTGAGGCAATGTCAGTTGATCCAGATCACTCAGTTCATTGATGAACAAGGGAGGTTCAACTTCCCAAGCATCAATGCCAAATAGTTTGGCATTCAGCTTCATGATTGCACCAAGAAACTTGGCAGTTTGCTCTTCAGTAACATTCTCATTCTCTTCAGAAGAGGAATATTCATCAAAGCTCATGAAGGGCATAAGGAGGTTCAATGGAATCTCTATGGTCTCTAGCTGAGCCTCAGAGTCCTTTGGTTCCTCAGAGGGAAGCTCCTTATTGATCACTGGACGTCCCAGGAGGTCTTCCTCCTTGGGATTCACGTCCTCTCCTCTCCTCACAGGTTCGGCCATGGCGCTTATGTCAATGGCCTTGCACTCTCCTTTTGGGTTCTCTTTTGTATTGCTTGGGAGAGTACTAGGAGGGATTTCAGTGATCCTTTTACTCAGCTGGCCCACTTGTGCTTCCAGATTTCTAATGGAAGACCTTGTTTCATTCATGAAACTTACAGTGGCCTTAGATAGATCAGAGACTAGATTTGCTAAATTAGAAGCATTTTGTTCAGAGTTCTCTGTCTGTTGCTGAGTTGATGATGGAAAAGGCTTGCTATTGCTAAACCTGTTTCTTCCACCATTATTAAAGCCTTGTTGGGGCTTTTGATCCTTCCATGAGAAATTTGGATGATTTCTCCATGTTGAGTTATAGGTGTTTCCATAAGGTTCACCTAAGTAATTTACCTCTGCTATTGCAGGGTTCTCAGGATCATAGGCTTCTTCCTCAGAAGATGCCTCTTGAGTACTGTTGGATGCAGCTTGCATTCCATGCAGACTCTGAGAGATCATATTGACTTGCTGAGTCAATATTTTATTCTGAGCCAATATGGCATTCAGAGTATCAACCTCAAGAACTCCCTTCTTCATAGGCGTCCCATTACTCACAGGATTCCTTTCAGAAGTGTACATGAACTGGTTATTAGCAACCATATCAATGAGTTCTTGAGCTTCTGCAGGCATTTTCTTTAGGTGAATGGATCCACCTGCAGAAGTGTCCAGTGACATCTTTGATAGCTCAGATAAACCATCATAGAATATATCCAGGATGGTCCATTCTGAAAGCATGTCAGAAGGACACTTTTTGGTCAACTGTTTGTATCTTTCCCAAGCTTCATTGAGGGATTCACCTTCTTTCTGTCTGAAGGTTTGAACATCAGCTCTAAGCTTGCTCAGCTTTTGAGGAGGAAAGTACTTGGCTAAGAAAGCCGTGACCAGCTTATCCCAAGAGTTCAGGCTGTCTTTAGGTTGAGAATCCAACCATAATCTAGCTCTGTCTCTTACAGCAAAAGGGAAAAGCATGAGCCTGTAGACTTTAGGATCTACTCCGTTAGTCTTAACAGTATCACATATCTGCAAGAATTCAGTTAAGAACTGAAAATGATCTTCAGATGGAAGTCCATGAAACTTGCAGTTCTGCTGCATCAGAGAAACTAATTGAGGTTTCAGCTCAAAGTTGTTTGCTCCAATGGCAGGAATGGAGATGCTTCTTCCATGTAAATTGGAATTAGGTGCAGTAAAGTCACCAAGCATCTTCCTTACATTATTATTATTTTCGGCTGCCATCTCCTTTTCCTGTTCGAAAATTTCTGAAAGGTTATCTCTGGATTGTTGTATTTTAGCTTCTCTTAATTTTCTTTTCAGAGTCCTTTCAGGTTCTGGATCTGCTTCCACAAGAATGTTCTTATCCTTGCTCCTGCTCATATGACAAGGAAGAATGGCCAGAAAAATGATAATAATAATAGAGATCCTTTATACCACAGTATAGGGATCCCTTTGTGGGTGGAAGAAAAAGGGGGAGATAAAGGATGTGATGTAAAGGAAGAAACACAACTGTGAGGATTGGAATGTGAGATGAGATGTTAGGATATGAATGAATAAATAGAATAAGATGGGGGAGGAATAATTTTCGAAAATTATTTTGAAAAAGAGTTAGTGATTTTTGAAAAATGGTTTTTGAAAAAAATGTTAGTATTTTTTTCGAAAATTAAGTTTTAAAAATTAAAATAATTAATAAATTAAAAAGAAATTTTGAAAAAGGGGAGAGATATTTTCGAAAATAAGAGAGAGAGAGTTAGTTAGGTGGTTTTGAAAAAGTTAAGAAACAAACAAAAAGTTAGTTAGTTAGTTGAACAAATTTTGAAAAGATAGGAAGTTAGGAAGTTAGAAAAGATATTTTGAAAAGATATTTTTTGAAAAAGATAAGATAAGAAGATATTTTTGAAAAGATATGATTGAAATTAGTTTTAAAAAAGATTTGATTTTTAAAATCTCAATTAATGACTTGATTCATAAGAAATCACAAGATATGATTCTAGAACTTAAAGTTTGAATCTTTCTTAACAAGCAAGTAACAAACTTCAAATTTTTGAATCAAAACATTAATTGATTATGTTATTTTCGAAAATTTGGTATAAAAATAAGAAAAAGATTTTTGAAAAATATTTTTTTGAAATTTTCGAAAATAACTAATAATTTTGAAAAAGATTTGATTTTTTTGAAAAAGATTTTGAAAAAGATAAGATTTTCAAATTGAAAATTTGATTTGACTCATAAGAAACAACTTGATTTTAAAAATTTTTGAAAAAGTCAACTTAAATTTTCGAATTTGATGAGAGAAAAAGGGAAAGATATTTTTTTTTTTTTGATTTTTTGAATTTTTATGAAAACATGAAAATTATGCAATGCATGAAATTTTTAGATCAAAACAATGAATGCATGCAAGAATGCTATGAATGTCAAGATGAACACCAAGAACACTATGAAGATCATGATGAACATCAAGAACATATTTTTAAAAAAAATTTTAATGCAAAGAAAACATGCAAGACACCAAACTTAGAATTCTTTAATGCTTACGCACTAAGGATTCAAGAATGCATATGATAAACATGAAAAGACACAAAACAAAAAATCATCAAGATCAAACAAGAAGACTTACCAAGAACAACTTGAAGATCATGAAGAACACTATGAATGCATGATATTTTCGAAAAAAAATGCAAGATGCATATGCAATTGACACCAAACTTATAACATGACTCAAGACTCAAACAAGAAACAGAAAATATTTTTTATTTTTATGATTTTCTAATTTTTTTGGATTTTTATTTTATATTTTTTTCAAAAATTAAAAGGAAAAATAAGGATTCCAAAATTTTTAATATGAATTCCAGGAATCTTGCCATGTTAGTCTAAAGCTTCAGTCCAGGAATTAGACATGGCTCACTAGCCAGCCAAGCTTTCAAAGAAAGCTCCAGTCCAAAACACTAGACATGGCCAATGGCCAGCCAAGCTTTAGTCTTTAACACGAGAGTATATTGCTCTTTATAACAAATTGCAAGCCTCAGTCCAAATAAATTTAGACATGGCTTTACAGCCAGCCAGGCTTCACATGCTTCATGAAACACTAGAATTCATTCTTAAAAATTTTGAATAAAATTTTTGAAAACATTTTTTTTATTATTTTCGAAAACAGATGAGAAAATTTTAGAAATATTTTTTGAAAAATTTTTGAAAAGAAAACAAAAAAGAAAATTACCTAATCTGAGCAACAAGATGAACCGTCAGTTGTCCAAACTCAAACAATCCCCGGCAACGGTGCCAAAAACTTGGTGTTGTTGCCGGGATTCAAACTTGGCACTGATGTTACCGGACCAAAAGCTTGCCGAAAACTCAAACAATCCCCGGCAACGGCGCCAAAAACTTGGTGCACGAAATTGTGATCTCCATGTTCTTTGTACTTGTGTGAGATTAACAATATATAATTGTATTGAATCCTCATTGTGGCTCTATGTGTGGACACAACTCCGTACAACTAACCAGCAAGTGCACTGGGTCGTCCAAGTAATACCTTACGTGAGTAAGGGTCGAATCCCACGGAGATTGTTGGTATGAAGCAAGCTATGGTCACCTTGTAAATCTCAGTCAGGCAGATATAAAGTGATAATGGTGTTTTCGAATATTATATGATAAAATAGGGATAGAGATACTTATGTAATTCATTGGTGAGAATTTCAGATAAGAGAATGGAGATGCTTTTCGTTCCTCTAAACCTCTGCTTTCCTGCTATCTTCATCCAATCAGTCTTACTCCTTTCCATGGCTGGCTTTATGCAAGGGCATCACCGTTGTCAGTGGCTACATCCCCTCCTCTCAGTGAATAATATGCTCACGCACCCTGTCACGGCACGGCTATTCATCTGTCAGTTCCCGATCATGCTGGAATAGGATTCACCCTCCCTTTGCGTCTGTCACTAACGCCCAGCACTCGCGAGTTTGGAGCTCGTCACAGTCATTCAATCATTGAATCCTACTCGGAATACCACAGACAAGGTTTAGACTTTCCGGATTCTCTTGAATGCCGCCATCATTCTAGCTTATGCCACGAAGATTCTGGTTAGGAGATCTAAGAGATATTCATTCTAGCTTAATTCATGTAGAACAGAAGTGTTTGTCAGGCACGCGTTCATAAGGGAGAAGGATGATGAGCGTCACACATAATCATCACCTTCATCACGTTCTTGGGTGCGAATGGATATCTTAGAAGCGAAATAAGAAGAATTGAATAGAAAACAGTAGTACTTTGCATTAATCTTTGAGGAACAGCAGAGCTCCACACCTTAATCTATGGAGTGTAGAAACTCTACCGTATGAAAATACATAAGTGAAGGTCCAGGCATGGCCGAGATGGCCAGCCCCCTAAAACGTGATCACAGGATCAAAATACAATCCAGGATGTCTAATACAATAGTAAGAGGTCCTATTTATAATAAACTAGCTACTAGGGTTTACATGAGTAAGTAATTGATGCATAAATCCACTTCCGGGGCCCACTTGGAGTGTGTTTGGGCTGAGCTTGAGTGTTACACGTGCAGAGGCCATTTGTGGAGTTGAACGCCAGTTTTTGTGCCAGTTTGGGCGTTCAACTCTGGTTTTGGATCCTTTTCTGGCGCTGGACGCCAGATTTGGGCAGAAGGCTGGCGTTGAACGCCAGTTTACGTCATCAATTCTTGGCCAAAATATGGACTATTATATATTGCTGGAAAGCCCTGGATGTCTACTTTCCAACGCAATTGGAAGCGCGCCATTTCGAGTTCCGTAGCTCCAGAAAATCTACTTTGAGTGCAGGGAGGTCAGAATCCAACAGCATCAGCAGTCCTTCTTCAACCTCTGAATTTGATTTTTGCTCAAGTCCCTCAATTTCAGCCAGAAAATACCTGAAATCACAGAAAAACACACAAACTCATAGTAAAGTCCAGAAATGTGAATTTATCATAAAAACTAATGAAAACATCCCTAAAAGTAGCTAGATTCTACTAAAAACATACTAAAAGCAATGCCAAAAAGCGTATAAATTATCCGCTCATCAATGCATTTCTGGGAGAAGATGACACTTTTCCAGTAATCATAAGCTCTGCTTTAGAGCCACAGGAAGAGAGAGCACTAATTCAGGTGCTAAGGACACACAAGACAGCTCTTGGGTGGTCCATAAGTGATCTTAAGGGCATTAGCCCAGCCAGATACATGCACAAGATCCTATTGGAGGATGATGCTAAGCCAATGGTTCAACCACAGAAGCGGCTGAATCCAGCCATGAAGGAGGTGGTGCAGAAAGAGGTCACTAAATTACTAGAGGCTGGGATTATTTATCCTATTTCTGATAGCCATTGGGTGAGCCCTGTCCAAGTCATCCCCAAGAAGGGAGGCATGACAGTGGTTCTTAATGAGAAGAATAAACTGGTTCCTACAAGAATAGTTACAGGGTGGCATATGTGTATTGATTACAGCAGGCTTAATACAGCCACCAGAAAGGATCATTTTCCTTTACCATTCATAGACCAGATGCTCGAGAGACTAGCAGGTCATGATCACTACTGCTTTTTGGATGGCTATTCAGGTTACAACTAAATTGCAGTAGATCCCCAAACCAAGAGAAAACAGCATTCACATGTCCATCTGGAGTATTTTCCTACAGAAGGATGCCTTTTGGTCTGTGCAATGCACCTGCAACCTTTCAGAGGTGCATGCTCTCTATCTTCTCTGATATGATAGAGAAATTTCTGGAAGTCTTCATGGATGACTTCTCAGTATTTGGAGACTCATTTAGCTCCTGTCTTGACCATCTAGCACTTGTTCTGAAAAGGTGCCAAGAGACCAACCTGGTTTTAAACTGGGAGAAATGTCACTTTATGGTGACTGGAGGAATTGTCTTTGGGCACAAAATTTCGAACAAGGGAATAGAGGTGGATCAAGCTAAGGTAGAGGTAATTGAAAAATTACCACCACCTGCCAATGTTAAGGCAATCAGAAGCTTTCTGGGGCATCCAAGATTCTATAGGAGGTTTATAAAGGATTTTTCAAAAATTGCAAAACCTCTTAGCAATATACTAGCTGCTGATACACCCTTTGTCTTTGACACAGAGTGCCTTCAGGCGTTTAAGACTCTGAAAGCTAAGCTAGTCACAACACCAGTCATTTCTACACCAGACTGGACATTACCATTTGAACTAATGTGTGATGCCAGTGACCATGCCATTGGTGCAGTATTGGGACAGAGGCTTGACAAGCTGCTGCATGTCATTTATTATGCCAGTCATGTTTTAAATGATGCACAGAAGAATTACACAACCACAGAAAAGGGATTGCTTGCAGTGATTTATGCCATTGACAAGTTCAGATCTTACTTAGTAGGATCAAAAGTGATTGTGTACACTGACCATGCTGCTCTAAAATATCTCCTCACAAAGCAGAATTCAAAACCCAGACTCATAAGATGGGTGTTGCTTCTGCAAGAGTTTGATATAAAAATAAGAGACAGAAAAGGGACAGAGAATCAAGCAGCTGATCACCTGTCCCGGATAGAACCAGTAGCAGGAGCGTCCCTCCCTCCTACTGCGATCTCTGAAACCTTTCCAGATGAGCAATTGTTTGCTATTCAGGAAGCTCCGTGGTTTGCAGACATTGCAAACTATAAAGCTCAGTAATGTAAAGCTATTGATAGTAAAAAAGCGCTTGTTGGGAGGCAACCCACTTTTTACTTATCTATGTTAAATTCCCATTGTTATTTTATATTTTCTTTAGGTTGATGATCATGTGGAGTCACAAAAACAACTGCAAAAATTAAAGCAAAATAAAAAACAACATTAAAAATAGAACACCCTGGAGGACGAGCTTACTGGCGTTTAAACACCAGTAAGGGTAGCAGAATGGGCGTTAAACGCCCAGTTTAGCACCATTCTGGGCATTTAACGCCAGAAAGAAGCACCAGACTGGCGTTTAATGCCAGAAATAGGCACCAGACTGGCGTTTAAACGCCAGAAAGGGAAGAAAAGCTGGCGTTTAACGCCAGAAACAGGCTGCAATCTGGCGTTTAAATGCTAGAATTGCACTCAGAGGGCGTTTACACGCCTAGATGGAGCAGGGATGAGAAATCCTTGACACCTCAGGATCTGTGGACCCCACAAGATTCCCACCTACCTCACCATTCAAATTCAAACCATTTCCCCTCCCAAACCCAGCCATTCACACACCTCCATCTCCTCCACTTCTTCTTCTACTCCTTTCTTTTTTTGCTCGAGGACGAGCAAACCTTTTAAGTTTGGTGTCGAAAAAGCGTTGCTTTTTATTTTTCCATAACCATTTATGGCACCTAAGGCTGGAGAAACCTCTAAAAAGAGGAAAGGGAATGCAGTTGCTTCTACCTCTGAGTCATGAGAGATGGAGAGGTTTATCTCAAGGGTCCATAGTTCAATGGTAGAGCATTTGACTGCAGATCAAAGAGCCATGAGGGAGGAGCAACAAAGGCAAGGAAGAGACATAGAGAAACTCAAGAGCACCATTGGTTCTTCAAGAGGAAGAAGACGCCACCCTCACTAAGGTGGACCCGTTTCTTAATCTCCTTGTCTATTTACTTTTCTGTTTTTGGTTTTGAGCTTTATGTTTGACTATTTTTTGTGTCTCCACTACATGATCATTAATGTCTAATGTCTATGTCTTAAAGCTATGAATAACTCCATGAATCCTTCACCTTTCTTAAATGAAAAATGTTTCTAATTACAAAAGAACAAGAAGTACATGAATTTCGAGTTATATCTTGAAAATAGTTTGATTATATTGATGTGGTGGCAATACTTTTTGTTTTCTGAATGAATGCTTGAACAGTGCATATTTTTTATATTGAATTTTATGAATGTTAAATTTGTTGGCTCTTGAAAGAATGATGAAAAAAGAGAAATGTTATTGATAATCTGAAAACTCATAAAATTGATTTTTGAAGCAAGAAAAAGTAGTGAATAACAAGGCTTGCAAAAAAAATAATAATAATAAAAAGAAAGAAAAAAAAGAAAAAGCAAGCCAAAAAAGCCAATAGCCCTTAAAACCAAAAGGCAAGGGTAAAAAGGATCCAAGGCTTTGAGTATTAATGGATAGGAAGGCCCAAGGAAATAAAATCTAGGCCTAAGCAGCTAAATCAAGCTGTCCCTAACCATGTGCTTGTGTCATGAAGGTCCAAGTAAAAAGCTTGAGACTGAGTGGTTAAAGTCATGATCCAAAGTAAAAAGAGTGTGCTTAAGAGCTCTGGACACCTCTAATTGGGAACTTTAGCAAAGCTGAATCACAATCTGAAAAGGTTCACCCAGTTATGTGTCTGTGGCATTTATGTATCTGGTGGTAATACTGGAAAACAAAATGCTTAGGGCCACGGCCAAGACTCATAAGTAACTGTGTTCAAGAATCAACACACTAAACTAAAAGAATCAATAATACTATCTGAATTCTAAGTTCCTATGGATGCCAATCATTCTAAACTTCAAAGGATAAAGTGAAATGCCAAAATTGTTTAGAAGCAAAAAGCTACTAGTCCCGCTCATCTAATTGGAACTAAGTTTCATTGATATTTTGTAGTTTATAGTATATTCTTTTCTTTTTATCCTATTTGATTTTCAGTTGCTTGGGGATAAGCAACAATTTAAGTTTGGTGTTGTGATGAGCGGATAATTTATACGCTTTTTAGCATTGTTTTTAGGTAGTTTTTAGTATGTTCTAGCTACTTTTTAGTATACTTTTATTAGTTTTTATGCAAAATTCACATTTCTGGACTTCACTATGAGTTTGTGTGTATTTTTGTGATTTCATGTATTTTCTGGCTAAAATTGAGGGACCTGAGCAAAGATCTGATTCAGAGGCTGAAAAAGGACTGCAGATGCTGATGGATTCTAACCTCCCTGCACTCGAAATAGATTTTCTGGAGCTATAGAAGCCCAATTGGCGCGCTCTTAATTGCGTTGGAAAGTAGACATCTAGGGCTTTCCAGCAATATATAATAGTTCATACTTTCCTTGAGTTTTGATAATGCAAACTGGCGTTTAAACTCCAACTTTCTACTCTATTCTGGCATTAAACGCCAGAACTGAGTTAAAAGCTGGAGTTAAACACCCAAACTGGCACCAGAACTGGCGTTTAACTCCAAGAACAGTCTATGCACGTGAAAGCTTCAATGCTCAGCCCAAACACACACAAAGTGGGCCCCGAAAGTGGATTTATGCACTATCTATCTTAGTTTACTCATTTTCTGTAAACCTAGGTTACTAGTTGAGTATAAAAACTACTTTTAGAGATTTATTTTGTACCTCATGACATTTTACATCTGAATTTTGTATCTTCTACGGCATGAGTCTCTAAACCCCATGGTTGGGGGTGAGGAGCTCTGCTGTGTCTCGATGAATTAATGCAACTACTTCTATTTTCTATTCAATCACGCTTGTTTCTGTTCTAAGATATTCACTCGTACTTAACCGGGGTGAATGTGATGATCTGTGACACTCATCATCATTCTCAACTTATGAACGTGTGCCTGACAACCACTTCCGTTCTATCTGTAATAGCTTGAGCGTGTATCTCTTGGGTTTCTGGTTCATCAGTTTGATTGCCTCTCCTGACAACAGAGCGTTCAAATCTGTGAGACCAAGAGTCTTCGTGGTATAAACTAGAATCAATTGGCAGCATTCCTGAGATCCGGAAAGTCTAAACCTTGTCTGTGGTATTCCGAGTAGGATCTGGGAAGGGATGACTGTGACGAGCTTCAAACTCACGACTGTTGGGCGCAGAGACAGTGACAGTAGCTGTGTTTAAACGCCAACTTTCTGCCCTATTCTGGCGTTAAACGCCAGAACTGAGTTACAAGCTGGAGTTAAACGCCCAAACTGGCACCAGAGCTGGCGTTTAACTCCAAGAACAGCCTATGCACGTGTAAAGCTCAATGCTCAGCCCAAGCACACACCAAGTGGGCACCAGAAGTGGATTTCTGCACTATTTACTTACTTCTGTAAACCCTAGTAACTAGTTTAGTATAAATAGGACTTATTACTATTGTATTCGAGATTCTGGATGCTACATTTTCACATTTGGGGAGACTGGCCATTCGGCCATGCCTAGACCTTCATCACTTATGTATTTTCAATGGTGGAGTTTCTACACCTCATAGATTAAGGTGCGGAGCTCTGCTGTTCCTCAGGAATTAATGCAATTACTACTGTCTTCTATTCAATTCACGCTTATTCTTGTTCTAAGATATCCATTCGCACCCAAGAACATGATGAATGTGATGATCAAGTGACACTCATCACTATTCTCACCTATGAACGCGTGCCTGACAACCACTTCCGTTCTACTTGAAAACAAGCTTGAATGCATATCTCTTGGATCTCTAATCAACGATTCACATCATCTCTCCTGACAACAGAGCATCTAAATCTGAGATTAGAATTCTCGTGGTATAAGCTAGAATCAATTGGCAGCATTCCTGAGATCCAGAACGTCTAAACCTTGTCTTTGGTATTCTGAGTAGGATTTGGGAAGGGATGACTGTGACGAGCTTCAAACTCACGAGTGTTGGGCGTAGTGACAGACGCAAAAGGATCAATGGATCTTATTCCAACACAAGTGAGAACCGACAGATGATTAGCCATATGGTGGCTGTGCCTGGTATTTTTCATCCGAGACGAGAAATTCGATAGTTGATTAGCCGTACAAAAGGCATAGAGGACCATTTTCACTGAGAGGACGAACGGTAGCCATTGACAACGGTGATCCCCCAACATACAGCTTGCCATGGAAAGGAATATGTAAGATTGGATGAAGACAATAGGAAAGCAGAGATTCAGAAGGAACAAAGCATCTTCATACGCTTATCTGAAATTCTCACCAATGAATTACATAAGTATCTCTATCTTATTTTATGTTTTATTTATCTTTTAATTATCAAATTCTCATATCCATTTGAATCTGCCTGACTTAGATTTACAAGATGACCATAGTTTGCTTCAAGCTGACAATCTCCGTGGGATCGACCCTTACTCACGTAAGGTATTACTTGGATGACCCAGTGCACTTGCTGGTCAGCTGCATGGAGTTGTGACAAAGCGTGTGAATTACATTTGAGCACCAAGTCTTTGGCACCGTTGTTAAGGATCACAATTCCGTGTACCAGGTACTCATGCTTCCATCTGAAGGGGGAAGGGAGAGAGAAGGGGTAAGAACTGGGGAGTTCTTAGTAGGGCCGGGGTTATTAGTTAAGTTCATTTATCCCGTGATATTTAGCAGATAAATAGCAGAATACTGAGAAGCAGTAAATAGAAGAAACAGATAAATAGAGAACATAGAGAAAATAGAAAATAGAACACAAACAGAAGAATACAAGAAAATAAAACACAGACACAGAGGATAGAATACAAACAAAGAAAGCATACATTCATACATCAATCATAACAGAGAAAATGCACAACCAAGTATGATGCATGTCTGTCCTATACAGGCCATGAGCTCATGTGTCGGTTTACACCCTGCAGCCTGATGACATGTCACCATGTCATGTTTTTCTATGCTTTTTCATATAAGAAATTGATGATTTGTGCTTAAATATTGAATGCTTTTGTGCTTAAATGTTATATTTCTTTGATCTTTTGATTTGAAAAATTTTGTAGGAAATAAGAAGAAAAAGTAGCAAAAGCACAAAATAAGCTAAAAAGAAGAAAAAAGAGTTTTGGGGCACACTTTGAAGTTGGAGCACACTTTGGAGCCTTAGGCCACGCTTTTAAAAGTGTGGCCCATGACGAAATCAAGGAAGCATCACAACCAGCACTCAAAGCTCGGTTCACTTAGTGAACTTAGCTTTGCCGTACAAGAAACTTAGCTTGGAAGCAAGAATTTTCGCTAAGTTAAAACTTGGGCGTTTACAGCATGATCATGCCTCCTCCAAAGGGCCATAACTTGAGCTACAGACGTCCAATTGATGTGCTTCCAGTCGCGTTAGAAAGCTGACATTCAGATCTTTCCAAAGATGTATGATAGTCCATATTTGGCATAAAATTGAGGCACAAGTGAAAGGCATCTTTAAGGACCAAAAACAAGCAAAAATAAACCAAAGTGGCTTCACCAAGGCTCGAAGGGGGAGACACAAGGAAAACAAGGAAAGCAAGGAAAGAGCGCTCAGTTCACTTTTCTCAACTGAGCTTTATCGGGCTCCCACTCAAGAAAATTCAAGGAAAAGGCTCACAAAAGTGCTTCCACCAAGGTTCGAACTCAAGACCTCACACTCAAAGGTGGAGCGCTACACAAGGAATATAAAGGGAGCTCAGTTGGTTTTCCCAACTGAGCGCTACTCTCCCCCACACTCTTCACATTAAGGCACGCTAGGAGGCTGCACCAAGACTTGTCATGCGCAACAAAATTGCAAGGCAAACAAGGCTTGGTGCGCGCAAGGAAGGGCCAAAGACAAGTTTGGGCGCTCAGTTAACTTTCACAACTGAGTCGTGCCCTGGGAGTGACTCATGGCCAATTTTTGAGTCAAAAATGAAATTTAATTCAAATCTTCACAAAATTTAAAAAGCCAATTAGATCCAATCTTCTTCAAATCCAAAGCAAGTAAAGCCCACATCATCACTCAAAGGCACAAGAACAAGTTAGAATAGGATTTTCATTTTAATTGTAATTTGTTTTTAATTTCATTTTCATTTCTATTTTTGTAAAAGCCTATATAAGGCATCATTTTCATCTTTGTAGAAGGGGAGCTCCATTAGAGAGCATAGAGGCTAGCTCCACTAGGGAGTAGTAGGATTAGAAAACTCTCTCTTTAATTTTCATTTCTGTTTTAAATCTTGGATTGAGAGTGGAAGGAATTCTGTTTTCATTCTCTATCTGCAACTTCTCTTTACTTCTTCTGCAATCTCTATTTTAATTCTCTGCAACTTTTCTCTTGTTGGATCAAGGAAGGACTTGAGATCTAGACTTGTTTTCTAGTCTCCTCCACCCCTGAGATCCTCAACATTCTTTTAATTGCTGCAATTTAGCATCAGTTATTTTCTGTTTTCAATCCTTCAAGCATTTTTACTTTCTGTTTCATTCCTCTTCAATTCCCTCTCCTGCATTCTGCAATTTCACATTTATGTTCATATTTAGCCTGGTTTAATTTCCTGCACATTTACACTTTCCTGCAATTTAAATTTCCAGTTGCTTGATCTATTGCTCTCTTTAATTCCCAGCACCCACATCTATTTTATTCTTCCTGCAATTTAGATTTTCAGTATTTGTTCTCTAAGTTCAGCTTCATTGCTTTCTTTAATTCCCCGCACCCAATTCCCTTTACATTTGATGAAATTTACATTTCTTGTCATTTAAGATTCTGTCAATTTACATTTCTTGCTCTTTAAGTTTTCTGCCCATTTACATTCTGCAATTTAAATTTCACTGCAATTTAATTTCTGTTGTTCAACTTCACACAATTCACTCAATGTTAGCTTGACTAAACTAATCACCCACTAAAGTTGCTTGATCCATCAATCCCTGTGGGATCGACCTCACTCTAGGTGAGTTTTACTACTTGATGCGACCCGGTATACTTGCCGGTTAGTTTAAGGTGATTGGAATTTATTTTCCAAAATATCCCATCACAGCCCGACATTACCTAGGAACAAGTCCCATATATGGTTTCCCTTTGTGTCCTTAGTGCATACGTGTCGGTGGTAAGAATACCACTCCTTCGTGACTACCGGCAGTCGGCACAAAGCTCGACCCCATAATATACGCACAAGGGGAAACAGTGATCCTCAGTTCGTGGGTGTCCCCGAGATCAACACATAAACAGAACAAAGATCCTCAATTCGTGGGTTTCCCCGAGATCAATTCACAACAGCACAGAGATCCTCAATTCGTGAGTTTTCCCGAGATCCACACACAACAACACAGCGATCCTCAGTTCGTGGGTTATACCCGAGATCAACATACAACAGTTCGTGGGTTATTCCCGTAATCAATGATTATCAATTTGTGGGTTTTCCCGCATTTAAAAAAAATAACAATTTATAGGTTTCCCCGAGATCAATGATCATTCAGTTCGTGGGTACTTCCCGAATTTAACCAATTATCAATTTGTTGGTTTTACTACTCTTCCCTCTTTGTCTCTTTACTCTGCTCTAATTACTCTTTTCTCTTAGTCTCTTCACTCTGCTCTGATTACTCTTTTTCTCTTTATCTCTTTACTTTACTCTACTTACTTTGTTCTCTGCTTAACGTATGTATTTAAAGCTTATGTAAATTTCAGTATGAATAGTTAGCATGTCCCAAGTATAGGTTCATTAAGTCTATACTGAAACAGTTTAACTTTTCATATCATACCCAACCCTAGTCACAACTCAATGACTAACTATGTTGCCCTAATTGGTTCACTAATCTCTGTCTGTTTTTCTGTCATTAAAACTTTACAGACTTTTCTTTGATTTTCATTTCTTCATTAACTTTCTATCTTTCCTTTATCTTTGCCTCACTAATATGTTATTACCACTCCGTAAGAGTTTTATGAAGGTAATTATGAGATTCTGTGCTTAAAGTTGTCTTTCTAAAGCTTTTACGAAAAACTGCTTTTTTCGCATTATTTTATTATTTTTATTAAAATATTATTTTTAATTAAATATTATTATTTAATATTTTATTATTATTTATTATTTTATTATTAAACTTTCAAAAATTATCCTACTTTAACTTTTAACCTTTAAAATTCACTTTTTACCACCCGTAACTTTTAATATTTCTACTTTAACTACCCTAACTTTCAGAAATTACCAAATAACTCCCCAAACACCAAAAATTTTACTTCCTTGCCCTTTTAAAGATCTAAAGCCTGTTCTTCAATGTTCTTCATCACACTCAAAGTGTTCTTCGTGCTCTTCGTAATTTTTTCAGATTCTTTCTCTGTTTTTACTCGTTTTTCAGTCTTTTCAGCAACCGATTTTTACCATAATTCAAAATAAATTTCCAGCCACTAAAACCCCATCTTTTCTTCATGATTTTAACACAAATTGAACCCCAATTTAGGGCCTACGGTTTTGTTTTCCAGCAGCCATAAGAACACACATTCATAGCTTGAATTTCATCAAATTTCATCAAATTTTCACAAAAATTTCAACAAGAATTACTCATACAAACAATCAATTTCAAGCACAGCCAAACCATATCATAATCATACAACTCAAACACAATCAATCAAGATTAAATTCGTCAAACCCTACCTGATTTTGCTGCTCCTAATTTAGTTAGACTTTCAAGTGGTCCTTAAGTCACATCAAGAACAACTTTAAATCCACAAACCCTCAACTGAACAAATATCCCTCAGCATGTTAGGAAGGTATATCTCACCTTAGACTTGCTGGAAATTAATGTTTCTTGGCCCTCAGGTCAAGTTTAGCATGATTCCTAAGGAAGAACATCAAGAAATCACATGTTTAAGCATGTTTCCTTGAAAACCGAATTGAAGAGGGAGGGAGACAGCCATCTCACCTTATTTCTAGCCTTGATATGTTATATGGTTATGTAGAGGAAGAAGAGAGGATCATTTTGGTGAAATCGGAGTTTTGATTTGGGTTTTAGTTCAAAAGAAATCAAGCTTTGAAGGTTAAGTGTTCATGAAAGTTTCTCTCTTTTCTCTCTTGTTATTTTCGGCCAAAATGATGAAATGAGACAGCCTTGGAGGTCTTGGGGATGTAGGGTGAGTTGTGATTGGTCGGCTTGGAGGTGGGTTAAAATAATATTAAAATATCTCAGGTGTATAACTACTAAAACTAGATATATCGAAACACTTGTAAAAATATCTCTAAAAATTATTTTCTGAGCTACTAGCATAAATGACACTAGTAACCTATTTATTATGAGAATAAAACATGTATAATGAGGCCTTAGCATTGCTAAAGTCATCAGAGAGTGCTGGTGCTAAGCTGCACCAGTAAACTGTGAACCCGGTTAAACCGATTTTCGGTTTTTAACTAAAATTGACCAGGTAACCTTATAATATCATTCAAGCATCTTCTAATAATAATATAATAATAATATTTTACTATTATCTCTATTCTCTCATGAATCGAGTTCGGTTCGTCAAACAAAGACCATTTACGAAAACTAGAACAAAAACTCCTAACTGATACGGTTCAAAAAGTAGGTTCTTCGTGATTGCGTTAACGAGCTTGTCCCAAAAGAGGTCCTAGCTTAAAGATGACATAATGACAATGGGGATTGAGATACTTGATGATACATCAGAAGTGTTTCCTTTACTAATCTTCCAGAGAAATCTGTATCTTCAGAAAAGATCTCGCGTACTCGAAATTTGGGGTCGTTACATTCTACCCTCCTTAAAGAAAATTTTGCCCTCAAAATTTCAGCCACGTGCAAGAATCGATCTTCAGGCGATCTATTTCCTTCAAGCCATCCTAACGAAGAGATCGGTCCGTTCCTTATAAAACGCAAATCTCACATAGTCATAGCCATGGAGATCATAACAGCTATGAAGATAGCTATGCCTCGCATCGATTTGTCATTCGAAACTCGATTAAACTATGCCTATTCGCAGTCATTGAGGTCTTATCCGTACCAAACAATCAACATTAAGGTGATCAATCTTAATATCACAAGCTAGGCACGAACATTCCCAAAATGAGTGCTCATAGACATTCATGCCAAATGTATCTTAAAGATACCCTAACAGCATGAGAGACACAAGCAGAGAATGCAATGAAGCATAGTCAGTCCACTTCCCAGGCTCTACTGGGAACGAACTGCTCTGATACCAAATTGTAACGACCCAATTTTCAATATGTCTAGATCATACTGGAAACTGAGCGCTACCAATTTGTCTTCCTAATTATTATCTACTATTTATCATATGAGCCTGATTTGTTGTTAAAAGCATGGTTAATTTGTGAGGTATTTTTTTGAAAACGTTTGGATTAATAGACGAAATCATTCATAATCAACTCACAACTGATAATAGATAAAACAGTTATAAACAACCACACATAAATACATCACAAGCAGCTAACAACATTCAGTGATCCAGCCTTTATTAGAGTATAGACTTTTAGTTAGAACACCCCTAGATATAGCTAGATAATAACTATATACATATACATACATACAACATCCCAGGTCCTGACCTGTTCAAGAGGTCCCTAAGCTGGCACCTAGGCTAGCCTAGACTCTATACTCACCTAGTCCCTCTAAACTACTAAAGCGAGGGAAAGTACGTTCTAAGTCTTCAAAACTCAAGTCAGGTGGAACATCATCAAAAGGTGGAACATCTTCTACTACTCCTCTGCACGATCAGTCATTTCCATATGACATCTCTTTGGTACCTCATCAAGTAGCTACATAACAGGAGTCTCGTACACAGGATTTAAGTAAAAGTTTGCATACAAACGGGGTGTAGACGTTGGCTGGTCTCACAGTATATACATATAAACAGAGAACGAGATTCACCCTAGACTCAGAAGACTACATAGAGCGAAATCCTTTTTGCAAATGGTCATCAGTGAACTACGGAAGGGTACTCATGCTTCCATCTGTAGGGGGAAGGGAGAGAGAGAAGGGGTAAGAATTGGGGAGTTCTTAGTAGGGCCGGGGTTATTAGTTAAGTTCATTTATCCCGTGTTGTTTAGCAGATAAATAGCAGAATACCGAGAAGCAGTAAACAAAAGAAACAGATAAATAGAGAACATAGAGAAAATAGAAAACAGAACACAAACAGAAAAATACAAGAAAATAAAACACAGACACAGAGGATAGAATACAAACAAAGAAAGCATACATTCATACATCAATCATAACAGAGAAAATGCACAACCAAGTATGATGCATGTCTGTCCTATGCAGGCCATGAACTCACGTGTCGGTTTACGCCCTGCAGCCCAACATTACCTAGGAACAAGTCCCAGATATGGTTTCCCTTTGTAAAACCCCCAATTACCCTAAGCTTTACCTCTAGCCATAAAGCAAAGGTTAACCAGAGATTACGACAGTTCTAAGGCTCATACATAGGATATATATATAAGAAATAATATAATCTAGAAGCCTGATAAAGGATATAGCTCAAAGCACAGGATTTAAAAGCGCAAAGCACAGTATTTAAAAGTGCAAAGCGAACTAACGAAGCGTCCAACTTAAAACTCAAGAAACAGATATGATATAAACAAAAATAATAGTATAATAGTGTAACATCATAAGAAACTAGCCATGGCTCGCAGAGTTTAAGCCGGCTAGCCAAATATACAGACAAGAGGAAACTGAAGTTTAAAATGGCTTATACAAATTTTGACTCTTAAATACAGGCCTTGATGAGCGGATAATTTATACACTTTTTGGCATTGTTTTTAGTTAGTTTTTAGTATGTTTTAGTTAATTTTTAGTATATTTTTATTATTTTTCATGAAAAATTCACATTTCTAGACTTTACTATGAGTTTGTGTGTTTTTCTGTGATTTCAGGTATTTCCTGGCTGAAATTGAGGGACCTGAGCAAAAATCTGATTCAGAGGCTGAAAAAGGACTGTAAATGCTGTTGGATTCACAACCTAAGGAAAGCCTGAACTCTTGGAAAAAGCTGGTCAGTGCTTTCCTGGCCAAATTCTTTCCACCTCAAAAGATGAGCAAGCTTAGAGTGGAAGTCCAAACCTTCAGACAGAAGGAAGGTGAATACCTCTATGAAGCTTGGGAAAGATACAAGCAATTGATCAGAAGGTGTCCTTCTGACATGCTTTTAGAATGGAGCATCTTATGCATATTCTATGATGGTCTATCTGAACTGTCCAAGATGTCATTGGATAGCTCTGCTGGAGGATCTCTTCATTTGAAGAAAACCCCTGCAGAAGCTCAGGAACTCATTGAGATGATTGCAAGTAACCAGTTCATATACACTTCTGAAAGAAATCCTGTGAATAATGGGACAACTCAGAAGAAAGGAGTTCTTGAGATTGATACTCTGAATGCCATATTGGCTTAGAACAAAGTATTGATTCAGCAAGTCAATATGATTTCTCAGAGTCTGACTGGATTGCAAGCTGCATCCGGTAGTACTAAAGAAGCATCTTCTGAAGAAGAAGCTTATGATCCTGAGAACCCTGCAATGGAAGATGTGAATTACATGGGAGAACCCTATAGAAACACCTATAATCCTTCTTGGAGAAATCACCCAAATCTCTATGGAAGGATCAACAGAAGCCTCAACAAGGTTTTAACAAAAATAATGGTGGAAGAAATAGGTTTAGCAATAGCAAGCCTTTTCCATCATCTTTTCAGCAACAAACAAAGAATTCTGAGCAGAGTCTCTCTGGCTTAGCAACCATAGTCTCTGATCTATCCAAGACCTCTCTCAGTTTCATGAATGAGGCACGGTCTTCCATCAGAAATCTGGAGGCACAAGTGGGTCAGCTGAGTAAAAGAGTTACTGAAACTCGTCCTAGCACTTTCCCAAGCAATACAGAAGAAAATCCAAAGAGAGAGTGCAAGGCCATAATCGTGACCAACATGGCCGAACTTGGAGAGAGTGAAAAGGCAGTGATTCCCAGTGAGGAAGACCTCATGGGATGTCCACTGGCCAAAAAGGAGTTCCCCATTGAGGAATCGAAGGAATCTGAGGCTCATACAGATACCATAGAGATTCCACTGAACTATCTTCTGGCATTCATGAGCTCTGATGAGTATTCTTCCTCTAAAGAGGATGAAGATATTACTGAAGAGCAAGTTGCCAAATATCTTGGAGCAATCATGAAGCTGAATGCCAAGTTATTTGGTAATGAGACTTGGGAGGATGAACCTCCCTTGCTCACCAATAAACTGAATGTCTTGGTTAGGCAAAAATTGCCTCAGAAAAAACCGGATCCCAGAAAGTTCTTAATACCTTGTACCATAGGCACCATGACCTTTGAGAAAGCTCTGTGTGACCTGGGGTCAGGCATAAACCTCATGCCACTCTCTGTAATGGAGAAACTAGGGATCTTTGAGGTACAAGCTGCACGAATCTCACTAGAGATGGCAAACAAATCCATGAAACACGCTTATGGACTAGTAGAGGATGTCTTAGTAAAGGTTGAAGGCCTTTACATCCCTGCTGACTTCATAATCCTAGACACTGGGAAGGATAAGGATGAATCCATCATTCTTGGAAGACCCTTCCTAGCCACAGTAAGGGCTGTGATTGATGTGGACAGAGGAGAGTTAGTCCTTCAATTGAATGAGGACTACCTTGTGTTTAAGACTCAAGGATCTTCCTCTGTAGCCATGGAGAGGAAGCATGAAAAGCTTCTCTTAACACAGAGTCAAACAAAGCCCCCACATTCAAACTCTAAGTTTGGTGTTGGGAGGCCACAACCATGCTCTGAGTATCTGTGAGGCTCCATGAGAGCTCACTGTCAAGCTATTGACATTAAAGAAGCTCTTATTGGGAGGCAGCCCAATTTTATTTATCTATGTTAAATTTCCATTGTTATTTTCTATTTTATTTTGGTTGATGATCATGTGGAGTCACAGAAACAACTGCAAAAATAAAAGCAAAATCAAAAACAGCATAAAAAAATAGCACACCCTGGAGGACGAGCTTACTGGCATTTAAACGCCAGTAAGGGTAGCAGAATGGGCGTTAAATGCCCAGTTTGGTACCATTCTAGGCGTTTAACGCCAGAAAAGGGCACCAGACTGGCGTTTAAATGCCAGAAAGAGAAGAAAAACTGGCATTAAATTCCAGGAATGGGCAGCAACCTAGCATTTAAACGCCAAAAATGGGCAGCAACCTGGTGTTTAAACGCCAGAAATAGGCAGCAACCTGGCGTTTAACGCCATGATTGGCACTCGAAGGGGCTTTTACACGCCAGAATGGTGTAGGGATGAGAAAACCTTGACACCTCAGGATCTGTGGACCCCACAGGATCACCACCTAACTCTCTCTCTTCTTCACACATTTCACTAACACCCTTCCCCAAATACCCTTCACCAATCACCTCCATCTCTCTTCCCCATCACCTCTTCACCACTCACATTCATCCACTCTTCCCCGAAAACCCCACCTACCTCACTATTCAAATTCAAACACTTTCCCTCCCAAATCCAACCCCTAATACACGAACCCTAACCCTCTTTCCACTCCTATATAAACCCCTCATACCTCCTTCATTTTCACACATCATAAACACTTCTAACCCCCCTTGACCGAACCACTTACACCTCTCCATCTCCTCCAATTCTTCTTCTTCTCCTCCTTTCTTTCTTCTTTTGCTCGAGGACAAGCAAACCTTTTAAGTTTGGTGTTGTAAAAAGCATTGCTTTTCATTTTTCCATAACCATCTATGGCACCTAAGGCCGGAGAAAACTCTAGAAAGAGGAAAGGGAAGGCAAAAGCTTCCACCTCTGAGTCATGGGAGATGGAGAGATTCATCTCAAAGGTCCATCAAGACCACTTCTATGAAGTTGTGGCCAAGAAGAAGGTGATCCCTGAGGTCCCTTTCATGCTCAAAAAGAATGAGTATCCGGAGATCCGACATGAGATTCGAAGAAGAGGTTGGAAAGTTCTCACTAACCCCATTCAACAGGTCGGAATCTTAATGGTTTAAGAGTTCTATGCTAATGCATGGATCACTAAGAACCATGATTAAAGTGTGAACCCGAACCCAAAGAATTGGCTTACAATGGTTCGGGGGAAATACTTAGATTTCAGTCTGAAAAATGTAAGGTTGGCATTCAACTTGCCAATGATGCAAGGAGATGCATGCCTCTACACTAGAAGGGTCAACTTTGATCAAAGGTTGGACCAAGTCCTCATGGACATATGTGTGGAAGGAGCTCAATGAAAGAGAGACTCCAAAGGCAAGCTGGTTCAACTGAAAAGGCTTGACCTTAAACCAGTGGCTAGAGGATGGTTGGAGTTCATCCAACACTCTATCATTCCTACTAGCAACCGATCCAAAGTAACTGTAGATCGGGCTATCATGATCCATAGCATCATGATTAGAGAGGAAGTAGAAGTTCATGAGGTCATATCCCTAGAACTCTACAAAGTAGCAGACAAGACCTCCACCTTGGCAAGGTTAGCCTTTCCTCATCTCATCTATCACCTATGCAATTTATCTGGAATTGTCATAGGAGGAGACATCCTCATTAAAGAGGACAAGCCCATCACTAAAAAGAGGATGGAGCAAACAAGAGAGCCCACTCATGGACCTCAACAAGAGCATGAGTAAGTCCCTCATCAAGAAATCTCTGAGATGCCTCAAGGGATGCATTTTCCTCCACATAAATATTGGGAGCAACTCAACACCTCTTTGGGAGATTTGAGTTCCAATATGGAGCAACTAAGGATGGAACACCAAGAGCATTCCATTATTCTCCATGAAATTAGAGAGGATCAAATAGCCATGAGGGAAGAGCAACAAAGGCAAGGAAGAGACATTGAGGAGCTCAAGCACTTCATAGGATCTTCAAGAAGGAGAACTAGCCGCCTTCACTAAGGTGGACCCGTTCTTTAATTTCCTTGCTCTTCTTTTTCTGTTTTTCGATTTTCATGCTTGATGTTTTATCTAATGTTTGTATCCTCATTACATGATCATTAGTGTCTAGTGTCTATGTCTTAAAGCTATGAATGTCCTATGAATCCTTCACCTTTCTTAAATGAAAAATGTTCTAAATACAAAAGAACAAGAAATACATGAGTTTCGAATTCATCCTTGAAATTAGTTTAATTATTTTGATGTGGTGACAACACTTTTTGTTTTCTGAATGAATGCTTGAACAATGCATATTTTTTATAGTGAAGTTTATGAATGTTAAAATTGTTGGCTCTTGAAAGAATGATGAAAAAAGAGAAATGTTATTGATAATCTAAAAAATCATAAAATTGATTCTTGAAGCAAGAAAAAGCAGTGAAAAACAAAGCTTGCGAAAAAAAAAGTGGCAAAAAAAATAAAAGAAAAAGAAAAAGCAAGCAGAAAAAGCCAAATAGCCCTTTAAACCAAAAGGCAAGGGTAAAAAGGATCCAAGGCTTTGAGTATTAATGGATAGGAGGGCCCAAAGGAATAAAATCCTGGCCTAAGCGGCTAAATCAAGCTGTCCCTAACCATGTGCTTGTGGCATGCAGGTCCAAGTGAAAAGCTTGAGACTGAGTGGTTAAAATCATGATCTAAAGCAAAAAGAGTGTGTTTAAGAACTCTGGACAACTATAACTGGGGACTTTAGCAAAGCTGAGTCACAATCTGAAAAGGTTCACCCAGTTATGTGTCTGTGGCATTTATGTATCCGGTGGTAATACTGGAAAACAAAGTGCTTAGGGTCACGGCCAAGACTCATAAGTTGCTGTGTTCAAGAATCAACATATTAAACTAGGAGAATCAATAACACTATCTGAATTCTGAGTTCCTTTGGATGCCAATCATTCTGAACTTCAAAGGATAAAGTGAGATGTCAAAACTGTTCAAAAGCAAAAAGCTACTAGTTCCGCTCATCTAATTAGAACTAAGCTTCATTGATATTTTGGGATTTATTGTATATTCTCTTCTTTTTATCCTATTTTGTTTTTAGGTTCTTGGGGACAAGCAACAATTTAAGTTTGGTGTTGTGATGAGCGGATAATTTATACACTTTTTGGTATTGTTTTAAGTTAGTTTTTAGTATGTTTTAGTTACTTTTTGGTATATTTTTATTAGTTTTCATGCAAAATTTACATTTCTGGACTTTACTATGAGTTTGTTTGTTTTTCTGTGATTTCAGGTATTTTCTGGCTGAAATTGAGGGACCTGAGCAAAAATCTGATTCAGAGGCTGAAAAAGGACTGCAGATGCTGTTGGATTCTGACCCTCCTGCACGCGAAATGGATTTTTTGGAGCTACAGAAGCCCAATCGGCACGCTCTCAATTGCGTTGGAAAGTAGACATCTTGGGCTTTCCCGCAATATATAATAGTCTATGCTTTTCTCTAGATTTGATAGCGCAAACTGGCGTTTAAACGCCCACTTTTTACTTTTTTCTGGCATTAAACGCCAGAACTGGCATAAAAGTTGGAGTTAAACGCCCAAACTGGCACCAGAGCTACCGTTTAACTCCAAGAAAAGCCTAGGCACGTGAAAGCTTCAATGCTCAGCCCAAGCACACACCAAGTGGGCCCCAGAAGTGAATTTCTGCATCATTTACTTATTTCTGTAAACCCTAGTAACTAGTTTAGTATAAATAAAACCTTTTACTATTGTATTTTCATCTTTAGATCATTTTTGAGACTATCTTTGTATCACTTTTGATCTCTTGATCATGTTTAGGGGGCTGGCCATTCGGCCATGCATGAACCTTCATTACTTATGTATTTTCAATGGTGGGGTTTCTACACCTCATAGATTAAGGTGTGGAGCTCTGTTGTTCCTCATGAATCAATGCAAAGTACTATTATTTTTCTATACAATTCAAGCTTATTCTTGTTCTAAGATATTCACTCGTACCTCAACATGATGAATATGATGATCAAGTGACACTCATCACCATTCTCAACTTAAGAACACATGCCTGACAACTACCTCTGTTCTATTTGCAAAGGCTTGAAGTGTATATCTCTTGGATCTCTAATCAACAATTCACATCGTCTCTCCTGATAACAGAGCATCTGAATCTGAGATAAGAATCTTCGTGGTATAGGCTAGAATCCATAGACAGCATTCCTGAGATCCGGAAAGTCTAAACCTTGTCTGTGGTATTCCGAGTAGGATCTGGGAAGGGATGACTGTGAAGAGCTTCAAACTCACGAATGTTGGGCGCAGTGACAGTGTGCAAAAGGATCAATGGATCCTATTCCAACACAAGTGGAAACCGATAAATGATTAGTCATGCGGTAGCTGTACTTGGTATTTTTCATCCGAGAGGAGAAATCCGACAGTTGATTAGCCGTATAGAAACCGTAGAGGACCATTTTCACTAAGAGGACGGACAGTAGCCATTGACGGTAATCCCCCAACATACATCTTGCCATGGAAAGGGGTACGCATGATTGGATGAAGGCCATAGGAAAGCAGAGATTCAGAAGGAACAAAGCACCTCCATACGCTTATCTAAAATTCCCACCAATGAATTACATAAGCATCTCTATCTTATTTTATGTTTTATTTATCTTTTAATTATCAAAATTGCATAACTATTTGATTCTGCCTGACTGAGATTTACAAGATGACCATAGCTTGCTTCAAGCCGACAATTTCTGTGGGATCGACCCTTACTCGCGTAAGGTATTATTACTTGGACGACCCAGTGCACTTGCTGGTCAACTATATCGGGATCGTGAAGAAAAGTGTGTGATCACGATTCCGTGCACCAGGCCTCTAGGCCAAAACAAAAATGCAAAAGTGAGAGACAACTACAAAATAAACCAAAAAGACTCCAAAAGGTAACCGGATCCTCCGCTTCTGTCACCAACCAAGCAACTCACCGAGGTGGGTTGCGACCTGCATCTGAGAAACAATAACAAAGTATGGAATGAGAACCGGAGGTTCTCAGTATGGTAACAGTGCCCAATGATGTAAGATGTAAGGCCCTGGGACGCCGAAGGCAATCCTAGAACTTCACATCTCATACGGTATACAAGCTTAGAACAAAATAAATAAATATAATAAGAACTTAAACCATAAACTAGGGTTGTCTAAACTTAGGAGAATTCTAACTAATACTAATCACACCGCTGTATCCCACAGCCTTCGCCAACCTAACCTCCGTGCGATCCCATTGCCACCGCCTGCCTAACCTCCTCAGCACCAGACAAACACAATTAATGCAAGCAAGTAATATGATGAGAAGATTTCTGTCGGTAAAGAAATTCACAAATATATAATCGCATTGTAAGTATAGTTTCTAAACCAACAGAGAATCCTTTCGTACAAAAGTTTGGTTGTCACAAGTAACAAAACCCAATAAAATTTATAAACGAAGTATTTAAACCTCGGGTCGTCTCCCAAGGAATTGCAGGGAGGTGTGTTTTATTATTGGTTATGGAAAACAGTATTTTTGGATTTTTGAAAGGTTTGAACAAGAGAAATAAATTCCAGGAATTAATAAATCAATAGCTAAGAAAACTCTTGGTAAGGTATGAAAATTAGAAGTCCTATCCTAGTTATCCTTATCAATTGTGATGAGAATTACATTTTTGCTCCCACTCAGTCAACCTCTAACTATGAAGGTAAGTCAAGTGGACAAATCAATTTAACACCTAAAGTCATAGTCAACTCCTAAGGAAAGACTAGAGTTATAGGAACCTAAATCAATCAGCAAAGATAACAATTATCAATCAACAAAAGAGTTTGATAACTCAAGAGTCTCTAATTACTCAACCAAAGCCAAGAATATAGAAAGCTAAATAAAAATCATATATCTGAATTACCTCAAATTGCATTAATAAAAAAAATCAAATCTAACATGGAAAAGTTCATAAGTTAAATTGGGAAAATAAATAAAAGGAATATTAAACCTGGAAATTGAGAAGAAGAAATCCTAAATCCTCTAAGAAGAATCCTAATCCTAAATCCTAAGAGAGAGGAGAGAGCCTCTCTCTCTCTCTCTCTCTAAAACTATATCTAAAAACTAAAATTATGAATTATGAGCTGATGTCTATGAATGAATGGATTCCCCCCACTTTATAGCCTCTAATCTGTGTTTTATGGGTCAAAAACTGGGTCAAAAATAGCCCAAAAATCACCCCCAGCAATTTCTGGTTCGTACAAGTCGCTACAAAGTCACGCGGAAGCGTCGTCCACGCGTTAGCGTTGATTGGGTTTTTGCCAAGTCATGCGTCCGCGTAATCCACGCGTTCTTGTCGCTTGGCTTCAGAGCAGCTATGACAAATTATATATCATTGCGAAGCCCCGGACGTTAGCTTTCCAACGCAACTAGAACCGTGTCATTTGGATCTCTGTAGCTCAAGTTATGACAGTTTGAGTGCGAAGAGGTCAGGCTGGACAGCTTTAGCAGTTCCTTCAGTTTCTTGTATTCCTTCCACTTTTGTATGCTTCCTTTCCATCCTCTAATCCATTCCCACCCTGTAATCCTTGAAATCACTTAACACACATATCAAGGCATCGAATGGTAATAAGAGAGGATTAAACATAGCAAATTAAAGACTCTAGGAAGCAAGTTTTCAACCATAGAACAAAACTAGGAAGGAGAATGTAAACCCATGCATTTTGTATGAACAAGTGTAGGAAAGATTGATAAAATCTACTCAATTAAGCACAAGATAAACTATAAAATAGTGGTTCATCAACCTCCCCACACTTAAACATTAGCATGTCCTTATGCTTAGTTGAAGGAGATAAATATGAATGAATAGGGACATGCAGGACTCATGCAATGCAATGCAATGCAACCTATATATATGAATGCAACTACATGCTAAATGCTTTTACCTACTTGGTGAAAAGTAAATAAATCTTTCAAGCACAAATATGAACTGGATTTCACTAATTCAAATCACAAAATAAAGTACAAGTAAACTTGTAAGAAGATAGCTCATGAAAGTAGGGAACATAGAATCAAGCATTGAACCCTCACTGGTAGTGTATGTGCACTATAATCTCTCAAGTGTATAGGGTAGTTCACTCTACTGTTCTCTAATCATGTTTTCTAAAACTTTGTTCTTCATCTAACCAATCAACAAATATTTAATGTACCAATGCAAACATCATGAGGTCTTTTCAAGGTTGTAATGGGGCCAAGGCAAGGGTGAGGATATATGTATGGCTAACTGAGCTATAAATTGAATCCTTGACTAACATAAGCTCTCACATAAACACACACACACTCTATATAACTTCTTAAATCATGCCTAGCTACCCAAAATTCCTACTTTTGTATCATATACTTATGTACCAAATTATTTTTGATTTTATCCTATGTGCATTGATTTCTTTTATTAAACTTAGTATTGGGGTAATTTTGTCTCTTTATTTATTTATTTATATTATATATATTTTATTTTCTCTTTTTTTTAAACATAAAAGTAAACATAAGCCATCAATGCACAGTGGTTTTTAATTTTTATTTTTTCTGGTCTTACATGAGTAGGTACCCAAATTCTCAATATTCAAATAAATTAGAAATATGATACATTCCCTTATTAACCCATATTCCCACAGTTTCTCCACACTTAGTTGATACACAATCTCTATCTTAAGCTAACCAAAGATTCAATTGGGGTAATTAATTATTTTTCTGCTTAAGGCTAGTGATGTGGTAAAATATAGAACAAATGGGGATTAAAAAGGCTCAAAGTGGCTAACAAAGGTAAATGGAAAGGTAGGCTATTTGGGATAAGTAAGCAAAAACAAATGATGGCCTCAATCATATGCAAGCATGTAACACATTAAACATTGGACATATAGACTGGAACAAAATATAGATTACAATCATAGAGAAGGAAACACACAAGAATAAAATATTATGGTTAAATAATGTAACCATGCAATTAAGCTCAAATCTCACTGGTTTTGTGTGTTCTTAGCTATAATTCATGTTCCAAATACAACTTCCAACAAGTTTTAACACAAAAATTTTGATTTAAATTAGTGAAATGCTATAAAAAGGGTCTTGAAAAAAAGAAAATATTACTTCAACCAAGTAGTAGTAGAAGAACATGCACAAAATCAAAGAAATATGCAAATGCAACAACGTACTAAATAAAATAAAACATTGGTGTTGAGAAGAAGATAACTAACCCGTGGAGATCGGTATCGACCTCCCTACACTTAAAGGTTGCACCATCCTCGATGCATGTTAAGATGTACAAGTGGACGGGCTGCTCCAACTGATGCCTTTCTCTATAGATTGTGCAGATTGACTTGCCTGTCTCCCCATATAGAAGTTCTTTCTTTCCCCTCTCGGTGGCCATCCTGAAAGAAGAGGAAAAAGGAAGAAAAGTAACCAGAAATAAAGATAAGGAAATAAATAAAATATGGGTTGGGTAATGCCAAATGATGAGAGTCTCAATTACATGGTAGCTACAACATGCAAGGTGGGAAAACAGTAAGAGCAAATGGCATATCAATAGTGCAAAAAGTGCAACAATGGGGGGGGGAGAGTGTGGGTAATGCAAGATAGTATAAGCACATATCAATGCAAATGGAATGCAAGTATCATAAAAGAATAGAATTGACTCATGAATAATAATACCCAATCAGAATAAAACAAGTCATGAAGCATCAGAATAAGTCAAGAAAAGATGCAATAGTTGAAGAAGAGAATTTTAACACCAATGGAAAAATAATAAATTTAGAAAAGAAAATAAAAATATGCGCAAAATTAAAATACAATGAATGAAAGTATGCAGATAAATTAAGTAAAATAGAATGAAGGAAAAGAAGGATGAGAAGCTAAAGAGATGAAGAAAAAGAAAGTAAGAAAGAAGGAAGAAAGAAATAAGAAGGGAAAGAAAAGATTTAGATTTGGGGAAGAAAAGATAAGATATTTGGCGCTGATCTGGATAAACTGTGCGTCGCATGTGACGCGGATGCGTGGAGCACGCGTTCGCGCGGTTAGCGCATTTTTTTTAAGTGACACGGACTCGTGGGACATGCGGTTGATAAACCACTATTTTATGGTTTATATTGTGTTTAATTGTGTGGTTTTATCATGATCCTTACCCACTTATTCATTAATTTAGCATGCATTTATATTTCCTTCCTGAAATTATTACATGTTTGAAAACTGCTTCCTAGAGACTTTTAATTTTGTATTTTTAACTCTCTTTTATTCCATTCGATGCCGTGATCTGTGTGTTAAGTTTTTCAGGCTTAATAGGGCATGAATGAGTTGGAGATTGGAAAGAAAGCTAGCAAAAATGGAAGGAACACAAGAAATTGACGAGATAACCAGCGAGAAGTGACGCGGTCGCATGGCTCACGCGACCGCGCGAAAGAGGAAAATTCGCAGTGACGCGGCCGCACGGCTAACGCGACCGCGCGGACTGGAAAAGCTCGAGTGACGCGAAAGCGTGGACGACGTGAACGCGTGGCAAGGAAAAGCGCGAATGACGCATCCGCATGGATGACGCAATCGCGTGACATGCGCGATATGCATAATCTGCAGGATTAGTTGGGGGCAATTTTGGACCCTATTTTGACCCAGTTTTTGGCCCAGAATAGCAGACTAGAGCCAGAGAACATGCAGAAACCAAAAACAACATTCATTCTACACAGTTTTAGTTTTTAGATCTAGTTTTACTCCTCCTCTAGGTTTTCTCTCTACACATTCATAGTTCTTAGGATTTTATTTTCTCTAGCTTTTTGCATTGGGATATTGAGAAGAGTTATCACCTCATCAAGACTTCATCATTCTAGTTCGTTTTCTTTACTTGGTTTACTCTTCCATGTTCTTTGCTTTGTTTAATTTTACCATTGGGATATTCTTAGGATTATTTAATACAAGGATTACTTTTATTTTTAATTGACTATTTTAATTCTTATTTACAATGTCTTTCTTTAATTCTTTTTTATATGCTATGAATTTTACCTTTACAATGAGTAAGTAGTTCCCTAACTTGATGGGGAGTTGATTGAAAAGAACCCTTAAGTTGGAAGGTTCAAGAGAAAGATTGTAATTGGGTTATTGTTGGTTTGCTCTCTAGTTCCTGACACCAATCCTCCCGAGAGTAGATTGGGACTTGTGAATAGAACAGCATTCCAACTTGTTTTACCTTCCCTTACTTAGTTAAGGATAACTAACGAAATAACTCTCAATTGTCAATTAATCTTAAGAGTGCTCCATCAAGAATAGGGCTTCCATGTAATCAACTCCTAGTCAAGGCTTTTATTTATATTATTTGATTTCACCAATTTAATTTCCTGTTTACTCAACTCAAACCTTTTTGAAAACATCTAATTAATAAAATAGCACCCTTTCCTGTAACTCGTTGGGAGACGACCTGGGATTCATACTCCCAGTATTTTAAATTTCAATTTTCTGTGACACCTTTCTAAATTGAGCGGTGGATTTCTGGCGAGTTAAGAACTATACTTGCAACGTATATATTCTAATAATTTTTAATTCACCAATTTCTGCCCGCATCAATTTTTGGCGCCGTTGCCGGGGAGTTGCAATAGAGTGCTAAAGTTATTAATTAGAATTTATTTATTTGCATTTTATTTTATTTTGCTACTATGAGCTGCATGTTTCTTTTGTCAAATGACGCGTTCACTTCCTGATCCGCGCTTGCTAGTATTCGATCCTGAAATTGAAAGGACTATTTCACGAATAAGGCGAGCTCGGCGTCGGTTAGTCCGCCCTGAGGACGGATCTGAAACGTCAGTTGAGGAAGAAACCAGCCCCCGTTCTACTGATTCGGTTGATTCACGTGCAGAAGACATGGCAGCTAGGAGAGTTACCATCCAGGAGGAAGGAGCTCCTGATTTTACAATGCAATCGTTTCAAGCACATCACCCAGCGGTGGCTACAGATTTTGAAATAAAGACCGCACTGCTCAATTTGATGCCCAAGTTTCATGGCTTACCTGCTCAAGAGCCCATCAAGCACCTGAGAGATTTCCAGGCAGCCTATTCTACTGTCAGGCGTGATGGTACAGATGAAACTTCAATTCTGCTGAAAGCTTTCCCGTTTTCTCTTGAGGGAAAAGCAAGAGAGTGGTACTACACTCAATCCCTAGCAAATGTATCCAACTGGGATATGCTCAGAAAAGAGTTTTTGGAGAAATTCTTTCCATCTGAAGTTACTGATAAACTAAGGAAAGACATTTCCACGATTGTTCAAGATGACAACGAGACTCTCTTTGAATACTGGGAGCGCTTCAATAGTCTTCTGGAAGCATGCCCCTACCACATGATTGACAAGATAGTGTTACTCAGCTATATCACACAGGGTATGAGGCCCCAAGATAAGACCACATTGGAAAGTGCTAGCAATGGGTCCATGAAGAAATACAAGACCACTGATGAGGCATGGTAATTGATCAGCGACTTAGCTGAATCTACTAGGAACCACAGACAAAAGCAAGGCCGTTCAAAAGGCATTGCAGAAGTATCCTCTAGCAGAGAGACTGCTGCTCTAACTCAGAGTATTTGTGAAATGACCAACTTGCTGAAGCAAATGCAATTGAATCAACAACAAGTTCAGCAAGCTCAACCTCCTTCACCACAGCAAAACCAACAGTTAGTCCCACAGAGAGTTTGCAGAATTTGTGCTGATTATAGCCATTATACTGATGAATGCCCGCATCTCCAACAGGAAGACAACATGATGGCATCCACTCATAACTTCTATGACCGCCCCAACCAAGGGTACAATCAAGGTGAAAATCATAACCATGGATGGCAGGACAATTCTAACTAGAATTGGAGGGACAACAATAACAGAGGAGGCAGAGATAATCAGGAAAATCAGAGGTGGAATAATAATAACAACAGGCAGCAGAACCAACCTTACAGAGCACCTCACCTGAGGCAATCCCAAGGACCACAGAATACCCAACAGCAGACCTCTCAATTTACTCATCCTTCTTCATCTCCTAATGAAGAGTTACTAAAATTTTTTGAACGAAGTCAACAGATCATGGAAAATAACATTAATGCCAGTTTGAATGGTTTGACCGCTACTTTGCAAGCTCTTGTCTCACAGATTGGATCAATGCAAAATTCCAGTAACCAACCTTCGAGCTCCACTGGAATCCCATCTCAACCATTACCAAATCCAAAGGGAGGCATTAATGCCATCACCCTGAGGTCCGGAACCACACTGCAGGAGAGGAATCAGGAGGAGCCAAGCCCACCAGAACACGCCTCAGCTGAAGAGGTAGTAGAAATAGAAGATGTTGAAGAGGAAGAGGACATACAGGACATAGCTGAAAAAGAAGAAGCCCAACCACAGGAGGAAGCACCAAGAGGCGCAGACACTGCAGAAAACACCACTCCCGTTCCATTTCCACAACTTGCAAGGAAGCCCAGGAGGCAGCTGGAACCCGATCCCAAAATGGTAGAAATATTCAAAAAGGTTGAGGTAACCGTTCCTCTTTTTGATGTTATTCAACAAGTACCTAAATATGAAAAGTTTATAAAAGATTTATGTATACATAAAGACAAAATTAATGAATTAGAAACTATTCCTTTAGATAGTTCCATATCTGCTTTAATGGGTGGACTACCTGAAAAGTGTAGTGACCCAGGTCCTTGTATAGTTAGTTGTACTATTGGTGGAGTAGTAATTTATGATTGCATGTGTGATTTAGGAGCATGCGTTAGTATAATGCCTTTGTCTATATATGATATTTTGAGGCTCCCTCCCTTAAAAAGGTCGACAGCTCGTTTTGTGTTAGCAGATAAAAGCATTATTACAGTGGCTGGAGTTGCTGAAGATGTTTTAGTGAACATTAAAGGGCTTACATTTTCCACTGATTTTTATATCTTGGAGATGCCCCATAATGACTCAGATAAGCCATCATCAATCCTACTTGGAAGACCATTCCTGAAGACATCAAAATTCAAATTTGATGCTTTTTCAGGAACATACTCTTTTGAAATAGATGGCCGAATAGTAATCTTCAATCTGAATGGAGTCATAAACAACCCTCCAGAAGATCATTCTATCTTCCAGTGTGATGTCATAGATGAAACTGTAGCTGCAGTTCACAAGGAAGAATTAGAAGAGAGGCACACTGGACAAGGTCCAAGTGTGGGGATCCTCTTGACTGACAATGAGGGCACTTCGGCATTTTCACAAGCTCCAGACAATCCAAAGCCTGCCCATGATCAGAAGTTGGAATTAAAACCTCTTCCTCCACATCTCAAATATGCTTATCTCGAAGATGAGCAGAAGTTTCCAGTTATCATTGCAAGGGAACTCACTTCTCAACAAGAAGAGCAGCTACTTGATGTACTGAGGAGGCACAAGAAGGCAATTGGGTGGAGTTTGGCTGACATAGTAGGCATCAACCCTCAAGTATGTGAGCACAGAATATTTTTAGAAGAGGGAGCAAGACCTGTCTGTCAACACCAAAGAAGATTGAATCCCACTATCTTGGAAGTTGTCAAAAAGGAAGTGACCAGACTATTGGAAGCAGGTATCATCTATCCTATTTCAGATAGTGAATGGGTTAGCCCAGTACAAGTGGTGCCCAAGAAGTTTGGAGTTACTACAGTAAAGAATGAGCAGGGAGAGCTCATAGCAACTAGAGTTCAGAATGCTTGGAGAGTCTGCATTGATTACAGGCGTCTCAACCAAGCCACCCGTAAGGATCACTACCCACTTCCATTCATTGATCAAATGCTGGATCGCCTGTCAGGTAAATCACATTATTGCTTTTTAGATGGTTACACAGGTTATTTCCAGATTCATATAGCTCCTGAGGATCAGGAAAAGACCACTTTTACATGTCCTTTTGGGACCTATGCTTACAACAGAATGCCCTTTGGCTTGTGCAATGCACCAGCTACTTTCCAAAGGTGCATGATGAGTCTTTTCTCTGATCTTATTGAGGACTGTATGGAGGTTTTTATGGATGATTTCAGCGTTTATGGTGATTCTTTTAGCCTTTGCTTAGATGGATTATCTAGAGTATTAGATAAATGTGTTAATACTAACCTTGTATTGAATTTTGAAAAATGTCATTTTATGGTAAAACAAGGAATTGTACTAGGACATGTGGTATCTAATACTAGCATTTCTGTAGACCCAGCAAAGGTGAATGTTATTTCTAGTTTACCTTACCCCTCCTCTGTGAGGGAAGTCCGTTTGTTCCTTGGCCATGCAGGTTTTTACAAGAGATTTATTAAGGACTTTAGTAAGGTAGCACTTCAATTATCCAGATTACTGCAGAAGGATATTGAGTTCGAGTTCAGTGAGGATTGCAAACAAGCGTTTGATAAGCTGAAGGCTGCCCTGACTCAAGCTCCAATTGTGAGAGGACCAGACTGGAGCCAGCCGTTTGAAATCATGTGCGATGCTTCCAACCATGCAGTAGGAGCAGCGCTGGCTCAGCGCGAAGGTAAGGATCCTTTTGTTATTGCTTATGCATCTAAGACTTTAGATGCTGCCCGGTCCAATTATACTACTACTGAGAAAGAGCTTCTTGCTATTGTTTTTGCTCTGGATAAATTTTGAGCTTATTTACTTGGTACTAGAGTAGTAGTGTATTCGGACCATGCAGCTTTAAAGTATCTATTATCTAAAAAGGAGTCCAAACCAAGGCTTATACGTTGGATACTGCTATTATAAGAATTTGATTTAGAAATAAAGGATAGGAGTGGTAACCAGAATTTAGTGGCAGACCACTTGAGTCGCCTTGAGCACATTAAGGATGATTCTACTCCTATAGATGATAATTTTTCATTTGATAACCTGCAAGCAGTATCTGAGGTAGTCCCTTGGTACGCACCTGTAGCTAATTATCTAGTTAGCCGCACATTTCCTCCAAACTTTTCTAAGCATCAAAGAGACAAGCTGAAAAGCGAGTCTAAATATTATATATGGGATGACCCATATTTATGGAGATGTGGTGCTGATCAGGTAATTAGACGATGTGTGCCTCAATCAGAATTCCAGTCCATCTTAGAGGCCTGTCACTCATCTGAGAGTGGAGGACATTTTGGCCCTCAAAGAACTGCTAGAAAAATCTTAGACTGTGGATTCTGGTGGCCTACTCTTTTTAGAGACGCTGCTGAGTTTTGTAAATCTTGTCTCCCATGCCAAAAATTTGGTAATATATCCAAGAGGGATGAGATGCCTCAAATAATATATGCTTTTATATGAAATTTTTGATGTTTGGGGCATTGACTTCATGGGTCCATTTCCAAATTCCAATGGTTATTTTTATATATTGTTAGCTGTGGATTACGTTTCCAAATGGGTGAAAGCAATTCCTACCCATACTGATGATGCTAACACTGTTGTTTCCTTTGTGAAAAACCATATTATTTGTCGCTTTGGATCACCACGAGCAATCGTGAGCGATCAAGGCATCCATTTTTGTAACAGGAAACTAACAGGACTAATGAAGAAGCATGGGATAATTCATAAGGTTGCGACAGCATACCATCCTCAGACCAATGGGCAAGTCGAGGTGTCAAACAGAGAGATAAAGCGTATCTTGCAGAAGATAGTAAAGCCTCACAGAAGAGACTGGAGCACCAGGCTACAAGATGCACTTTGGGCATACAGAACCGCATACAAAACACCCATTAGGATGAGTCCTTTTTGCTTAGTTTATGGAAAAGCTTGCCATCTCCCAGTTGAAATAGAGCACAAAGCCTTTTGGGAAGTCAAGGAGTACAACATAGGAATGGAGAAAGCCGGAGCTGAAAGGAAGTTGCAACTGCAAGAACTGGAAAGCCTTCGCCTAGAAGCTTATGAGAACTCAAGACTATACAAGGAGAAGATGAAGGCTGTACATGACCAGAACATCAAGAGGAAAGAGTTCCAACCTGGGGACTCAATCCTCCTTTACAAATCTCGATTGAGGCTCATGCCAGGCAAGTTGAGATCAAGATAGGAAGGTCCATACAGAGTAGAGAAGGCCGAATCGTACGGAGTTTATCACCTTAGCCATCCTTCGAGCTCGGAGCTTATCAAAGTTAATGGACATCGTTTAAAGCTGTACCATGGCGAAAAGCGGAAGAAAGACAAGGAACTCGAGATCTTCCTCTTGGAAGATCCCCACATAGCCAAAGACTGAGCTAGTGGAGCGTCCAACTTACGGACGTTAAAGCAAAGTGCTAGGTGGGAGACAACCCACCATGGTATGATCGTTCTTTTCTCTATTTTTAGTTTTCTTATCCAATAACTCTTCTCTTTATTAGTATATTTCGTGCCTTTGCATTTACATATTTTTTATTTCAAAAAAAATAAAATAAAATAAAATAAATAAATAAAAAAGAAGAAGAAAAATGCCACGCGACGTGACCGCATCAGCGACGCGTCCGCGTCGCAAGGAGAGGTGAGAAAAATAAAAACGAACAGAGAGTCACGCTGGAGCGTGGCTGGAGGCGTGCCAGTGGCACAAATCGACCCACGCGACTGCGTCGCTGACGCGTCCGCGTCGTATGGGCATAATGACCTCCCACGCGACCGCGTGCCCCACGCGGCCACATGCCCTGATTTTCGACGTAAAAAGGGTGCACAGCTGAAAGTTGTGCTAGAGTGGTGCTGGAATGGCGCTGGACGCGCATTCCCCCTCACGCGACCGCGTGCCCCACGCGGCCGCGTCATACCCCATAAACTGCCCACTCACGCGATCGCATGCCCCATGCGATCGCGTCATCTAACATTATTTTCTTTAAAGGGTTGCTTGCATGTTCACTTTAATACTTTCTATACCTTCTTCACCATGCATGCTATGTGTTTGTGAAAAAGCCCATATGGCATTATGCACTTCTCTATGTTATTCTAATATTCAATGCTTGCTTCTCACAAATTCCCTTTACTATTATATTAATTGAATTTAATTGTCAATACAAACGTGATGGTTCGTTACAAAGTAATGCTTGATCTATGCTACTCATGCCCTTTGCCGGCATGCCAATAAACACCTTGCTTTCATTTGTGATCATATGCACTAACTATTTTCCATTAATGATTTTTCACATGTACTCATGAGCATGTGTTAACATCATTTACCTTTTAATGTGCATTTATAACCATCCTTTTCCGTTCTCTTTATTGCCATATATCTCTTTGAATTTAATTTCCTTTCTCTTCCCTTTTTCAGGATGGCCACCAAGAAAGGAAAAGAGAAAGCTACTCCCAAACCACCTGCAAGAAGAGGAACTAAGAGAGCACTAGTGGCAGAGCCTTCTTCAACTGCAGTCAAGCCCTCAACAAAAAGAGTTAAGAGGATCATCAAGGTTGATGAAAAGGAGAAAGCCTTTCCAGCAAAGGACACTGTGCGATTTCCAAATCGCTACTGTGAGCAGATGTTCCCTATTCTAACTGAAAGGAGTTACAACAACGAACACCTTCTTATCCTCCCGCCCAATATTTCTCCTTTTGTTGAGCCGCAAAATGAACGAAGACAATGGGGTTTCCTACAGAGACAACAGAAGCAGGTCAATCTTTCTTGGGTAGTCGAGTTCTACTCTAACTTTCACCTGCCTACCCTGCAGTCTGTCTTTGTCCGGCAGAAGAAAGTCCCCATTACAGAAGAGGCTATTCAACAAGCTTTGAGTCTTCCCCCTATTCCAGAAGGATTGGACGCCTTTCAAGAAGCCGCACTCAAGCGCCAGATGTACCAATTTGACTGGGAAGCTGTTCTCAGAGTTATCGCACTACCTGGCAGCCGTTGGATCTACGGATACCATCGTACCCGCCCTAAGGGAATATCGGCTTCAGCACTTACTTTAGAGGCTCGCGTATGGGCATAGATTATATCCCATTACGTCTTTTCGAGCACTCACGAGTCCTCCTTCACTGCAGACATGGCCGTTCTACTATGGTGCATCCTTACAGACCAACCTCTGAATCTACCAAGACATATCCGGAATGCCATGGGACATGTACAAATTGCGGGCATAAGCCCAGCTAGATGCATGCACAAACTCTGAGATTGAATGACTGTGACGTGCTTCAAACTCACGAGTGATGGGCGTAGTGACAGACGCAAAAGGATAGTAAATCCTATTCCGGTACGATTGAGAACCTGCAGATGATTAGCCGTGCGGTGACAGCGCACCTGGACCCTTTTCACTAGAAGGATGGACGGTAGCCATTGACAACGGTGATCCACCAACACACAGCTTGCCATAGAAGGAACGTGCGTGCATGAATAAGAAGGCAGAGGAAAGCAGAGATTCAGAAGACAAAGCATCTCCAAAACTCCAACACATTCTCCATTACTGCATAACAAGTATTTATTTCATGCTCTGATATTCCTTACAATCAAATTTGATAAGTGAATTGTTTTATTGTTTTCATGACTAAGAGTTACAAGATAACTATAGCTTGCTTCAAGCCAACAATCTCCGTGGGATCGACCCTTACTCACGTAAGGTATTACTTGGACGACCCAGTGCACTTGCTGGTTAGTGGTACGAGTTGTAAAAAGTGTGATTTACAATTTCGTGCACCAAGTTTTTGGCGCCGTTGCCGGGGATTGTTTGAGTTTGAATAACTGACGGTGAATCTTGTTGCTTAGATTAGGAAATTTTTGTCTTTTGGGTCAGAGTCTTTTATTTTCTTTTCAAAAATTTTTTTCAAAAATAATTTTTCTATTAAATCTTGTGCCAAACTTTAAGTTTGGTGTTTTCTTGTTGATTTTCCTTTGTTTTTCGAAAATTTTATTTTGGTTTTCTAAAAATTTTAAGTTTGGTGTTTTTTCTTCATATTCTTGTGTTCTTATGAGTCTTCAAAGTGTTCTTGAGTTTTTCGTGTGTCTTGATCTTAAAATTTTTAAGTTTGGTGTTCCTTGGTGTTTTTCCTCCAAAATTTTCGAAAACAAGGAGCATTAGATCTAAAAATTTTAAATCTTGTGCTATTTTATTGTTTTTCTCTCTCCTCCTTAAATTCAAAAATATCTTCCCTCTCTATTTTAAAACAAATTTTCGAAATTTATTTTTAAAAAAATTCAGATTTTTTTTAAAATTCATATCTTTTTCAAAACTTCCTAACCACTTTCTCTCTCCTCATTTTTTCGAAAATCTTCACCCATTTTTATTTATTTTATTTTAATTTATTTATTTCAAAAATAAAATAAATTAATTAAATAAATAAAAATATTTTTCTTCTATTTTACATCATCTCCCTTTCTCCATCATGGACCTAAGCGGAAATGAATAATCCAGGAGGACTCTGGGGTCATATGCTAACCCTTCTACTGCTTCATATGGGAGCAGTATCTGCATACCCTCCATTGGAGTCAGTAGCTTTGAGCTGAATCCTCAGCTCATTATCATGGTGCAGCAAAATTACCAGTATTTCGGTCTTCCACAGGAAGAACCTACAGAGTTTCTGGCACAGTTTTTACAAATTGCTGACACAGTACATGATAAGGAAGTGGATCAGGATGTCTACAGATTATTACTGTTTCCATTTGCAATAAAAGACCAAGCTAAGAGGTGGTTAAATAACCAACCTAAGGCTAGCATAAAGACATGGAAACAGTTGATAGAAAAATTCCTGAATCAATACTTTCCTCCAAAACGGATGACACAGCTAAAGCTGGACATCCAAGGCTTTAAACAAGGAGATAATGAATCTCTTTATGATGCCTGGGAGAGATACAGAGAGATGCTAAGAAAATGCCCCTCTGAAATGTTTTCAGAGTGGGTTCAGCTAGACATCTTCTATTATGGGCTTACAGAAAGGGCTCAGCTTTCTCTAGATTGCTCAGCTGGTGGATCTATCCACATGAGAAAGACAATTGAAGAAGCTCAAGAGCTCATTGATACAGTTGCCAGAAATCAGCATCTGTACCTAAGCAGTGACCCTTCCATGAAAGAAGAGGTTAAAATAGTAACTGCTGAACTCAATCCTGCAGAACAAGCTGCTAACTTCAACCAGCAATTGGATTTTCTAACAAAATAGTTAGCCAAATTCAAGGAGAGACTACAAGAAACAAGGACAGCTAATATAAACATGGAAGAACAATTAAAGCAAACAAAGCAGCAGCTGTCAAAACAAATAACAGAAGAATGCCAAGCAGTTCAATTAAGAAGTGGGAAAATATTAAATACCCCACCTCAAGGCAGCAGGAAGCCAAGAAATGAGAAAACTACCCAAATTCCATCTAAGGACAGTAAGAGCCCAGGGAAAAATAATTCTAGCACTAAAACGCCAGAAATTTGGTGGAAGGCTGGCGCTGAACGCCCAGACCTTGCGCAGAACTAGCGTTCAACGCCAGAAACAAGCAAGGATCTGGCGTTGAACGCCCAAAAGGGGCACAGTTCTGGCGTTCAGACGCCAGGAATAGATGAAAAGCTGGCGTCTAATGCCACTCCAGCTTCTAACTCTGGCACTCAATTGCCAGTGAGGGATCAGACACACACAAGTGCTGATGACAACCCATCTAAAAAGGCTTCTTCAACCACTTCTGTAGGAAATAAACTTACAGCAACTAAGGTTGAGGAATATAAAGCCATGATAGCTTATCCTCAAAAACTCCGCCAAGAGGAGCAGGATAAGCAATTTGCTCGCTTTGCAGATTATCTCAGGACTCTTGAAATAAAGATTCCATTTGTAGAGGCACTTGAGCAAATACCTTCTTATGCCAAGTTCATGAAAGAGATCTTGAGTCATAAGAAGGATTGGAGAGAAACTGAAAGAGTTCTCCTCACTGAACAAATGCAGTGCAGTCATTCTGAAAAGCTTTCCTGAAAAGCTTAAAGACCCTGGGAGTTTTCTGATACCATGCACATTAGAAGGTAATTGCATCAAGACAGCTTTATGCGATCTTGGGGCAAGCATCAACCTAATACCTGCATCCACTATCAGAAAGCTTGGTTTAACTGAAGAAGTTAAACCAACCCAGATATGTCTCCAACTTGCTGATGGCTCCATTAAATACCCATCAGGCGTTATTGAAGACATGATTGTCAGAGTTGGGCCATTCGCCTTTCCCACTGACTTTGTAGTGCTGAAATGGAGGAGCACAAGAGTGCCACTCTCATTCTAGGAAGACCCTTCCTAGCAACTGGACGAACTCTCATTGATGTCCAACAGGGGGAAATAACCCTGAGAGTCAATAAGGATGAGTTTAAGTTGAATGCTGTCAAAGCCATGCAGCATCCAGACACATCAAAAGACTGCATGAAAGTTGATCTTATTGACTCTTTAGTAGAAGAGATCAACATGGCTGAGAGTCTCGAATCAGAGTTGGAAGACATCTTTAAGGATGTCCAGCCTGATTTGGAGGATTCAGAGGAAATGGAAGAGCCCCTGAAATTTCCTCTGGAAGAGGAAAAACCTCCTAAACCCGAGCTCAAACCATTACCACCATCCCTGAAACATGCATTTCTGGGAGAAGGTGACACTTTTCCAGTGATCATAAGCTCTGCTTTGAATCCACAGGAAGAGGAAGCACTGATTCAAGTGCTAAGGACACACAAGACAGCTCTTGGGTGGTCCATAGGTGACCTTAAGGGCATAAGCCCAGCTAGATGCATGCACAAAATCTTATTGGAGGATAATGCTAAACCAGTGATTCAACCACAGAGGCGGCTAAATCCAGCCATGAAGGAAGTGGTGCAGAAAGAGGTCACCAAATTACTGGAGGCTGGGATTATTTATCCTATTTCTAATAGCCTCTGGGTGAGCCCTGTAAAAGTTGTCCCCAAAAAGGGAGGCATGACAGTGGTTCATAATGAAAAGAATGAACTGGTTCCTACAAGAACAGTTACAGGGTGGCGCATGTGTATTGACTACAGAAGGCTCAATACAGCCACCAGAAAGGATCATTTTCCGTTACCATTCATAGACCAGATGCTAGAAAGATTAGCAGGTCATGATTATTACTGCTTTTTGGATGGCTACTCAGGCTATAACCAGATTGCAGTAAATTCCCAGGATCAAGAGAAAACAGCATTCACATGTCCATCTGGAGTGTTTGCTTATAGAAGGATGCCGTTTGGGCTGTGTAATGCGCCTGCAACCTTCCAGAGATGCATGCTCTCTATTTTCTCTGATATGGTGGACAAATTTCTGGAAGTCTTCATGGATGACTTCTCAGTATATGGAGACACATTCAGCTCCTGTCTTGATCACCTGAAACTAGTTCTGAAAAGATGCCAAGAGACCAACCTGGTTTTAAATTGGAAAAAATGTCACTTTATGGTGACTGAAGGGATTGTCCTTGGGCATAAAATTTCAAACAAAGGAATAGAGGTGGATCAAGCAAAAATAGAGGTAATTGAAAAATTACCACCACCTACCAATGTTAAGGCAATCAGAAGCTTTCTGGGGCATGTAGGATTCTATAGGAGGTTTATAAAGGATTTTTCAAAAATCGCAAAACCTCTGAGCAATCTGCTAGCTGCTGATACGCCATTTGTGTTTGACACAGAGTGTCTGCAGGCGTTCAAAACACTGAAAGCCAAGCTGGTCACAGCACCAGTTATTTCTGCACCAGATTGGACATTACCATTTGAGCTAATGTGTGATGCCAGTGATCACGCCATTGGTGCAGTATTGGGACAGAGGCATGACAAGCTTCTGCATGTCATTTATTATGTTAGCCACGTTTTAAATGATGCCCAGAAAAATTACACAACCACAGAAAAAGAATTGCTTGCAGTGGTTTATGCCATTGACAAGTTTAAATCATACTTAGTAGGATCAACGGTGATTGTGTATACTGACCATGCTGCTCTTAAATATCTACTCACAAAGCAGGATTCAAAACCCAGGCTCATAAGATGGGTGTTGCTTCTGCAAGAGTTTGATATAGAAATAAGAGACAGAAAAGGGACAGAGAACCAAGTGGCTGATCATCTGTCCCGGATAGAGCCAGTAGAAGGGGCGTCCCTCCCCTCTCTTGAGATCTCTGAGACTTTTCCGGATGAGCATTTATTTTCCATTCAGGAAACACCCTGGTTTGCAGACATTGCAAACTATAAAGCTGCAAGGTTCATACCCAAAGAGTACAACAGGCAACAAAAGAAAAAATTAATTACTGATGCAAAGTACTACTTGTGGGATGAACCCTATCTCTTTAAGAGATGTGCAGACGAAATAATCCGGAGATGTGTGCCTAGAGAAGAAGCACAGAGGATCCTATAGCATTGCCATGGATCACAATATGGAGGCCATTTCGGAGGTGAGCGGACAGCCACCAAGATCCTCCAATGTGGTTTCTACTGGCCTACACTCTATAGGGATTCCCGAGAGTTTGTACGTAACTGTGACAGTTGCCAAAGAGCTGGTAATTTGCCCTATAGTTACGCCATGCCTCAACAAGGAATCTTAGAGATTGAGTTGTTTGATGTATGGGGAATTGACTTCATGGGACCTTTCCCACCATCATTCTCAAACACTTATATTCTGGTGGCAGTTGACTATGTATCAAAATGGGTAGAGGCCATTGCCACACCCACCAATGATACTAAAACAGTGCTGAAGTTCCTCCAGAAACATATTTTTAGCAGGTTTGGTGTCCCTAGAGTACTAATCAGTGATGGGGGCACTCACTTCTGCAACAAATAGCTTTACTCTGCCATGGTTCGGTATGGGATTCGCCACAAGGTGGCAACTCCATATCATCCACAAACTAATGGGCAAGCTGAAGTCTCTAACAGAGAACTAAAGAGAATCCTGGAACGGACTGTAAGTACCCGTAGAAAGGATTGGGCAAGAAGCTTGGATGATGCTCTGTGGGCTTACAGAACAGCATTCAAGACTCCTATAGGGACTTCTCCATACCAACTTGTGTATGGTAAGGCATGTCACCTGCCCGTGGAACTGGAACACAAAGCCTACTGAGCGACCAGATTCCTAAATCTTGATGCCAAATTAGCTGGAGAAAAAAGATTGCTTCAGCTAAATGAGCTAGAGGAATTCAGATTAACTGCTTTCGAAAATGCCAAGCTTTATAAAGAGAAATAAAAAAATGGCATGACAGAAAGCTGTCATCTAGAATCTTTGAACCAGGATAGAAGGTTCTATTGTTTAACTCTAGACTCAGCCTATTCCCCGGGAAACAAAATTCCCGGTGGAGAGGACCATATGTGATTACAAGTGTATCACCATATGGTTATGTGGAACTTCAAGATACTGATTCAGATAAGAGGTTCATTGTTAATGGACAGAGAATCAAGCACTATCCTGAAGGCAATGTTGAGCAAGAGTGCTCAAGGCTGAAGCTAGACTAAAAGCTCAGCAAGGTCCAGCTAAAGACAATAAAGAAGCGCTTGCTGGGAGGCAACCCAGCCATGGGGCATCACTTCCTCTAAGCATTTTGCCCTATTCTTGATTTTATTTGTTTATATAAAGTTCATTGATCCTAAGGTAAAGAGCCAATTGTATAAGTTCACAGGGTTACAGAAGGATTCTGCACACAAAACAGAAAAAAAGAGCTCACTGGCAAGATAACGCCAGTAAAAGTCTGTTTTGGGCGTTTAACACCCAACAGAAGCATCCACTGGGCATTGAACGCCAGTAAGGATAGCCATCTGGGCATTTAATGCCAGATTTACAGCGTTCTGGGCGTTCAGAAAAATGCCCAGTAACAAAGGACTTCCTGGCGTTCAATGCCAGAAAGAAGCAACAGCTGGGCGTTGAACGCCCAGGAGAGGCAGCATTTGGGCGTTGAACGCCCAAAACATGCAGCGTTTGGGCGTTCAAACGCCAGGATGGTGGGGAGGAGGTGAATTCGTTTTTACTTCACATTTTTCATTCTAATTTAAATTTTCATGTTTCAATTCATGATTTCTTGCATAAACATGTTAAGAACCCTGATTTCTAAAATCCCTAATTTCTAAAAACCCTATTTTAAAAAAATATCAAATGTATCTTAATCCATAAGCACAAATCCCTTTTTTCAATCCAATTCAACTCTTTTTCAAAAAATTTTCAAAATAAATCTATCTCTTTTCATTCAAAAATCTTTTCAACTAATCAATATCTTTTTCAAAAAAATCCAATTTTTTTCTTTTTCAAATATCTTTCATATCTTTTCAATTTTAAATTATATCTTTTCTTATCATATTTAAAAAAAAATCATATCTTCTATCTTATCTTTCTCACTATTTTCGAAAACCCCCCCTCCTTTTTAAAAAACCCATTCGGCCTCCTTCCTCTCATCCACCATCCTACACTAGCTCTCCTTCTATCCCTCTCCTTTCTTTTCTATTGCTTGAGGACAAGCAAACCTCTAAGTTTAGTGTGTTTATCCGTGATCACTAAACCATACCCACTAAGATCATGGCTCCTAAAGGAAAACAACCCACTCCAAGAGGCAAGAAAGAGAGTGTTCCAAAACCACTTTGGAATCAAGGGAAGTTCTTAACTAAAGAACATTCAGACCATTATTACAAAATAATGGGTCTAAGATCAGTGATCTCGGAAGTTAGATTCGATCTGAAAGAAGACGAATATTCGGAGATCCAGGAGCAAATCCGAATCAGGAACTGGGAGATCCTAGCCAATCCTGAAACAATAGTGGGAAGGAATATGGTCCAGGAGTTCTATGTTAATATGTGGCATACAGACAGGCAAAGACTATCTGGATCTGCTATCTATGACTATCGGACCTTGGTCAGAGGAAAGATTGTTCATACCCACCCTGACAAGATCAAGGAGATCTTAAAGCTACCTCAGCTGAAAGATGATCCAGACTCCTTCAATAGGAGAATGATGAGAACAGACAAGGGCCTGGATAAGATTCTAGAGGATATATGCATCCCTGGAGCCAGGTGGACCACCAGCACGAAGGGTGTCCCTAATCAACTCAAAAGAGAAGATCTCAAACCAGTCGCCAGAGGATGGCTGGACTTCATTGGGCATTCTCTGCTGCCCACTAGCAACCGTTCTGAAGTCACTATTAGAAGAGCAGTGATGATCCATTGCATCATGATGGGAAAAGAAGTGGAAGTTCATCAACTAATTTCAACTGAATTTTACAAAATTGCAAACAAAAATTCCAAAGATGCCAGGTTGGCTTATCCAAGCTTGATTTCTATGCTCTGCAAGGATGCTGGAGTAAGGATGGGAATAACTGAGTATATCTCAGTTGAGCGACCAATCACCAAAGCATCAATGGAAAAACAACAAGCACAAGATGACCCCATCAAGAAGAGAACACAGGAAATTCTCCCAGAAATCCCTCAATCTGAATACTGGGAGTATCTTGAAACATCTATTACCAAGATGCAAGAAGCTATGGAACAAATACAAAAAGAACAGAAGGAACAAAGTAGCATCCTTTGCTATTTGCTTAAAGAACAGGAGGAGCAAGGGCGTGATTTAAGGGAATTGAAGCGCCAGAAATTATCTCTTGAAGGACCAAGCACCCCGCAGATTAGAGGAACATCCACTTCCCAGAACAAAGGTTGTTAAATTCCAATCTTAACCTTAACTCTGTGATAACTGTTTTTACTAGCTTTACCTTAGGAGTCATATAGTAGTAATTAGTATCTATATTTTTGATTTTATCCCCAATTAAGCTATAATTTAATTTTATCATCATCATTAAACATGAATAAAATAGAAGAATTTCTTTAGAATAAGAGGCAATATTTTTTTTTCGAGTTTTTAATAAGATAAATTCTAATTATTTATATGTGGTGGCAATGCTTTCTGTCTTCTGAATGAATGCTTGAACAGTGCATATGTCTTTTGAATTTGATGTTTAAGACTGTTAAATATGTTGGCTCTTGAAAGAATGATGAACATGAGACATGTTATTGATAATCTGAAAAATCATAAAAATGATTCTTGAAGCAAGAAAAAGCAGCAAAGAACAAAGCTTGCAGAAAAAAAAAAGCAAGCAAAAAAAGCCGATAACCCTTAAAACCAAAAGGCAAGGGTAAATAAAAAGGATCCCAAGGCTTTGAGCATAAGTGGATAGGAGGGCCTAAAGGAATAAAATCCTGGCCTAAGCGGCTAAACCAAGCTGTCCCTAACCATGTGCTTGTGGCGTAAAGGTGTCAAGTGAAAACTTGAGACTGAGCGGTTAAAGTCAAGGTCCAAAGCAAAAAGAAGAGTGTGCTTAAGAACCTTGGACACCTCTAATTGGGGGCTTTAGCAAAGCTGAGTCACAATCTGAAAAGGTTCACCCAATTATGTGTCTGTGGCATTTATGTATCCGGTGGTAATACTGGAAAACAAAGTGCTTAGGGCCACGGCCAAGACTCATAAAGTAGCTGTGTTCAAGAATCAACATACTGAACTAGGAGAATCAATATCACTATCTGCATTCTGAGTTCCTATAGATGCCAATCACTCTGAGCTTCAATGGATAAAGTGAGATGCCAAAACTGTTCAGAAGCAAAAAGCTACTAGTCCCGCTCATCTAATTAGAATCTGAGCTTCACTCAAAAAACTCTGAGATATTATTGCTTCTTAAAAACTATTTGTATTCTATTTTACTTATCTAGTTGCTTGAGGACAAGCAACAGTTTAAGTTTGGTGTTGTGATGAGCAGATATTTTATACGCTTTTTGGGGGTAATTTCATATAGTTTTTAGTATGTTTTAGTTAGTTTTTAGTTTATTTTCATTAGTTTCAAGGCAAAATTTATATTTCTGGACTTTACTATGAGTTTGTGTGTTTTTCTATGATTTCAGGTATTTTCTGGCTGAAATTGAGGGAGCTGAGCAAAAATCTGATTCAGGCTGAAAAAGGACTGCCGATGTTGTTGGATTCTGACCTCCATGCACTCAAAGTGGATTTTCTGGAGCTACAGAACTTTAAATGGCACGCTTCCAATTGCGTTGGAAAGTAGACATCCAGGGCTTTCCAGCAATATATAATAGTCCATACTTTGCTCAAGGATAGACGACGTAAACTGGCATTCAATGCCAGTTCCATGCTGCTGTCTGGCGTCCAGCGCCAGAAACAAGTTACAAGTTGGAGTTCAACGCCAGAAAAGGATCCAAAGCTGGCGTTGAACACCCAAAACAGCCCTATGCACGTGAGTAACTTAAGTCTCAGCCCCAGCACACACCAAGTGGGCCCCAGAAGTGGATTTCTGCACCATCTATCATAGTTTACTCATTTTCTGTAAACCTAGGTTACTAGTTTAGTATTTAAACAACTTTTAGAGATTTATTTTGTATCAGATGACATTTTTAGATTTGAACCTTGTACTCTTTGACAGCATGAGTCTCTAAACTCCATTGTTGGGGATGAGGAGCTCTGCTGTGTCTCGATGAATTAATGCAAGTATTTCTGTTTTCTATTCAAACATGCATGTTCCTATCTAAGATATTCATTCTCACTTCAACATGAATGTGATGAACGTGACAATCATCATCATTCCCCCATGAACGCGTGCCTGACAACCACTTCCGTTCCACCATAGAATGAATGAATATCTCTTGGATCTCCTAATCAGAAAGCTAGATTGATGGCAGCATTCATGAGAGTCCGGAAAGTCTAAACCTTGTCTTTGGTATTCCGAGTAGGACTCTGGGATTGAATGACTGTGACGTGCTTCAAACTCGCGAGTGCTGGGCGTAGTGACAGACGCAAAAGGATAGTAAATCCTATTCCAGTACGATTGAGAACCTGCAGATGATTAGCCGTGTGGTGACAGCGCACCTGGACCCTTTTCACTGGAAGGATGGATGGTAGCCATTGACAACGGTGATCCACCAACACACAGCTTGCCATAGAAGGAACGTGCGTGCGTGAACAAGAAGGCAGAGGAAAGCAGAGATTCAGAAGACAAAGCATCTCCAAAACTCCAACACATTCTCCATTACTGCATAACAAGTATTTATTTCATGCTCTGATATTCCTTACAATCAAATTTGATAAGTGAATTGTTTTATTGTTTTCCTAACTAAGAGTTACAAGATAACTATAGCTTGCTTCAAGCCAACAATCTCCGTGGGATCAACCCTTACTCACGTAAGGTATTACTTGGACGACCCAGTGCACTTGCTGGTTAGTGGTACGAGTTGTAAAAAGTGTGATTTACAATTTCGTGCACCAGTACCACATATTGTCCTTCTTCTTGGATGCTAGGCATACCTACAAAATGAGCTCAAGTCACCTTAGGTATCCAAATCTTTTTGGATCCTTTCACGTTAAACCATCTTCTTTGTCCCAAACCATTGTAGTCAAAAACAACTTTGCAAACTTTGTTACCAATCATCCTTTCGCCAAAAAAACATTGAATGGGAAAGTGACCATTCTGGTTGCATAGTTGATGCCAAGGCATCTTAGGCTAGTTTCACTAGCATTTTTTTGTTATTTTTAGTTGTTTTATGCATTTTCTTGAGCCTTAAGTAATCATTTGGGCCAAATAGTCATGCTTGTCTTAAATCATTCAAACATGAAGATTTTGATGCAAATTCCATGAGTTTTAGTTATATTACTTGAATGCTATGAATGGAAGATTTCTCATGAAATTTTGCAAGACTTTGATGCAATTGTTTGGATGATTTCAGGGAAGAAGAGGCTAAGCAAGGAAGCAACAAAATCAATAAAGGAAGCTTGAATATCACATGTGGAGTTTAAGTTCCAGTTTAAGCCTAAACTGGAGCTTAAACGCCAAAAATCATGAAGGATAAGAAATGCTGGAAATGAAGTTTAACCTCCAGTTTGACCTCAAACTGGAGGTTAAACGCCAGAATGGAAGGTCTCACCAAAGAAGCATTTCCACGTTTAACCTCCAGTTTGACCTCAAACTGGAGGTTAAACGCCAGAATAATAATGCCACTCAGGAAGGAGTTCCACGTTTAACCTCCAGTTTGACCTCAAACTGGAGGTTAAACGTGTTCGACACCTCCAGGGCTACCATTCTAAGCTTCCACGTTTAACCTCCAGTTTGACCTCAAACTGGAGGTTAAACGTGTTCGACCTCCAGGGCTGCCCTTCCTTTATCCACGTTTAAGCTTCAGTTTAACCTTAAACTGAAGCTTAAACGTGTTATATGGAACAGCTTGACCATGCCTTCTTCAAACATAAATAACTTGAGCTACAAAACTCCAAATGAGGTGATTCAAAATGCATTGGAAAGAAGACATCTAGAGCTTTCCAAGCATATATGGCATGCATGGTGGATACTAAAAATTGAGGGAGAAAACAGCCCCGTAATGTGCATAGAAGAGCATAGTACCAACATGCAATCAGGCCAGCTGACCTCTTCACCTTCCATGGAGTATAACTCGAGTTGTAGAGATCCAATTGAGGTGCTTCCAGTTGCGTTAGAAAGCTGACATCCATAGCTTTCCAACGAGGTATAATAGTCTATATTTGGCATCAAATTGGCAAGGTTGACAAGAGAACAAAGTGACGACTCAAGAAAGGGGGTGCAACATTTGAGTGTAGTTTAATGGATCATTATCCTTTTTGGATCAATTATGTCACTCAGCCCTTCAAGCAAGCAAGGCCCATCAACAACACCAAATCAAGGCCACAAGAATCATCTAGAATAGTTTATTTTCATTTGATTGTAATTTGCTTTGAATTTCATTTTCATTTTGTAATTTAGGGAGCCTATTTAAAGGCCTTAGTTTTTGCATTAGAGAGGGGGGATTGAAGGGGAATCCAGCCCCTGAGGGGGATTGAAGGGGAATCCAGCCCCTGAGGGGGATTACTTTTACTTTTTCTTTTAGCTAGTTTCTTTTTCTTTGTAATTGAATTCAGAGCTATGATTCACTAAACCCCCTTTCATTGGGTTAGGGAGCTCTATTGTAATTCAATGAATCAATAATAGTTTATCTTCTTCTTCAATCTTTTCTCTTGAATTTTGTTAGAAAGCTTCTCGATCTAATTCCATTGAGTAGTTGTCTTGGGAAAGAGACTACTCATACTTGGAATCCTTCGGAGCCTTGGGAAAGGAATGGAGGATTCATGCTAGAGAAGCTTTCTCACAGTGGATTGGATTGGGGTTTGGATGGATATTGTGACATGTAATCCTACCAAATTGTGGTTCATGAAATTGTGTGGTATAATCAGTGATCAAGCATCATCTCTTCTTATGAACATTTAAACCAAGGGATTGGGAATTTGTTTGTTTTTAGAGAGTATTGGTGAGCCAAGGAATTGGGATCCAATCATATAAGATTGCCAAGCAAAATTCAATGAATGCATTGGTTGAGGAAGAGATATACATGTTTTGATTCGGAGATTTCAATATCTCCTGAACCCAATGAATTCCCCATTTCTGATTTCCACTTTCTCTTTACATTCTGCAATTCAATTCTTGCAATCACCCCCATTCCCTTTCAATTTCAGCAATTTACATTCTGCTCTTTAATTCATGCAATTTAAGATTCAGCCATTTAATTTTCTTGTCATTTACTTTTCCCGCCAATTTTACATTCCGCAATTCTCATCTCAAATCTTGATTCCGCTCAACTAGAACACACTTCTAATCCGAATTGCTCAATCAACCAATCCTTGTGGGATTCGACCTCACTCTATTGTGAGTTTTTACTTGACAACGATAATCGGTGCACTTGCCGGAAGGAATTTTGCCGATCGTGCAATTTCCTAAATCGTAGCATAACTAGTTTATGTGCATCAAGTTTATGGCGCCGTTGCCGGGGATTGGTTTTCGATTGACAATTCACCAATTGGAAGTTAACTAGATTGAGCAATTTTTCTTTTCTTTTGTTAATAGTTTTTGTTTCAGTTTATTACTGCTAATTTCTGCAAATTTTAATTTGTTTTCTTTGCTTATTCACTTGTTAGCATACTGACCACTAGCTGTTTGTGATATTGCCTCACTATGGGATTTCCACTATCTTTGGATGAGTATTGTTTGAGACTGAGCACATTGCAAAAAAGAAAGGAGTATCCATCATCTTTTGGTCAATCAAAATTCATGAGAAACTCTCCACCACCACAGAATGATTCATGTTATTATGCTCATGGTGGGTGGGAGTATCAGGAACAGGAAACGGGGTACTTCCCAGAGCCACAAAATGGTCCATGTTTTGGTGAATCTAATCACTACTCAAGTTGTGGCTGGGAAGATCAAAACCAAAGAGATTTCACTTATTCACACCCCATTCATCAAGAGCCATCACCTCTGAATTATCCAACCTCACCTCCTAGTTTTACATATCCAAATTCTTCATCACTTGAGCATTTCTCAGCACAAAATTCCTTCTCAAATTCATACAATTCATTTCACTATCCACAAGACTCATTCCACTACACACAAGAGTCATACCACTACCAACACGCCAACCAAAGACTCTATCAACCCACACAAAACACATACTCCCAGCCACCATATCACAGCCAAGATAATCAACCTCATCAACCTAATCCGAACCAACAATTTCAAGATCAATTAGACAGGATAGAAGGAATGCTTGCAACCATGAGTCAAGACATAACCGATTTGAAAGGCTTTAAGGAAGAATTGATATCCAACTTACAAAATCAAGGTGCTGCCATTCAAAAGCTAGAAGCACAAATTGGATATCTATCAAAGTAAATCCCTACCCACAATTCTTCTAGTGAGACCATGGCAAACCCAAGGGAGGAATCAGAAGAACAAGAAAGGAGAAGTTAATCAAGGGAGATCACACTCCAATGAAACAGAGAGTTGCAAAGAGGAAGGTTCATTGAACCACAAATTCAGGAAGTTTTGATGAACAGGATACTCCAACTGTCCAACAACAACCAAGTTCTGAGATCAAGGATGTGAAGGCAGTAGAAACAAGCACCAAAATGAGGATTGTGACCGAGAAACAAAGGACCATATCCATGAAGAAGAGAAGGTCGAAGAACAATCCAACTCCTGAGCCAACAAGCAAGTTCACTCAAGCCAATCACAAGGGAAAGCTTGCTGGAAAGAAGCATTCACAACAAGGGGCACTAACTAGCTCCTTTATCCACTTGAAGTCATTCCTCTTAACAAACTGGAGAAGAGGAAGAAAGTCAGGAAAGCATGTCAAGCTAATGACGTTAAAGAAGCGCTTGTTGGGAGGCAACCCAACCAAAGGTAGTTTTTCTTTTCTAGTTATTTCAATAAAAGAGTTAAGTAGATTTATCTGTATTGCAAGGAGCTAAGTTTGGTGTTGCACACCAAAACAATTCAAGGGTGAATGTGAGATTCTAAGTTTGGTGTTCCACCAAAAAGTTCATTAAAAGCACATTTCTACCTCAGCATGACTAGTCACTAGCTCCAACCAATCAGGGAAACTACTTAAACAATAGTTTAATTTCTAGTTCATAGTTTCTTTTTCTAGTTCATAGTTATTTTCTTAATAAAAGCACATGAGGTTTTCTGCATATGATCCAAATTGCTGCATATGGCAAGGAACTAAGTTTGGTGTTCACACACCAATCTAAGTTCAGAGGCCTACAAACATCCATGCATGCTAACCAATTCTCAAAGTGCTTGGGGAACAAGCAACTTCTAATAGCTTTGCAGGAAGACAATCAATCTCATGGAAGGAATATACATCATCATCAAAGAGAACACCAAGGCTAGGAAGGATGATGAACAACAAAGAAGATGATAAAAGGTTGTATTGTCACTTAATTGCTTGTACTTTGAATTGCTGATATTGGAAGTTTGCATGCACCCCTGCTTTAAGTTTGAGTCATTGCAGTTTTTGTTTGTCTGTTTGTTTAATTTCCAAATAAGTGATAGTCTAAGTGTCTGGATAAACTTCACTTGCTTAAATGTATGCTTGCCATGCTTGTTCTGTTTCCAAAAAATAAAAGAAAAGTTTGAACAAAAGTAACTCAATTCCATTTAGTAAGAAATCAAATAAGATTAAGTGGTGGTATGCATGTTTGATTGAATAGTCAGCTCACTAAAAATAAAGTTAGAATTGTCACTTTTAGTGGAAATTAGGATGCTGTCTATAGATCTTGATGAATAAATGTCTTTGGCCATGAAAAAGAAAGAAGAAGAAGAAAAAGCCACTGAAAAAGGGCAACCAAAAAGCAAAAAATTGAGAAAATAAGCTAGGCACCAATGGTTTGAACTTCTGAGACAAATGCCTGTGGTGTTTATGTATTAAGGATATGCTTGGATGAATAGGTTCTGAGGAGTGTTTCAACACTTGGTAACTTGGGTTAACTAACCCGGGATTATCAACCAAAAGTCCATTATCAAGAGCAACCTAAATACAAAACATTTAGTCACACGAAGAGGTGCTGGGTACCAATGTCTCAAGAAGAAATGTGAACTAAAATGCCTGTAGTGGATATGTGTAGTGCACTGATAAGAAAAAGAAAATGCCAAAGGCTTGTGCAACACATGACACTGAGCAACAAGGAGCAAATAAGCTCAAAGAAAAAGAAAAACAAAGAAAAGAAACTTGCCAAGGATATGTGAATAACAAGAGGCCATAGCAGTGTTTTAGTGGAAACATAAAAAGTGACATTCTTACCTAAGAAACAATAAAGTGATGCTGCAACAACTTTCTGCATGAACACCCCATTAATCAATGTCAATTACTTACTGATATGGCTAATGAATTTACTTTCTGTTTCATTCTTTCTTCTCAATAATTCAGAACTTGCTTGGGGACAAGCAAGGATTAAGTTTGGTGTTGTGATGCCAAGGCATCTTAGGCTAGTTTCACTAGCCTTTTTCTTTTATTTTTAGTTGTTTTATGCATTTTCTTGAGCCTTAAGTAATCATTTGGGCCAAATAGTCATGCTTGTCTTAAATCATTCAACATGAAGATTTTGATGCAAATTCCATGAGTTTTTAGTTATATTACTTGAATGCTATGAATGGAAGATTTCTCATGAAATTTTGCAAGACTTTGATGCAATTGTTTGGATGATTTCAGGGAAGAAGAGGCTAAGCAAGGAAGCAACAAAATCAATAAAGGAAGCTTGAATATCAAATGTGGAGTTTAAGTTCCAGTTTAAGCCTAAACTGGAGTTTAAACGCCAGAATCATGAAGGCTAAGAAATGCTAGAATTGAAGTTTAACCTCCAGTTTAACCTTAAACTGGAGGTTAAACGCCAGAATGAAAAGTCTCACCAAAGAAGCATTCCACGTTTAACCTCCAGTTTGACCTCAAACTGGAGGTTAAACGCCAGAATGATAATGCCACTCAGGAAGGAGTTCCACGTTTAACCTCCAGTTTAACCTTAAACTGGAGGTTAAACGCCAGAATGGGAAAAGCACCAGGGAGCCATTTCCACGTTTAAGCTCCAGTTTGACCTCAAACTGGAGCTTAAACGTGTTCGACCAAGTTTTCTCCTCCAGGGTTGCTCTCTCCTTTTCCACGTTTAAGCTCCAGTTTGACCTCAAACTGGAGCTTAAACGTGTTCGACCTCCAGGGCTACCTTTTCCATTTCCACGTTTAAGCTTCAGTTTAACCTTAAACTGAAACTTAAACGTGTTATATGGAACAGCTTGACCATGCCTTCTTCAAACATAAATAACTTGAGCTACAAAACTCCAAATGAGGTGATTCAAAATGCATTGGAAAGAAGACATCTAGAGCTTTCCAAGCATATATGGCATGCATGGTGGATACTAAAAATTGAGGGAGAAAACAGCCCCGTAATGTGCATAGAAGAGCATAGTACCAACATGCAATCAGGCCAGCTGACCTCTTCACCTTCCATGGAGTATAACTCGAGTTGTAGAGATCCAATTGAGGTGCTTCCAGTTGCGTTAGAAAGCTGACATCCATAGCTTTCCAACGAGGTATAATAGTCTATATTTGGCATCAAATTGGCAAGGTTGACAAGAGAACAAAGTGACGACTCAAGAAAGGGGGTGCAACATTTGAGTGTAGTTTAATGGATCATTATCCTTTTTGGATCAATTATGTCACTCAGCCCTTCAAGCAAGCAAGGCCCATCAACAACACCAAATCAAGGCCACAAGAATCATCTAGAATAGTTTATTTTCATTTGATTGTAATTTGCTTTGAATTTCATTTTCATTTTGTAATTTAGGGAGCCTATTTAAAGGCCTTAGTTTCTGCATTTGAGAAACACACGGGGATTAAAGGGGAATCCAGCCCCTGAGGGGGAGAGAACTGGAAATCATTTTCTTTTAGTTTTGTAATTGAATTCAGAGCTATGACTCACTAAATCCCTTTCATTGGGTTAGGGAGCTCTATTGTAATTCAATGAATCAATAATAGTTTATCTTCTTCTTCAATCTTTTCTCTTGAATTTTGTTAGAAAGCTTCTCGATCTAATTCCATTGGGTAGTTGTCTTGGGAAAGAAACTACCCATAATTGGAATCCTTCGGAACCTTGGGAAAGGAATGGAGGATTCATGCTAGAGAAGCTTTCTCACAGTGAATTGGATTGGGGTTTGGATGGATATTGTGACATGTAATCCTACCAAATTGTGGTTCATGAAATTGTGTGGTATAATCAGTGATCGAGCATCATCTCTTCTTATGAACATTTAAACCAAGGGATTGGGAATTTGTTCATTTTTAGAGAGAATTGGTGAGCCAAGGGATTGGGATCCAATCATATAAGATTGCCAAGCAAAATTTAATGAACGCATTGGTTGAGGAAGAGATATACATGTTTTGATTCGGAGATCTCAATATCTCCTAACACCCAATGAATTCCCCATTTCTGATTTCCACTTTCTCTTTACATTCTGCAACTCAATTCTTGCAATCACCCCCATTCCCTTTTAATTTCAGCAATTTACATTCTGCTCTTTAATTCATGCAATTTAAGATTCCGCCATTTCAATTCCTTGTCATTTACTTTTCCCGCCAATTTTACATTCCGCAATTCTCATCTAAAACCTTGATTCCGCTCAACTAGAACACACTTCTAATCTGAATTGCTCACTCAACCAATCCTTGTGGGATTCGACCTCACTCTATTGTGAGTTTTTACTTGACGATAACCGGTGCACTTGCCGGAAGGAATTTTGCCGATCGTGCAATTTCCTAAATCGTAGCATAACTAGTTTATGCGCATCAGCCACGCCCATGATCTTGTCTTGGTCCCAGTAGTTGGCGTGCCACGCCTCAGCCTTCAAGTTGCACGCCATAGTGACATGCTTGGGTTGGCGTGCGACGCCTTCGATACCAAGTAGCATGCCTAGTACTTGCTTTTGTTATATTTGTGCATTGGCGTGCCACACCTGGTTGCTCAAATGGCACGCTAAGTGAGGTTGAGAGGTTGGCGTGCCACGCCTTCGACTTCAAGTGGCACGCCCAGTCTTCAATTGCCTTCAGCCCCTTCTCTGGATTATTGTACCAGCGTGCCACGCCATGCTGTTCAAGTGGCACACCCATGGATTTGTGAATTCTTCAAGCTTGGCGTACCACGCCTGGGTTCTCAAGTGGCACGCCCAAGTGACTTCTTGGAGCTGGCGTGCCACGCCTTCAATACCAAGTGGCACGCCATAGTGGGGGTTCTTCTTGGAATGGTGGGTTGGCGTGCCACGCCCCTTTGCTCAAGTGGCACGCCCATAGTAGTTGATGGATTAGGCATGCCACGCCCAACCTGGCATGCCACGCCCCTTTTGTGTCCTCCATTGTTGCTCTCTGGAACTTTGAACTAGCGTGCCACGTCCAGTCTCTGGTGTGCCACGCTCACATGCACGCTTGGACTTTCCTTCTGGAATTTAGTACTGGCGTGCCACGCCTAACTCCTGGCGTGCCACGCCAGTGCATTTTTGTGGCGTTTGCTCCAAGTGGCACGCCAGTTTCACACGCACAGCTTTTTGTTTGTCTTCTACCCATTTTTTTAATGCCTTTTTCACTTGAAATTCAGCACAACTCATTTCAAAGTAGTGTACCATAATATTCATCAAATAATGCATGAATTGTACTGATCAAATGAGATTTATGCTCTGTTATGGTTTTTTTTATGCAAGAAAGATGGGTAGATGATGCAAGTCATCAAACTGCATGCTAGATGCTTCTACCTACTTAGTTAAAAGTAAATAAATCTTCCAAGAACAAATATAAACTGGATTCCACTAATTCAAATATCAAAATAAGTACAAATAAACCTGCAAGAAGAAAGCTCGTGAAAGCGAGGAACAAAGAATCGAGCATCGAACCTTCACCGGAAGTGTGTACACTCTAATCACTCTAGTGTTTGAGGGTCGATTCTCTCAGTTCTCTACTAATCTTGCTTTCTAAGGCTTGCTCTTTTTCTACCAATCAACAAAAAATTTTATGCACGAATACACATATCAAGAGGTCTTTTCAAGGGTTGTAATGGGGTTAGGGTTAAGGTAGGAATGTACTTGGTTAAGTGGACTAAAATCCGAATCCTTGATTAACCTAAACTTTCCACCTAACCTAAGACACTCCATGTAATTACAATGCAAATCCTAACTACCCATTGACTATCTTTCCACAAATTCATGCACCTTGATATTTTTTAGCACAAATCATATGCATTGATACCATTACTTGTCTTGGGGCATTTTATCCCCTTTATATTGCTTTCTCTTTTTCTTTTCTTTTTTTTTTGTTTTCTCTTTTTTTTTTTATGAAAATATGCATATATGGTAGGGAAAATATATATATATATATATATATATATATATATATATATATATATACAGACACACACAAGGAGTTAATGCATGTGATTAAAGTGTTAGATGCATGAACAGGTGCCCAAACTATTTTTTACATTTTCATATAAGAATATAAACACCCAATTCCCAAACCAAGTATTCCCCAGACCCAATTTTCTCACACTTAATTCATGTACACTCTCACTAGTCTAAGCTAACCAAGGATTCAAATTAGGGACATTTATTGTCTTACGCTTAGAGTTAGTAATGTGCTAAAATAGAGAATAAATAGGGTCAAATAGGCTCAATATTGGGTTACAAGGGATGATGAAAGGGTAAGGCCATATGGGTATGTGAGCTATAGTAAAATAAAGGCCTCAATCACATAAGTGCATACATGCATCAAACAATAGAAATATAGAATCAAGCAAGACAAAGATCACAGTCTTAGCGAGAACAACACACACTAAAACAAAACATTGGTTGATAAGATGCAACCAATCAAATAGGCTCAAAAATCTCAGTAGGCTTGTGTGTTCGAGCTCTAAAACCATGTTCCAAATTAAATTTCTTCAAGCAAGCTTAAAAATTTTTAATTCAAATTAGTGAAATGCTCAAACACAGTTTCTTGAAAAAATAAAGAAAATATTACTTCAACCAAGTAGTACCTAAATGCAAACAACTAACTACATATGCAAGTTATCCTATCTAACAAAAAAAATTAAAATATTGGTGTTGAGAGAGAGTTGTTACCTTCGAGAGTTAGTTACCGACCTCCCCACACTTAAAGCTTGGCACAGTCCTCTGTGCCATCAGTGATGAGCAACGTGGGGTCGAAATCATCACTTCCACTATCTAGCTAATGATTGCTTTCCATGCTGTGATCTGAAGTGGATTCTGGAGTGTCGGGCTCCTCCGGAGGTGGGTGAATACAACCAATGAACTCCTTCTAGTAGTTGTAGCGGCGCTTGTTGTGACGTTCAATCTGCTCAATCCTCCGGCCTTGTCGGTCTACCTTCTCAAGGAGCTCAAACTAGCAATTGGTGGGTGGATTGTGATGGTGCATGTGTTGCCGATGATGGTGAAGCGGAGGATGAAGGAGCTTCGAAAGATGGGTCCTCATTCTGGCTCACGGGTGGTGCTGGAGGCCGAATATACTTTCCATTTGGGATGATTTCATCATCCCTTGGAATCATAGTCTTCACATCCCCAGCCTAATAGGAAACTCTCGCCGCAGACACCAAGTCCATAACCAAAGTGGGAAAGGGTAGGTTGCCCACTATTTGCACTCGGCCCATAGCTTGTCGGATGAGTCGTGGCAAATTGAGAGGTTTCTCTGTGAGGATGCACCAGACAAGAATGGCCAAATCTGCAGTAATAGTGGAGTCATGAGTGCTCGGCAGTATATAGTGAGACATGATTTGTGCCCACACTCGAGCCTCCATAGTGAGCTCCTGTGCTGAAATGCAGTTGGGTTGACGCTTGCCTGTCCCACTGATCCAATCGCTACCGAGTTGAGCAATGACCCTAAGGATGGGATGCCAGTCAAGATCGAATCCCTTGCAAGTCTACTTGAACTTTATTTTGATATTTGAATTGGTAGAATTCATGAATCGTTATATGATCTTGGCCCTACTTGTGCATACATGCACTTGGAGGATTGATTTATTTTTAACCGAGTAGGTAGAATCATTTTGCATTTAGTTGCATTCATATAGATAGATACATTTAGGTTATTTACATTGAATAAATGTCCATACCCCTTCTCTTATCCTTCTTTGTTTAGCATGAAGACATGCTATAGTTTAAGTGTGGGGAGGTTGATAAACCCCATTTTGAGGGTTTATCTTGTAGTGATTTTAGGGGATTTTATGACCTTTTACCCACATTTATTCAATGAAATAGCATGGTTTCATGATTTTCTCCTAAATTGTTCTTAAGTGTGAAAACATGCTTTTAGACCTTTACTTTGATGATTTTAATTCACCTTTGATTCCACTAGATGTCTTGATATGTTTGTTAGTGATTTCAGGTTGAAAAGACTAGGAATGGATCAAAGGAATGGAGAGGAAAGCATGTAAAGTGGAGAAATCATGGAAAAGCAAGGATTTGGAATGAGAACAATGACGCGCACGTGCAGCAGACGCGCATGCGTGGATTGTGAGGTTGCATGGCGACGCGTACGCGCACATGACGCATACGCGTGGATGGAAAATTGTCAAGCGACGCGCACGTGCACTGTACGCATACGCGTCGATGTCCGCACATGACTCACTTGAAGCAAAATGTTGGGGGCGAATTCTGGGCTTCCCAGGCCCAAATCCAACTCACTTCTGATGCTATTTAACCCAAGAAATGAAGAGGAGTCAAGAGACTTTTACACATCAGTTTATTTTAGATTAGTTTTGGAGGGAAAGTTAGTTTCTAGAGAGAGAAGCTCTCTCTTCTCTCTAGAATTAGGAGTACGTTAGATCTAGATTAGGAATTCTTAGATCTAGGTTAATTTCATGCTTAGATTTACTATTCCCTTTGTAATTCTTCTTCTTCTTCTCCTCTCTCTAGTTTAGCATTTAATTATTGTAATTCTTTACTTTTATGTTGATGCACTTTTGTTCTTTTATATCTCTTTAATGCAATTTATGATTCATGTTCCTTCATTGCTTAATTGAATTGTTGATGTTAATTTCCTTGTAATTGAGTAATGTAGATTTACTTTTCTTGTAATTTTACTATACTTTCCTTTTATGCCTTCCAAGTGTTTGATGAAATGCTTGATTGGATTTTAGAGTAGAATTTTATGCTCTTGGCTTGGGAAGGTAACTTAGGAACTCTTGAGTTACTAATGTCCAAGTAATTGATGATTAGGAGCCATTGACTCTAGTTCTCATTAATTCAATTAGTGGAGAGCTAGGACTTATGGACTTGGATTGATATAGCTCACTTGACTTTCCTTTACTACTAGTTAGAGGATAACTTAGTAGGATTGATCCTTGCCAATTCTCATGTTGTGGTTAGTGATAGGGATAGAGATCCTTGACCACCAACCGTTGCCAAGACCTTTGTAGCTATTAGTTTACTTCCTTGCCATTTACATTCTATGTCTCTTATCTCAAAAATCCCAAAACATACCTCATAACCAATAACAAGACACTTTATTGCAATTCTTAGGGAGAACGACCTGAGGTTCCAATACTTCGGTTTATAAATTTAGGGGTTTGTTTTACTGACAAACAAAATTTTTGTATGAAAGGATTATTGATTGGTTTAGAAACTATAATTGCAACGAGATCTCATTAGAGAAATTCTATACAATCAATAATCCAATCATCACCCACCGATCCAATCGCTACCGGGTCAAGCAATAACCCTAAGGATGGGATGCCAGTCAAGATCGAATCTCTTACGCTCAAGTTGTGCTTCTTTGTAGGCATCCATCCCATCCAGACTTGGTAAAAGATCAAGTACTCGCTGAATGGCATCTTCCGAGATAGGAATGATAAACCCCATTTTTAGGGTTTATCTTGTGCTTAATTGAGTGTATTTTATCCACTATTCTCACACTTATTCATAGAATTCGCATGTTTTACATTTTCCTTCCTAATTTTGTGCTATGATTGAAAACATGCTTCTTTCGCCTTAAATTTGCTATGTTTAATCCTCTCTTATTATCATTCGATGCCGTGATATATTTGTTAAGTGTTTTCAGGGTTTATAGGGTAGGAATGGCTTAGAGGATGGAAAGGAAGCATGCAAAAGTGGAAGGAATACAAGAAATTGAAGGAATTGCTAAGATGTCAAGCCTGACCTCTTCGTACTAAATCGATCATAACTTGAGCTACAGAGGTCCGAATGAGGCGGTTCCAGTTGCATTGGAAAGCTAACATCCGGGGCTTCAAAATGATATGCAATTTACTATAGTTGCCATGTAGTTAGGTTACGCGCACGCGTGGATTACGCGTACGCGTGACCTTGCGAAAGTTCAACGACGCGTACACATAGGCGACGCATACGCGTGACAGAGCCACGTGCTGCACGTATCAGAAAATGCTGGGGCAATTTCTGGGCTATTTTTGGCCCAATTCCAAGCTCGAAAACACAGATTAAAGGCTGCAGAGTGGAGGAATCATTCATACAACTTTCATTCACATAATTTTAGGTTTTAAATGTAGTTTTCTAGAGAGAGAGGCTCTCTCCTCTCTCTCTCTCCTCTCTCTAGGTTTTAGGATTCTTAGGTTTAGCTATTTTCAATTTTAGATTTCTACTTTACTTTAATTTAGTTTCCCTTCTACTCTTATTTATTCTAGCACTTTAGTTTCTCTTCTCTTGGTGATTTATTTATTTATCCACTTTAGTTTATGAATTCTCATGTTAGATTTGATTTTCTATTTAATGCAATTTAAGGTATTTCATATTTATGATTGCTTTCTTTAATTTATGTTATTGATGCTTTTAATTGGTTGTTTGGATTTTATTGTCTCTTATTGCTTTTCTATGCTTTTATGTTGTGCCTTTGATAAACCCCATTTGGAGGGTTTATCTTGTGTTGAATTTAGAGGATTTTATAACCTTTTAACCCACATTTATCCAATGAAATAGCATGGTTTCATGATTGTCTCCTAATTTATGCTTAAGTGTGAAAACATGCTTTCTAGTCCTTAATTAGCTAAATTTAATTCACCTTTGATTCCACTAGATGTCTTGATCTGTTTGTTAAGTAATTTCAGGTTGAAAAGGGCTAGGAATGGATCAAGGGAATGGAGAGGAAAGCATGAAAAGTGGAGAACACATGAAAAAGCCAAAGATTTGGATATCTTCATCCACGCGCACGCGCACGCGTGGATCACGAAAACGCAAGGGACGCGTACGCGCACTGTACGCGTACACGTCGGTGGCCGCACATGATATTTTAATAGAAAACGTGCCCAGTGATTTTGAGGAGCTGTGGGGCCCAATTTGCAACCAACTTTGGCGCCAAAATACATTTAAAGGACAAAGGATTGAAGGGAATCAACACTTAGCATCATTTACACTCATTAGGATTAGTTTAGAGTAGTTTTAGAGAGAGAAGCTCTCACTTCTCTCTAGAATTAGAATTAGGATTAGGTTTAGTTCTTAGATCTAGGTTTTGATTCATGCTCTCTACTTCTTCTTCTTCTCAATTCTTTGTTGTTGCATTTATGATTCCTCTATTCTTTTGTTGTAATTCCCTTTATGTTGTTTCTATGCTTTATTGTAGATCTACTTTTGTTCCTTCTCTTCTCTTTCAATTCAATTAGAGGTAATTCATAATAATTGTGTTCCTTTTGATTGTTGTTATTGATTTCTTGCAATAATTGTTGTTAGATTTTATTGTTGTTATCCATTTACTATGCTTTTCTTTAGTGCCTTCCAAGTGTTTGATGAAATGCTTGGTTGGATTTTAGTGTAGATTTTGTTCCTCTTGGCCTAGGTGGAGTGATTAGTGATGCTTGAGTTATCTAATTCCTTTGTTGATTGACAATTAGAAGTTGCTAATTGATTTGGATACCACTAAAGCTAGTCTTTCCCTTGGGAGTTAGCTAGGACTTGTGGAATCAAGTTGATTCATCCACTTGACTTTCCTCCATGGTTAGAGGTTAACTAAGTGGTAGCAATGGACAATTTGTGGTCACAATTGAGGAGGATAACTAGGATGGGACTTCTAGTTCTCATATCTAGCCAAGAGCTTTGTTAGTTGTTAGTTTATTTTCTTTGCCATTTATATTTCTTGTCTAAAATCTCAAAACCCCAAACATACTTCATAACCAATAACAAGAACACTTTATTGTAATTCCTAGGGAGAACGACCCGAGGTTCAATACTTCAGTTTATAAATTTAGGGGTTTGTTTTAGTGACAAACAATCTTTTGTATGAAAGAACTATTGTTGGTTTAGAAACTATACTTGCAATGAGAATTCATTTGTGAATTCTAAACCACACAAAAGTTTAATCATCAGCCTTCCAAGTGTTTGATAAAATGCTTGGGAGGATTTTAAGTTAGATTTTTCTATTCTTAACTTAGATTGATTAATTGGAGACTCTTGAATTATCAAAGGTCTTTTATTGATTGGTATTTGAGACTTGCTAGTTGATTTGAATTCCACTAACTCTAGTCTTTCCTTGAGAGTTGACTAGGACTTGAGGAATCAAATTGATTTATCCACTTGACTTTCCTTCATAGTTAGAGGTTGACTAAGTGGGAGCAACGGACAATTACTATCATAATTGATTATGATAATGAGGATAGGAATTCCAATTCTCAATACTTGTTAAGACTTTTCTTAATTATTAGTTTATTTTCTTCTCATTTACATTCCTTGTTTAACATTTAAAAACCCAAAAGATACTTTTCCATAACCAATAATAGATACACCTCCCTGCAATTCCTTAAGAGACGACCCGAGGTTTGAATACTTCGGTTATTATTTTTATTGGGGTTTGTTACTTGTGACAAATAATTTTTTGCATGAAAGGATTATTTTTTGGTTTAGAAACTATACTTCTAACGAGAATTCATTGAAGAATTCTAAACCGTCAAAAACCCGTTCATCAAAATGGTGTCGTTGCCGGGGAATTGCAAATGTGTGCCTTATTATTGGTTATTGTGAATATTGTGAATAATTTTGCTTTTTCGTTTCTTTGTTAGTGTTTCTAGTTTAGGAGTTTATTTTCATTAATTCTTATTAGTTTTTGCTTTTACTTGCTACTATGAATTTTCATCCCTTTGGCAACGAGTTTGGTTTAAATTATGTTGTAGGGAATGGAAGCTATAATAAGAACATGCATCAAGGTTGGGACAATCAGAGATGGGAGGAGCCACAAGGATTTGATCAACCCTCTTGGCAACAACCTCCTCCAACTTACTATGAGCAAGAGCCATTCCAAGGTGCATACCAAGACAATGGATATGGTGGACCCCCTTGTAGTTACTAACAAGCCCCACCATATGCCGATGACCCCCTTCCTCAACATAGCTCTGAATCACCATACTCACAAGCCCCTTTCCACCATCCACCTCCATATGACCCTAACCCTTATCCACCACACCAACCACCATACAAACCATATGAACTATACCCAGAACCACCACCTCAATATACACCATCTCCATACCCTTATCAAGAAGAACCACCTCCGTATTATGAGCCTTTTCTCCCAACAGATGAACCCTCCTATCTACTCCAAGCTCCCATAGATCATACCTTTAGTGCTATTCGCCAAGGGCAACAGGAGCCTCAAACCACACTTACCTCTGCTCTCACCAGTCTCACCTCTACTCTCCAAGCTCTTATATCCCATGTGGATCCATCCTTTACCCTCAATACTCAACTCTCAGGCTCTAGTGCACTTACTTTTCACCCATATCCATTAATCCAAGAGCAACATGATCCCAATTATGCTACTGACATGGAACAAGAGAGAAGGGATCGTCTTAGGGACGTAATGGATCAGGTTCACACATACATACTTCAAGAGAAGCAAAAGGAGGCCCAAAAAGTGGAGGTAGGAGAGACCCTTGAAGATGAAAGAGTAGTTGAAGAATTAGGGGGAATTGAAGAAAGTTGTCAAGAGGTGGAAGTTATCAAGGAGGAGTTAGATTTTGTACTAAAGTAAGTAGATAAAATCAAAATTATCGAAGAAGAGGAAGTGGTTCAGGACTTAGTAGATGCGGAACCTCCATGGGAAACTCAAGTCATAGAGCCTCCTTCCAAGACGTTTGAATATGATGTTGAGGAGGGTGTACAACCTCCAAGGCATATCATGGTTGAAGACTTTGAGGAGGTTGATCATGAGATGGGTTCAATAATTAATGAGTTTTTACCTACAATTGAACCCTCTCCCATTGAACTAGAGGAAGACGTTAATGTTGTAGAAGCTTGTCAAGAGGTGGAGTTCATCAAAGAGGAGCCCAAGAAAGGGAAGCATACATTGGCAAGGCAGCCACTGGAGATACCTCTGATGAGCGAATAATTTATACGCTTTTTGGCATTGTTTTTAGTATGTTTTTAGTATATTTTAGTTAGTTTTTATTATATTTTTATTAGTTTTTAAATAAAAATCACATTTCTGGACTTTACTATGAGTTTGTGTGCTTTTCTATGATTTCAGGTATTTTCTGGCTGAAATTGAGGGACCTGAGCAAAAATCTGATTCAGAGGCTGAAAAAGGACTACAGATGCTGTTGGATTCTGACCTCTCTGCACTCGAAGTGGATTTTTCGGAGCTACAGAAGCCCAATTGGTGTGCTCTTAATTGCGTTGGAAAGTAGACATCCTGGGCTTTCCAGCAATATATAATAGTCCATACTTTGCTGGTGCACGAAATCGTGATCGTTCATTCCTTGGTAACGGTGCTAAAAACTTAATACGCACGTTCATAATCTTAGTTCTTTTTTCACAATTTCGATACAACTAACCAGCAAGTGCACTGGGTCATCCAAGTAATAAACCTTACGTGAGTAAGGGTCGATCCCACGGAGATTGTCGGCCTGAAGCAAGCTATGGTCACCTTGTAAATCTCAGTCAGGCGGATTCAAATGGTTATGGTGAATTGATAATAAAAACATAAATAAAATATAAACTGGGATAGAGATACTTATGTAATTCATTGGTGAGAATTTCAGATAAGCGTATAGAGATGCTTTCGTTCCTCTGAACCTCTTCTTTCCTGCTGTCTTCATCCAATCATTCCTACTCCCCCCCATGGCAAGCTTTATGTAGGGCATCACCGTTGTCAATGGCTACATCCCATCCTTTCTGTGAAAATGGTCCAATGCGCTGTCACTGCATGGCTAATCATCTGTTGGTTCTCGATCATACTGGAATAGGATTTACTATTCTTTTGCGTCTGTCACTACGCCCAGCACTCGCGAGTTTGAAGCTCGTCACAGCCATCCCTTCCCAGATCCTACTCGGAATACCACAGACAAGGTTTAGACTTTCCGAATCTCAAGAATGGCCGTCCATGGGTTCTAACTTATACCACGAAGATTCTAATATCTCAGACTCGGTCCTCTGTATTAGATATCTAAGAGATACTCATTCTAGCTTGTTTGCATGTAGAACAGAAGTGTTTGTCAGGCACGCGTTCATAGGTGAGAATGATGATGAGCGTCACATAATCATCACATTCATCATGTTCTTGGGTGCGAATGGATTTCTTAAAGAAGGAATAAGCTTGAATTGAATAGAAAAACAGTAGTATTTTGTATTAATTCATGAGGAACAGCAGAGCTCCACACCTTAATCTATGGTGTGTAGAAACTCTACCGTTGAAAATACATAAGTTATAAGGTCCAGGCATGGCCGAATGGCCAGCCCCCATGATCTAAGAACTAAACGTCCCAAGATGTCTAATACAATAGTAAAAAGTCCTATTTATGCTAAACTAGTTACTAGGGTTTACAGAAATGAGTAAATGATGCAGAAATCCACTTCCGGAGTCCACTTGGTGTGTGCTTGGTCTGAGCATTGAGCTTTACACGTGTAGAGGCTTCTCTTGGAGTTGAACGCCAGTTTGTAACCTGTTTCTGGTGTTTAACTCCACTTTGCAACCTGTTTCTGGCGTTTAACTCCAGAATGCAGCATGGAATTGGCGTTGAACGCCATTTTGTGTTGTCTAAACTCGGGCAAAGTATAAACTATTATATATTGCTGGAAAGCTCTGGATGTCTAATTTCCAATGCAATTGAGAGCGCGCCATTTGGAGTTTTATAGCTCCAGAAAATCAACTTTGAGTGCAGGGAGGTCAGAATCCAGCAGCATCTGCAGTCCTTCTTCAACCTCTGAATATGATTTTTGCTCAAGTCCCTCAATTTCAGCCAAAAAATACCTGAAATCACAGAAAACACACAAGCTCATAGTAAAGTCCAGAAATGCTATTTTTATTTAAAAACTAATAAAAATATACTAAAAACTATGTAAAATTAATGCCAAAAAGCGTATAAATTATCCGCTCATCATTTGCCCAAGATTTGATGGCCCAAACCGGCGTTCCAAGTCAGCATAGAAATTCTGGCGTCAAAACGCCAAAACTGGCATAAAAGCTGGAGTTAAACGCTCAAACTGGCACAAAAGCTGGCGTTTAACTCCAAGAAAAGTCTCTACACATGGAATCTTTAATGCTCAGCCCAAGCACACACCAAGTGGGCTCAGAAGAAGATTTCTGCATTAATTACCTATTTCTGTAACCCTAGGCTACTAGTTTTCTATAAATAGGACCTTTTGCTGTTGTATTTTCATATAAATTTACAGATACTTTGATAGACCTTTTCACGTTTGGGGGCTGGCCTCACGGCCATGCCTGGACCTTATGTATTCTCAACGGTGGAGTTTCTATACACCATAGATTAAGGTGTGGAGCTCTGCTGTTCTTCATGAATTAATACAATTACTATTGTTCTTCTATTAAATTCACGCCTGCTTCTTCTCTAAGATATTCATTCATTTTTCAACTTGATGAATGTGATGATCCGTGACACTCATCATCATTCTCACCTATGAACATATGCCTGACAACCACCTCTGTTCTACTAGCAATTGCTTGAATGCGTATCTCTTGGGTTTCTAATCTAAGATTGGAACCTTCGTGGTATAGGCTAGAACTATTGGCGGTCATTCTTGAGATCCGGAAAGTCTAAACTTTGTCTGTGGTATTCCGAGTAGGATCTGGGAAGGGATGACTGTGACGAACTTCAAACTCGCGATTGTTGGGCGTGTGACAGACGCAAAAGGATCAATGGATCCTATTCCAACATGATCGAGAACCGACAGATGATTAGCCGTGCGGTGACAGCGCATTTGGAACATTTTCACTAAGAGGACGGGAAGTAGCCATTGACAACGGTGATGCCCAACATAAAGCTTGCCATGGAAAGGAGTATGAATGATTGGAAGAAGGCAATAGGAAAGCAGAAGTTTAGGAGGAACAAAGCATCTTCATACGCTTATCTGAAATTCCTACCAATGAATTACATAAGTATCTCTATCCTATTTTATGTTTTATTCATCTTTTAATTATCAATTCTCCATAACCATTTGAATTTGCCTGACTGAGCTTTGCAAGATGACCATAGCTTGCTTCAAGCCGACAGTCTCCGTGGGATCGACCCTTACTCACGTAAGGTTTATTACTTGGACGACCCAGTGCACTTGCTGGTTAGTTGTGTGGAATTTGTGACAAAGTGTGATTCACGTTTGAGAGCTCCAAGTCTTTGGCGCCATTGTTGATGATCACAATTTTGTGCACCAAGTTTTTGGCGCTGTTGCCGGGGGTTGTTCGAGTTTGGACAACTGACGGTTCATCTTGTTGCTTAGATTAGGTAATTTTACTTTTTATTTTCAGAAAATTTTTTAAAAATACAAAAATTTTCTATTTTGTTCTTCAGAGTTTTTAAGAATGAATTCTAGAGTTTCATGATGATCTGTTGAAGTCTGGCTGGCTGTGAAGCTATGTCTAATCTTATTGGACCGAGGTTTCAACTTATCATCACAAGAGCTTGATGATTTCTATCAATCTTGCTGTTGAAAGTAATGATCTGCTAAAGCTTGGCTGGCCATTGGCCATGTTTAGTGTTTTGGACCGGAGCTTTCATTGAAAGCTTGGCTGGCTAGTAAGCCATGTCTAATTCCTGGACCGGAGTCTTAGACTAGCATTGCAATGATTCCTGGAACTCTTATTAAAAATTTTGAATCCCTTTATTTTCTTTTCCACTCAATTTTCGAAAAATCACAAAAAATTTATAAAATCATAAAATCAAAAATATTTTATGTTTCTTGTTTGAGTCTAGAGTCAATTTTTAAGTTTGGTGTCAATTGCATGTCTTTATTCTTCTTGCATTTTTCGAATATATGCATTATGTTCTTCATTGATCTTCAAGTTGTTCTTGATGATTTCAGTACTCTGATCTTTAATTTCTCTTATTTTGTGTCTTTTGTTGTTTCTTACATGCATTTTCAAATTGTTATAGTCCTTAGTATACAAACTTCTAAGTTTGGTGTCTTGCATGCATTGTTTATTTGATCTTAGTTGCATTTTTTATTGTTTCTCATCATTTAAAAATTCAAAAAAATTTTAAAATTGTGTCTTTTCAAGTCAATAACACAGAGAATTGAATATTCAGAACATTCAGCAGAGGAATTACACAGAAAAAGCTGGGCATTCAAAACGCCCAGTGAGGAAGGAAAACTAGCGTTTAAATGCCAGCCAGGGTACCTGGCTGGGCGTTAAACGCACAAAAAGGTAGCATTTTGGACGTTAAACGCCAGAATGGATGCCATTCTAGGCGTTTAACGCCAAAAGGACACTAGAGGGAAGATTTTGTTTTTAATTCAAATCTTTTTCAAATATTCATAATTTTTCAAAATCAAATCTTTTTCAAATCATATCTTTTCAATCATATCTTTTCAAAATCAATTTCTTTCCATTTTTTAATTATTATTATTTTTGAAAATTCTTGTTACAATTAGTGATTTAATTCAAAATTTTCAAGTTGTTACTTGCCTATTAAGAAAGGATCAAAAGTTTTAATTCTAGAATCATATCTTCCAATTTCTTGTTAGACAAGTAATCAACTTTAATTTTAAAAACTTTCTTCTTTTAAATTTGATTCTCAATCATATCTTCTCAATCATGTCTTTTCAATCACATCTTTTTCAAAATTAAGTTTCAATCATATCTTTTTTATTTCTAATTTCAAAATCTTTTTCAAAAATCACTTAATTTCTTTCCCAATCTTAGTTTTCGAAAATCAATTACCAAATTTTCAAAATTTCTTTTAATTATTTCAAAATCTTTTACTTTAATTTCGAAAATTCTTCCCCTCTTCTCACACCCTTCTATTTAAGGACTAAAACTCCTCCTCAATATGCAATTCGAACTCTATCTCCCTTGATAAGTTC